>NC_133537.1:178906402-179506402 GCF_048544455.1 Silene latifolia
TGGCGGTCCATAACTCTTCAAAACAGCCCGGAAATCTTCCTCCTGAAGGTAAGCAAGCTCATGAGCAAGCTAATGTCATTCAATTGAGGAGCGGTACCACATATCAAAATCTGGAGTTGCCTCGTAATGAAGATGAATTGCCCATTAATGAAGATGAGGTACCCTATATGCACCCTAAGGGATTTGGTAATTTGGAGCTAAGTGATGAAAAAAAAGAAGTTGACGAAACTGAAACATGAGATGAGAATAAAAGCGAGAAAAGCACAAAAGACGTGACTGCCAAAGATCCTCGATCAAGTAACATCAGGCTCGATCGAGGAACCTCTGTGCTCGATCGAGTGCTACCCAGGCTTGATCGAGGCACCACAGTAGTTGATGATGGTGTTTTAAAAATTGTTTCTAAAGCAAAGGAAGCCGAGCCCATTACTATTACACTACCTTTTCCGCATCGACAACAACAATCTAAGCTGGACAAGCAGTTTGGACGGTTCATAGAGGTAGTAAAGAACTTGCAAGTGAGTGTTCCTTTTACTGAGTTGATCACTCAAGTGCCAGTTTATGCGAAGTTTATAAAAGAGATATTGACGAGGAAGAGGTCTTTTGATGAAGTGGAGACAGTTGCCTTTACTCAAAAGTGCAGCGCCGTGTTTCAAACTAAATCACCATCTAAGCTAAAAGAGCCAGGGAGTTTTTCTATTCCTTGTCATATCGGTCATCTTGCTATTAGTAAAGCTCTTTGTGATTTAGGAGCTAGCATCAGTGTCATGCCTTATTCTATTTGTAAGAAGTTAAATATGGGTCAAATGACCGTTACTAATATGACTTTGCAGATGGCTGACCGATTTATTAAACACCCATTGGGTGTGTTGGAGGATGTTCTAGTTAGAGTTGGTAAATTCTTTATTTCCGTTGACTTTGTTGTCTTAGATGTGGCTGAGGACAACCAAATTCCTATCATCCTGGGTAGACCATTCCTTCACACAGAGGGGGTGGTTATAGATGTTAGGAGAGGGAGATTGACATGAGCTATGGGGGATGATACTATTGTTTTCAACTTAGAAAAAGCTTTGAAACATCCCATGATAGAAGAAACTTGTCATAGTATTGATATTGTTGATTTTACTATTGATGAGTGTCTTGATATGTGTTTGAACAGGGATCCTCTAGAGATTTCCCTTGTTTCTGATTCAGCTGCTGAGACGGGTTCATGGAGTCAAGAAGTTGATGAGATTGAAAAATAGCTAACTGGAGAGGAATGCCCAAAGCAAAAGGTATACAGCTTAGGTAGCCCATCTAAAGCTATCGAGGTAAAGAAACCTGAACTTAAACACCTTCCCTCTCATCTTAAGTATGAATTTTTGGATGACTGTGAAATGAACCCAGTAATTGTCAATGCTAGCCTAACTGATGGTCAACTTTCTACTTTGTTGACCGTTTTGAAAACTCATAAAAAGGCCACTGGCTATAGCATTGATGATTTACGAGGTATTAGTCCTGACTTTTGTATGCATCATATTCACTTGGAAGAAGGCCACAAGCCTAGTGCACAAGGTCAAAGACGATTAAATCCTCCCATGCAGGAGGTGGTAAGGAAAGAGGTACAGAAATTACTTGATGCTGGCATTATTTATTCTATCTCTGATTCTAAGTGGGCCAGTCCTGTCCAAGTTGTACCTAAGAAGGGAGGTACTAAAGTAGTAAAGAATGATAAAATTGAGTTAATTGCTACTAGACTTGTTACAGGTTGGAGAATGTGTATTGACTATAGAAAGCTGAACACAGCTACTAAGAAAGACCACTTCCTACTTCCTTATATTGATCATATGTTAGAAAGACTAGCATGTCATAGTTATTTCTGTTACCTAGATGGCTACTCCGGTTTCTTACATATACCCATTCATCTTGACGATTAGGAATAAACTACTTTCACATGTCCATATGGTGTATTTGCTTATAGGAGGATGCCTTTTGATTTGTGTAATGCCCCAGCTACCCTTCAGCGTTGTATGATGGCCATATTTTCTAATTACATAGAGTCTATTACGGAAGTCTTTATGGATGATTTCAGTGTTTATGGTACTGACTTTGATGTTTGTTTGAGAAATGTTACTAAGGTTTTGCAGTGCTGTGAGGAGAGTAATCTTGTGCTCAACTAGGAGAAGTGGCACTTCATGGTTACTAAAGGGGTGGTACTTGGTCATTTGGTTTCAGGTAAAGGAATCAAAGTGGATAAAGCTAAGGTTGAGGTAATTGAGCAACTCCCGTACCCGGGTAATATTAAAAGTGTGCGTAGTTTTCTTGGTCATGCAGGATTTTATCGTCGCTTTATTAAGTATTTTTCAAAATTTGGTCAACCTCTAACGCAGCTGCTTTATAAGGAAACACCTTTTATGTTTACTGATGAGTGTGTTAAGTCTTTTGACAGGATTAAACAGGCTCTTATCTCAGCTCCTATAATCCGATCTCCGGATTGGAGTTTACCTTTTGAGATTATGTGTGATGTCAGTGATTATGCAGTTGGAGCTGTGTTGGGGCAAAGAAAAGATAAAGTGTTGCATGCTATTTACTATGAAAGTAAGACTCTTGATGATGCGCAGATTAACTATACTACTACGGAGAAGGAGCTTCTTGCAGTTGTCTATGCTTTGGACAAGTTTAGTGCTTATCTTGTTGGCTCTAAGGTTATTGTTCATACTGACCATGCAGCATTGAAGTATCTTTTGACTAAACAGGAAGCTAAACCACGACTCATTAGATGGATTTTATTATTGCAAGAATTTGATTTAGAAATCCGCGATAAGTCGGGTGCTGAGAATGTTGTTGCAGATCATTTGTCTCATTTGATATTTGCAGGAAGAGAGATATTGCCTATTGATGATTCTGTTGCAGATGACACCTTCTAGCTATTACTACGGGCAATTCGTGGTATGCAGATTATGCCAATTACTTGGTTTGACGTATTCTTCCTCCTGACTTGTCTTCTCAGTAAAAGAAGAGATTTATGCATGATGTGAAGCGGTATTTCTGGGATGATCCATACTTATTCCGGGAATGCGCAAACGATATTTATTGACGGTGTATTCCAGAGGGTGAGGTACATGCCATTATCTCTCACTGTCACTCTTCTTCTTATGGTGGTCATCATGGTCCATCTATGACTTTTGTTAAGGTAATACAACCGAGCTTCTTTTGGCCAACTATCTTGGAATATGCTACTACTTTTGTCCGTTCTTGTGATGCATGTCAAAGAACAGGTAATATTTCGGAAAGGCACTAGATGCCTCAAACTGGGATCTCAAAGGTAGAGATTTTTTATGTTTGGGGTATTGATTACCAAGGGCCATTCCCTACTTCTCATGGGAATCAATATATTTTAGCAGTTGTAGATTATGTTTCTAAATGGGTGGAAGCAATTTCCACCCCTACTTGTGATGCTAAATCTGTTGTGAAGTTGTTTCAGAAAATCATCTTTCCACGTTTTGGAGTACCTCGCGCAGTGATTAGAGATGGAGGCAAGCACTTCAATGAACGTCATCTTAACTCTTTGTTGAAGAAATATGGCATTATACACCGTAGAGGTTTGGCATATCATCCTCAAACTAGTGGACAAGTGGAGGTTTCCAACAAAGAATTAAAAAAAAACTTGGAGAAGGTAGTGAGCAAGAATAGAAAAGACTGGAGTCGGAAGCTTGATGATACTTTATGGGCTTACCGTACTGCATACAAGACCCCGATTGGAGCATCACCTTACCGTTTAAACAATGGCAAATCTAGCCATCTACCTCTGGAGCTTGAGTACAAGGATATGTGGGCCATAAAAGAGCTAAATATGGATCCCTCACTGCCGGGTGAGCGAAGATTGATGCAGTTAAATGAGCTGGATGAATTTTGACTGCATGCCTATGATAGTGCTCAAGTATACTAGGAACGAACAAAGAAGTGGCATGACAAGCATATCTTGCCACGAGAATTCCATGTTGGTGAAAAGGTATTGCTATTTAATTCTCGTTTGCGTTTATTCCCAGGTAAGCTAAGGAGTAGATGGGCTGGACCGTTCACCGTTGCTGAGGTGAACAAATTTAGGTCAGTTACACTTTAAACTGACAAAGGTGAGACATTTAAAGTGAATGGGTAACGTTTGAAAATCTACTATCAGTACAACAAATTCTCACTTGCGCCACAAATTATGCCACGGTAATTTATAATTCGTGGCTAAATTCTGCTTCGCCACGGGAAAAACTTATTGATTATTTAAGAAAAAAATGTATGCCACGATATAACTTTTCCCGTGGCAAAAAGTCACTTGCGCCACGAATTAAGCTACACCCGTGGCAAATAATCATTTTAATCACGAGCTATGTCACACATGTGGTGAAATTTTATCTAGCCACTGGAGCAGGAGCTCTGGGTTCGAATTCCACCACAGACACAATCCTAAACAACCAGGCACATACACCTGCACAAAGGGAATTAGTGCAATTCCTTGGTCAAGGTCTGAAGCCATGGGGCCTGACCATGGTCCATCTAGCCTAAGAGAAGTGTCCACTATAACCTTGCCTAGGAACCTTCCTACTGCTGACGTCCACATCAACACAAATATCACCCAACAGAAGCACATGAGGAGGAGTACTATTTGTAGCTGTTATTTTGTCCATTTCATGAGTCATTGCATTGCTAGCTGTACTGTTTTAATTTCGTTTGTTCTTTTCTGTTTTAAAACCCTACAAACACTTGCCATTTGAGGACTATAAATTCTGTAACCATCCCTGGAAGCAGGGCAGCTTTTGACAAAAGAAGAACCTGCATTTCTGCAGCTTATTTTCCTGTGTGGAGTATAAGGACCAGTTACCTGTGTGGGACTGAATCCTTTAGCTGACCTTTGTTGGCAGCAATTTATCTTAGTCTTTTTATTTTAACCTTGTGTATGTCACTGTCAATTCTTGTTTCATTGTGAGCCTGTCACTGCTGCATCTTTCATTGATCTTTGTTCAAACTTTCACCAAAAAAGGAATCTGCTTTAATCTGGTTTTCCATAAAGTTTATGGTTTATTTACTGCAAATACGTTTCTCAGCTTAAACCATTTATTATATGCTCCAAATTGGGTATCAGAGCCAAGGATTATTTCTCCTATAAATACCCTACCTTTTTACTCACTACATAACACCTTTACACACACAAAATTCACGAAATATGGACAATGAGAGACTAAACCTCCTAGAAGACACTGTCAGGAGATTAGTTAGTAGTATGGAAACCATATCAACTGCTGTCAACAGGCTGGTTCAGGATCGAGCCACAGAAGAAAACTACTCTGATGAAGCAATACCAGTGAGGCCAAGATCAGGTAAACATGACAACTCCATTAAAATAGATTTTCCTGAGTTTAATGGTAGTCTGAACCCAGATGACTTCCTAGAATGGCTTAGGTCCATGGAGAGAATCTTTGAGTTCAAAGGATACAATGATTCAAAAAAGTTTAAGGTAGCTATCCTAAAACTAAAGGGTTATGCTTCACTCTGGTATGAAGGCATGAAAAACCAGAGATTAAGAGAGGGGAAAGAACCTATTAAATCCTGGGATAAACTCAAAAACAAAATGAAAACTAAGTTTATTACTACTGACTACACCCAAGACTTGTTTCTGAAACTTACTCATCTAAAACAACGGGATGATTCTATAGAAGCCTATCTCAGGGAATTTGAAAAGTTAACCCTATAGTGTGAGTTACAAGAGAAACCAGAACAGAAAATGGCTAGGTTCATAGAGGGGTTAGACCCAAAAATTGCTACCAAGGTTGAACTACAACCCCTATGGTCCTTTGATGAAGTGGTCAGGGTGTCCCAAAAATTGGAAAAACAAGGAAAAGATAAGGCCACTGCACCAAAAACGCAGTACAAACCCCAAAGTTCCAAACTTCACACCCCTGTCATGCTTAATATGCCAACTAAAGCTGAAAAAGGGAAAGCCAGCATCAGTAGATCCCCTCCTGGTGACCTGAAGAGAAGGTGTTACCAATGTCAGGGTTATGGCCATTTCAGTAGAGAGTGTCCCACCAAAAGAACCCTCACTGCAATGGAAATATAACTTATGGAAGAGGATGGGGATATTGGAGTGGAAGGCCCCTCAGAGGAGTCCACAGAAGAAGAAGTCAGGGGACAATCTAATAGAGAGTTGGTACTGGCCCCTGATGAAGGACCAGCACTAGTGCTTAGAAGGGTTATGCACACCCAAAGCTTAGAAGAGGGTCAGAGGCAACAGATCTTCCAGTCCAGATGCACTATACAAGGTAGGGTTTGTCACCTAATCATAGATGGAGTCAGTTGTGCTAATGTAGCCTCCACTACATTGGTAGAGAAGCTCAAGCTTCCCACAAGGGACCATCAACACCTTTATAAGATCAGGTGGCTTAGTCAAGGTTCTGAGATTGCTGTGAACAAGCAGGCCCTCATCTCCTTCTCTATCGGACAAGCCTATACAGATGAGGTTATGTGTGATATCATTCCCAATGATTCCTGCCAAATCCTATTAGGGAGACCTTGGGAATTTGACAGGAGCATTGTCCACCATGGGAGGAACAATACCTACTCCTTCATCAAAGATGGACAAAGGATCACCCTCATACCTCTAACCCTGGCTACCCCCCCCCCCCCCTAAATCTAGTGAGAAAGCTCCCACAAATCAGATCAATGGAACCTTATTACTCAGGGAGTATGAGGTACTACAAGAACTCAACTAGGGAACCCTCATTTTTGCTGTCATTCCCAAAGAAATCAAGGTGCATTCTTGTGTTCCCCAACCTGAACCTCTCAAAAAGATTTTGGAAGAGTTCAAAGATGTCTTCCCCACTGAACTCCCTCCTAGATTACCCCCTCTGAGAGGGATTGAACACCAAAGTGACCTCCTCCCAGGAGCAACCTTACAAAACAAACCTGCTTATAGGTGTGACCCTGGTACTGCCAAGGAACTGCAAGAGCAAATATCTGACCTTATGAGTAAGGTTTATGTCAGGGAGTCCCTAAGCCCATGTACAGTACCAGCTCTATTGGTCCCAAAAAAAGATGGCACTTGGAGGATGTGTATAGATAGCAGAGCACTAAAAAACATCACCATCAAGTACAGGTTCCCAATTCCCAGACATGATGACCTACTAGATGAACTAAGTGGAGCAAAGACCTTATCCAAAATTGATCTAACACAGGGATACCATCAGGTCAGAATTAAGGAGGGTGATGAGTGGAAGACAGTCTTTAAAACCAAACTGGGTCTATATGAGTGGCTTGTCATGCCATTTGGTTTGTCCAACGCACCAAGCACCTTCATGAGGCTCATGACTGAGGTGTTGAGACCTTTTATTGGGATATCCGCAGTTGTATATTTTGATGACATGCTAGTGTACAGCTCCAGCACTACTGAACACTTGAAGCACCTGAGGGAAGTGTTCTTAACTCTCAGGAAACACAAGCTCTTTGGGAACATAGAAAAATGCTCATTCATGGTCCCCGAAGTGTCATTCCTAGGATATATTGTCTCTGGCCAGGGTATCTCAGTGGACCAAGAGAAAGTGGAAGCCATCAGATTCTGGCCTGTCCCAACCAATATTACTGAAGCTAGGGGTTTTCATGGTTTAACCTCCTTCTATAGGAGGTTCATAAAAAATTTCAGCACTCTGGCTGCTCCCATTACTGAGTGCCTCAAGAAAGGAGATTTTAAATGGACCCCCACAACACAGACTGCCTTTGAAGCCATCAAGGAAAGGATTTGTTCAGCACCCATCCTGGCACTACCTGATTTTGAGAAACTATTTGAGGTTGAGTGTGATGCAGGTGGTGTAGGCATAGGAGCAGTACTAACCCAGGAGAAGAAACTTGTGGCATTCTTCAGTGAGAAGCTCAATAGGGCCAAATTGGGCTACTCAACTTATGACAAAGAATTCTATGCCATGGTTTGGGCCCTAACTCACTGGGGACATTACCTGAAACCCAAACCCTTTGTCCTGCACTCTGACCATGAAGCCCTCAAGTTCATCAATAGCCAGCATAAGCTTAACCCTAGGCATGCCAAGTGGGTTGAGTTTCTACATGCTTTCTCTTTCACCAGCAGCTACAAGGAGGGCAAACACAACATTGTAGCAGATGCCCTCTCTAGAAGAAACCATGTGTTGGCCCTGCAGGAAGGGAGGATCCTTGGCTTTGAAATGATCAAAGAGCAGTATGCTGGGAACCCTGATTTCTCAGTAGACTACCACAACTGCAAGGAAGGCAAACCCAGTAAACTAATATTGCAACAGGGTTTCTTGTTCAAAGGAAAAGGGCTGTGCAACCCAGGGAGCTCAACAAGGGATCTTCCCATCTGGGAGGTCCACTCTAATGGATTAGCTGGACACTTTGGGATTAACAAAACTCTCGAAATCCTGCAAGATCAGTTTTACTGGCCAAAGATGCTAGCTGATGTACAAGCCATTATTCAGAGGTGTGGTCATTGCCAGAGGTCCAAGAGTCAATTCAGGCCTAGTCCATACATTCCCCTACCTATTCCTAGCAAACCATGGGATGATGTGAGCCTTCACTTCATTGTGGCCTTGCCTAGGACACAGAGAAGTAAGGATTCCATCATGGTAGTGGTAGACAGGTTTAGCAAGATGGCACACTTTGTACCTTGCAAAAACACAGAGAATGCCATGAGTGTAGCTGACTTATACTTCAGGGATATTGTAAGGCTACATGGTGTTCCTAGGTCCATGGTCTCTAACAGGGATGTAAAATTCCTAAGTTACTTTTGGAAAGCACTCTGGAAGATGCTCAAAACCAAGCTATTGTTCAGTACAGCCTACCACCCCCAGACAGATGGGCAGACTGAAGTCACCAACAAAACCTTAACTCAGATCCTCAGGAGCATTGTGAGCAAATCTCTAAAAGACTGGGATCTCAAGATGGCTCAAGCTGAGTTTGCTTACAACAGAGCTCCTGCTGCAGCAACTAGACTGCCCCCATTTGAGGTAGTCTATGGTATGAACCCACACATGCCCTTTGATCTGGCCAAGATACCCACTGAAGAATATAATTTTGATGCCCAAGCTAGGGTAGAATCCATCACCAAGCTCCACAAACTGGTACAACAGCAGATTCAAAAAACAAATGAAAGGTATCAGAAGAGAGCACTGCAAGCCAGACCAAGAAAACCATTTCAGGTTGGTGACCTGGTATGGCTCCATCTGAGGAAGGACAGATTTCCAGCCAAGAGGAAAAACAAGCTCATGCCTAGGGCAGAAGGACCCTTTGAGATCAGTCAAAAACTGGGAGATAATGCTTCTAAGCTGTTTCTACCTAGGAGTGAGGTGGTAGAGGGAACATTCAACATTGGGGATCTATCTCCCTACTGATGTGACCATAATTAGCGCATATTTAGCCCCCGAATTAGCCTTGTTCCCATGCTTTTTAGTGCATATTTGGGTCATTTATTGTCTTTAGTTCTTTGTTTTGCATATTCTTTGAGATTTTGATCCCTTGGTAGGAAAGGAGTGCAAATCTTGCATTTTCATGGCAAAGCGAGACTAAATTGATTAAATTCAATGACCAAGCATCAAGGAGAGACAAGATTAGAAGGCCTTTGTACATATGATAGTAGATGAGCAATGTTGAGAAAGGATCCTTGTATCCCCGAGGAAATCCCCAAGGATTTTATGAAGAAAAGGGAAGAAAAGAAGAAGAAACCATGCTGAGCTACAATCCGAGCGGATTGTCCTGAATCCGCCCGTCCCGACTCCAATACGCACGGATTCCAGTACAGCGAAATTTCGTCTTCTCCAAGCTACAAAGAAAGAAGCCCTTCCTTCGAAAAATACCGGCTTCTCCCTGCTCAATCTAAAAAGTGTAATTACTAGTTTAGCCCTTAGTTAACCCTAATGCATCCACCTAATTTCCACTATAAATACCCCACTAGTCTAATTAGAAGAGCATGTTCTTCTTATCAATTATTAGAGTAGTTAATATCAATCAAATCTCTCTTTAGTATTGTAATCAACAATAAATCAAGTTTTAATACAAGTTTTATTTCCTTAATCTCTCTTTTGTTCATCCTTTATTTTGGGTAATTGAAGATTATTTGGGTTATTATTGGGAAATTGACAACCTCTCAATCAAGCACCAATTACTTCTTTTATCCTTTGCTTTATTATTGGAATCATTAGTAGGTATAATTCTCTTAATCCCTTTTTAATTATTGTTAATTACTTTCATTTATTCATCATGTTTCCTTTTGTTGGTATGATTGACAACCTTGCTAGCATGATCAACATGATAATGAGTGAGTAGTGACCTAGCTAGGGTTAATGGGTAATTAGGGGAAACCAACATGGGGAATGATTCATGCTTAAATTAATATGCTTTCATGGTTTATTTGCTTGCTTGTTTTGATCTCAACTCATGCACATGTTATGTTTGATGAAATGTGAGCCTATGGATCCTTGCATTTTTTATCCATCACCTATCTTTTCAATGAGACTTGTAAGACATAAACCAACTCGAGTCTCATTAGACCATGCATGTTGTTGAGTAGGGAAGACTAAGTCGACTTGTAGGTGTTGTACAATCTAATCGATTCGGCTCCGGGACCCAAACTTTCCTAGGATTGTAAGATATAACCCAACTCAATCCATCACAACAATAATTGCTTGCTTATAATTTGAGAACATGTTTGTATGATCAATTCCCATGATTCCCCTATGACCCCATGATACCCTAGTGCTTTTTATCAATTGTTTACAACCCTTTTAATTCATCTTGCTTATTTATTTTCATTGTTTTAGTTAGTGACCTTCTACATCAACCCAAATTGTGACACCCCTAAGACACCACTAGTTTCAATAGAAATCTCATCTCAATTCCCGTCCCTTGGGATCCGACCTTTATTTGCCTCTTTACTAATTGTAGAGTTGTTTGTGAAGCTATAAATTGTGTTTTGATTCGGACGTGACCCAACGACAACATCTATTAAATTGTGAACACGAAACGGACCGATCAAAAATGGCGCCGTTGCCGGGGACGGTGTTAACTTGATTTAGATTTTATTATATTGTTATTAGTTGTGTCTTTCTTTGCCTTGAGGAAGTAAAACTCCTCAAGGTTTGTTTTAATTATTTTCAAGTTGTTCGATATTTTGCAAGATGGACCTTATAGATTGTTTTGTAGAGGACCACTTAAGTATACCTTTCTTCAAAGATCCCATGCAAGCATTGGAAGCCTTGGAAGCAAGTGAGGCTAAAAATATGTATTGGGAATTGGAGGTAGATCTTTTTGAGGCCGCTCTAGCTAACAAAGAACTTACTCATGCACAATCCGTATTGGTGCATAACATCCTTGTGGAAGCATGTCAACCCAAAGAAGATGAGCAATTCATCCTAGAAGATATTTTACAAGCTCAAGAGCAAGAGGAACCCATCATGGAATTTGAATATGACGAGTTTGATGAGAATGAAGTTGAATATGCTATGAGAATGGAATGTCTAATGGAGATGGAGAAAATTCTCAATGAAACTCCAAAGGAGGAAAGTGAGGTACAAATTCCTACTTTAAAACCCCATCCCCCAAATTTGAAATATACTTACCTTGATGAATCAAAGACCAAACCCGTGATTGTCAATGATAGACTTGATGAGAACCAATTGGGAAAATTGCTTGATGTGTTGAAACAACATGAAAAGGCTATAGGTTATAGTCTAGATGACCTTAAGGGGATAAGTCCCAACTTTTGCATGCATAGAATTCATCTAGAGGAAGACCATAGACCTACCATTCAACCCCAAAGAAGATTGAACCCCCACATGCAAGAAGTTGTCAAAGGAGAAGTTATGAAATTGCTTGATGCGGGAATCATATATCCCATATCGGACTCTTTGTGGGTTAGCCCCGTCCAAGTGGTACCTAAGAAAGGAGGTACCACGGTAGTGACAAATGAAAAGAATGAACTAATACCCACAAAAATGATCACCAGTTGGCGTATGTGTATTGACTATCGAAAATTAAACTCCGCAACAAGAAAGGATCATTTCCCCTACCATTCATTGACCAAATGCTTGAGAGGTTAGCCTCCAACAAATTCTTTTGTTACCTTGACGGGTATTCGGGATTTTTCCAAATCCCTATACACCCGGATGACCAACATAGGACCACCTTCACATGCCCTTATGGTACTTTTGCATAGAGGAGGATGCCTTTTGGTTTATGTAATGCCCCTGCCACTTTCCAAAGATGCATGATGAGTGTCTTCTCCGATTACTTAGAGACCATAATGGAAGTTTTTATGGATGATTTTAGCGTTTATGGAAAGGACTTTGACTCATGTTTGCATAATCTTTCTCTTATGTTGCAAATGTGAAGATGTTAGTCTTGTTTTAAATTGGGAAAAGTGTCACTTCATGGTCAATGAAGGAATTGTTTTGGGTCATTTAATTTCGGAAAAGGGCATCAAGGTCGATAAAGCTAAAGTTGAGGTGATAGAGAAACTCCCACCTCCCGTGAATGTTAGAGGGGTGAGAAGTTTTCTCGGTCATGCGGGTTTCTATCGCCGTTTCATAAAGGATTTTTCAAAAATAGCAAAACCCCTCACTCAACTTTTGCTTAAAGATGCCCAATTCCAATTCACTGATGAGTGTGTTAAAGCCTTTAATAGAATCAAGGAAGCACTAATCTCGGCACCGATCATCCAACCTCCAAATTGGGAATTACCATTCGAGATTATGTGTGATGCTAACAACTACGTCGTTGGAGCGGTTCTTGGCCAACGGGTAGGGAGAGCTCTTCACGCCATCTATTATATAAGCAAGACTCTTGACTCCTCCCAAGTGAATTATGATACCACCGAGAATGAGATTCTTGCCATTGTCCATGCTTTGGACAAATTCCGTTCCTACTTGCTTGGATCCAAAGTGATTGTATTTTCGGATCACCGTGCTAGCTCGCCGACATCTCTTAATAAAGAAGGAGGCAAAACCAATATTGTTGAGATGGATTTTGCTTCTTCAAGAATTTGACTTAGAAATAAGAGACAAGAAAGGGGCCGAGAATGTAGTGGCGGATCATTTGTCAAGGATCCGGTTTCATGATGAAAATGGAGAAACCCCGATCAATGACTCATTTCCCGACGATATTTTGATGGCCATTCAAACACAACTCGAAAGGCACATCACCCCATGGTTTGCCGATTATGCTAATTATATTGTTGGAAAAGTACTCCCTCCAAATTTGAATCACAACCAAAGGAAGAGATTCCTATTCGAAGTAAAGAGGTACTTTTGGGACGACCCAAACCTCTACAAAGAATGTAGTGATGGGCTCTACCGGAGATGCATCCCTCAATGGGAAGTCCAAGGAATCTTGGAAGGATGTCACTCATCACCCTACGGTGGGCACCATGGAGCAAGGAGGACGGTTGCAAAAATTCTTCAATCGGGCTTCTATTGGCCTACAATGTTTCAAGATACAAGAGAATTCATCATTCATTGCGATGCTTGTCAAAGAACGGGGAATATCTCTTGGAGGAACGAGATGCCACAAAGGGGCATTCTAGAGGTAGAGATCTTCGATGTTTGGGGAATCGACTACCAAGGTCCCTTTGTGACATCCAATGGGAATAAGTACATCCTTGTGGCCGTAGACTACGTCTCAAAGTGGGTGGAGGCAATTGCCACTCCAAATGATGATGCAAAAACGGTCACCAAGCTCTTCAAGAAAATAATCTTCCCAAGATTTGGAGTTCCGAGAGCAATCATAAGTGATGGAGGAACGCATTTCCATGAGAAGAAACTTGCATCTCTTTTGACCAAATATGGTGTTCAACATAGAACCGACTTGGGATATCATCCTCAAACAAGCGGTCAAGTTGAAATTTCAAATAGAGAGATCAAACAAATCCTTGAGAAAGTTGTGAACAAGACCCGAAAAGATTGGAGCACAAAGCTTGATGATGCTCTTTGGGCTTATAGGACAGCCTATAAGACTCCCATAGGAGCCTCCCCTTACAAGCTTGTTTATGGAAAAGCATGTCATTTACCAATCGAATTGGAGTACAAAGCTTTTTGGGCAATCCGAGCACTTAATCTTGATCTCAAATTGAGTGGTCAAAAGAGGATGATTCAAATTCAAGAGTTGGAGGAATTCCGACTACAATCCTATGAGAATGCAAAGATTTATAAGGAAAGAACAAAATTACTCCATGACAAGAGAATTAGACAAAAGGCCTTGCACAAAGGGGAAAAAATCCTTCTATTCAATTCCCGCTACCGACTTTTTCCGGGAAAGTTGAATTCTAGATGGATGGGTCCCTATGTGATAACCGAAGTTGGAAAATATGGAGATTTTGAACTCAAGACGGAAGATGGAAGCAGGTTCAAGGTCAATGGTCAAAGATTGAAGCCATATTATGAAGGAGCGTTCATTGGAGAGGTCGAGGTCACATACCTCGGGCCTTCTCATCCTTGAAAGAACCATCAAAGGGAGAGTTTGGTGGAGTCCTCCCTAAACCACCACTTGTAAATATACTAACCCTCTAACTTGTATTTATATTTTTATTGCACTTCTTTTGATAATAAGCATGAACTCTTTTCATGAGAGTAAGTGAGGGAGGGTCACTAACGAATTTTTGTGAAGGAAGGAACTAATTTTTAAAGTGTGGGGAAGCATCTAGGAGAGGAAAGAAAGTCAAAGGAAGAATTCACAGCTTGAACACGTGTGTGTTCCCCGGAATTCGGCCGTCTTGCCAGAATCCGGGCGTCCTGAGGAGAATCCGTCCGTCCCTGCTACGCTGAGAATCTGTGAAGATTTTGGACTGAAGGAGAATCCGAGCGTCTCCGAAGGGAAGACGCCCGTCCTGAAGAATCCGGCCGGCTTTGTAGAAAGACGCCCGTCTTCCTACCTGTGCATTTCAAGAAAAATTCCTGGAAGAGAATCCGCCCGTCTTCAGAAGAATCCGCCCGTCCCGATAAAAAGGAATCCGAGCGTTTCATGCTCGGGACGCCCGTCTTTGTGGCGTTATATTTTTGGAAATTTAGTTGGGAAAGAATCCGGACGTCTTACCCAGAATCCGCCCATCCCGAGAAGCCTGAATCCGAGCGTCTTCTGCTCGAATCCGCCTGTCTTCCCACATTGATTTGACCCGTCTTTTCTTAATTAAAATTAAACCCCACCTCACATTTAGTGACACATCACCCTTCTTTCCACTTGCATTATAAAACCCACCTCCTTATGACTCCCAAGCACATCCAAATCACTCTTAAACCCACAAAAATCAAAAAGCCCCAATTTTCTAGGGTTTCCAAAGGCAACACTCAATCAACAAGGAGCCTCTTTATTCCTTCACAAATCAAAAGAATCAAGCTCTATAATCAAGGAATGGCACCAAGGAGATCCTCTTTTAGGAATAGGAGGAGACCAAGGATGAGGGGAAGTTCTTCTACCTCCCATGTCAACACATTAAGAAGGGAGCATGAAGAGATTGTAGATCTCACAAGGCTTGATGACTTCTCAAATGTGGAATTTGTCAATGATGTGTAAAGATTAGTCTTCCACCGGCTTCTAAGTAAGAATATTCTTCCCACTAAGTTTTTATGTCATGCTACCTTGAGGAAACTTGGGATTTATCACCAAGTGGAAGCTCTCTTTGAAGTATTTGGTCTCTCAACCCTTTTTCGCATGTATGAACAAACTTATCGATCTCTTGTGCTTGAATTTTTGAGCTTTTTGAAGATTACAACCTTGAACAAAACAATTTGCATAGAGTTTAGGTTGGAGAATGTTTCTAGGATGATGACCCTTGTAGAATTCGCAAATGTACTCGGTCTCGATGTTTCGCCTACCCGAACATCGAAGCCAAAGAAGTATAGTGTTGAACCTTTGTGGAGGGCCATGACCGGCCGGGATTTCATACACACCAAGGAATGCCCCGCTTTTCATATCCAAAATTCGATCATGAGGCTTACTTATCGATTTCTTTCGGGCACCCTACTTGCCCGCCGAGATCCGGCCATAGTGAACCAATTAGACCTTGTGTTTATGGAATCCTACCTCAATATTCAAGGAAGAAATGTGTACCACTTCAATGCACCTCTAGTATTACTAGAGAAATGGGCAATGTTTAGAAATGGTGATGATGATGGAATGAAACACATTGTGAATGGAGGACTCATTACTAGGCTTGCAAAGCATTTCAACCCGAGATTCAATGAGAATAATGAGTATGATCCTCTTTTGGGAAACACGAGGATAAATGAAGATCTTCTTCTCATTCATCACCATTGGATAACCTTTAAGGGGGTCGATATGCGGATCAAGTGGTTAACGAAAGGAAGCGATCCGATATATCTACCAATGAACGACCTACCACGTATCTCCCCGAGAAGAGGACATTTGTCTCCAATCCCATCCTACCTCATCCTTCCAAATCCAACCCAACCAAGACAAGCACCACCTCCAAATCCCCAACAACAACAACCAGAGCAACAATCCCAAGATGAAAAGATCAAAGTGCCTCCCTACCCATTCCCTTACCAACCGTATAACCATCCCAACCCCTTCATCCTTCCCCGTGACGACTTTGTCACGGGAATTCTGCAAGATTTGCACTTCCGCCAATACGAAACCAACGTGGACATTTACTATGCACTCTATCCTCAATACCACGATATGGTTCAAAAGGGAAAGATTAGTGAGGAAGGAGCATTTCCCTCATGGGCTCAAATGGACCTACTCTTCCCCAATTCGGAAAGAGCAAATGAAGGAGCAAACGGGAGACAAGAGGAGGGAAGCAATAATTCTTGTGGAGGAGATACGGTGGAGCTTGAAAGTGAAGAGGACGAGTTCATGGACCAAGTTTGAGTGATGCATCAAAGGAGATATAGGATAGCGATCTAGAAGGAGATGATGCCGATCTCTAGAGGATTACTTCATAGCTAGGTGGAGCGGGCGAGAGGCACCCACCTAAGTTTAAGTGAAGTTCCCTCATCTCCTCTCTTTAATTTTAAAGTTTCATGAAAAGAAGTTTGTGTTTTGTTAACTTGTATTTTATTAATCTTTATCATTGTTGGAGTAGTCCTAGCACCATTGAGGACTCACACCTTGGCCCCATTGAGGTGTTCTCATTTTATTGTTCCCACCTTTCAAAATTCAAAATGACAAAATTAGTTTCATGCATTGCATAGTGTGTGCATGAACTACACCCATCCTTGGACATTAGCAATAATGTCTAGATCGGTTTGGGGAAGTTAATGCATACACAACGGGAGGTAATCTAAATTATCCTGTCCGTCATAAACAAAAACCATGCATCATATAGTGTAGATTAGTGTAGCTTGCATTTAGTGTAGAAATCGTGCATCATGTTTGCATAAGTTCCCATCATTTTGGCCATTGAGGACAATGCCCATATTAGTGTGGGGATGGAGAATTCTAACTTAACTTTTATTCAAAAATCCAAAAAAAAATTGAAAATTTTGAAAAACCATAAAAATTTGAAAATTGAAAAACCCAAAAACATGTTTATTTCTTTTGTAGTGTAGTTATGTATATATATTGTATATATTGTTTGTTCTATCCTTGTTCACATTAATTGACTACGCCACATCCGAGACATGAGGATCATGAAGACCGCATGGTATGATCTTTCCAATCTCCTTTTTCCTCTTTATGTTAATGACTATGTGGCTTTATTTTGATTGATGCGGTATAACAATGTGAACTTAGGACTTGCATTTAGTTTATATGTCATATTAGTTGATAGAATCACTTGCATTAGGATGTATATAATAGTTGCATCATGGCATGTAGTTGCATTTAGATAAAATATTTTGAAAAGTGCCTAATTGAGAACTTTGACAAGAGCAACTAAGCCATTTCAAATACTTTTTCAACTTAAGACTTTGCCTACTAGAATGGTTATAAAACACCCTAGATAGTGTCATACTAGTGTCTTTTGACCCATGACCCAAAGCCTAGTCAAGGGTTTGCATGTGAGTCACCTATCCAACCCCGTGATGCGATGTGGACTTGGTTAACTTGTCTAGATGATCTTGATTGACCTTGTGGTAAGGCAACCCAAAAATACTTTCTATCAATAAGTTTGAAGTGCTCATTTCGAAAATTTTGTCATGTGGAAGTAATTTATTGCTAAGGAAACCTCAAATGTTATGAAATGTTGAAATGTTGAGAAATTTTAGTTGTTTTGATGGAGGCGTACCACTTCGATTTGCTTTGGAGAGGGATCCATTGAATTGGGCCCCCACACGGTTGTGAATTCGACCGCCCAGAGACAGATTGACTATCACCCCGAAAAGCTATTGTCTAGAGGTTAACCGGTTGCCTAATAAGCGATTGGCGAAAGCAAAGGACACTAGCCCGGAAGGGACAAACCCCATCTTAAATTTTTGAAATGTGAAAGTTAAATGAGGACAATTTTGAATACTAGTCATATCCACTCTTGTTTATAAAGATTTGAGCATTTCATTCCCAAAAAGCCTTTTTGTCAAACCACTTTGTCGAGCTCGGGACGATCCATGACCTTTACTTTTGTAGAGAATTCGAGACTTGTCATGTGATATGCTACTAGCATCATAGGGATCATCATTCCACCACCATCCGATCGCTCTTGACGAAAGCATTTGGAAATTGAGGACGAAAGTAGTCTAGTTTAACACCATTTGGAGGTGATTTAATGCCATCCTCTTAGCCTTAGTAATTTGTTGAACTAGTATTTGTGAAGGATTATATGCTCTTAAATTTGTTCTCTCTTGGTTGCCTCCGCCACTTGATGAGGAAGTGGCTATTCCTTTTGTAGATGCATCCATTATTTGATTTTGTGTGATTAATGTTTGGATGTGTCGCCATTTTGGCAAGACCCACCTTGCCTTGCAAGAAGGCATCCTACCTCATGGTTGTCTTGTTGTGAATTGAAGGGGCGGAGTGAGACCCGCTAATTGTCTCATATCGGCTATGCTATTAGGTTAGTTTAAATAATGGTCCTAGTCTTTGTCACCTCTTTACTCGGGACGAGCAAAGGTTCAGTTTAGGGATATTTGATGTGACCATAATTAGCGCATATTTAGCCCCCGAATTAGCCTTGTTCCCATGCTTTTTAGTGCATATTTGGGTCATTTATTGTCTTTAGTTCTTTGTTTTGCATATTCTTTGAGATTTTGATCCCTTGGTAGGAAAGGAGTGCAAATCTTGCATTTTCATGGCAAAACGAGACTAAATTGATTAAATTCAATGACCAAGCATCAAGGAGAGACAAGATTAGAAGGCCTTTGTACATATGATAGTAGATGAGAAATGTTGAGAAAGGATCCTTGCATCCCCGAGAAATCCCCAAGGATTTTATGAAGAAAAGGGAAGAAAAGAAGAAGAAACCATGCTGAGCTACAATCCGAGCGGATTGTCCTGAATCCGCCCGTCCCGACTCCAATACGCATGGATTCCAGTACAGCGAAATTTCGTCTTCTCCAAGCTACAAAGAAAGAAGCCCTTCCTTCGAAAAATACCGGCTTCTCCCTGCTCAATCTAAAAAGTGTAATTACTAGTTTAGCCCTTAGTTAACCCTAATGCATCCACCTAATTTCCACTATAAATACCCCACTAGTCTAATTAGAAGAGCATGTTCTTCTTATCAATTATTAGAGTAGTTAATATCAATCAAATCTCTCTTTAGTATTGTAATCAACAATTAATCAAGTTTTAATACAAGTTTTATTTCCTTAATCTCTCTTTTGTTCATCCTTTATTTTGGGTAATTTAAGATTATTTGGGTTATTATTGGGAGATTGACAACCTCTCAATTAAGCATCAAGTACTTCTTTTATTCTTTGCTTTATTATTGGAATCATTAGTAGGTATAATTCTCTTAATCCCTTTTTAATTATTGTTAATTACTTTCATTTATTCATCATGTTTCCTTTTGTTGGTATGATTGACAACCTTGCTAGCATGATCAACATGATAATGAGTGAGTAGTGACCTAGCTAGGGTTAATGGGTTATTAGGGGAAACCAACATGGGGAATGATTCATGCTTAAATTAATATGCTTTCATGGTTTATTTGCTTGCTTGTTTTGATCTCAACTCATGCACATGTTATGTTTGATGAAATGTGAGCCTATGAATCCTTGCATTTTTTACCCATCACCTATCTTTTCAATGAGACTTGTAAGACATAAACCAACTCGAGTCTCATTAGACCATGCATGTTGTTGAGTAGGGAAGACTAAGTCGACTTGTAGGTGTTGTACAATCTAATCGATTCGGCTCCGGGACCCAAACTTTCCTAGGATTGTAAGATATAACCCAACTCAATCCATCACAATAATAATTGCTTGCTTATAATTTGAGAACATGTTTGTATGATCAATTCCCATGATTCCCCTATGACCCCATGATACCCTAGTGCTTTTTATCAATTGTTTACAACCCTTTTAATTCGTCTTGCTTATTTATTTTCATTGTTTTAGTTAGTGACCTTCTACATCAACCCAAATTGTGACACCCCTAAGACACCACTAGTTTCAATAGAAATCTCATCTCAAGTCCCTTCCCTTGGGATCCGACCTTTACTTACCTCTTTACTAATTGTAGAGTTGTTTGTGAAGCTATAAATTGTGTTTTGATTCGGACGTGACCCAACGACAACATCTATTAAATTGTGAACACGAAACGGACCGATCACCTACTATGGAGATGAGGTTCATGGAGAAGGTCCAACAGATGAAGCACACTTTCAAGGAGAGGGGATTGGAGTAGGAGGTCTGGGTTCGAATTCCACCACAGACACAATCCTAAACAACTAGGCACATACACCTGCACAAAGGGAATGGGTGAAATTCCTTGTTCAAGGTCTGAAGCCATGGGGCCTGACCATGGTCCATCTAGCCTAAGAGAAGTGTCCACTATAACCTTGCCTAGGAACCTTCCTGTTGCTGACGTCCACATCAACACAAATATCACCCAACAGAAGCACATGAGGAGGAGTGCTATTTGTAGCTGTTATTTTGTCCATTTCATGAGTCATTGCATTGCTAGCTGTACTGTTTTAATTTCGTTTGTTCTTTTTTGTTTTAAAACCCTACAAACACTTGCAATTTGAGGACTATAAATTCTGTAACCATCCCTGGAAGCAGGGCAGCTTTTGACAAAAGAAGAACCTGCATTTCTGCAGCTTATTTTCCTGTGTGGAGTATAAGGACCAGTCACCTGTATGGGACTGAATCCTTTAGCTGACCTTTGTTAACAGCAATTTATCTTAGTCTTTTTATTTTAACCTTGTGTATGTCACTGTCAATTCTTGTTTCATTGTGAGCCTGTCACTGCTGCATCTTTCATTGATCTTTGTTCAAACTTTCACCAAAAAAGGAACCTGCTTTAATCTGTTTTTCCATAAAGTTTATGGTTTATTTACTGCAAATACGTTTCTGAGCTTAAACCATTTATTATATGCTCCAGCCACGAAATGTTCCATGGCAAATATCTTTTTAGCCACGAACTAACAAACACCTGTGGCGAGTATCTTTTCCGATTAAAATTTAGATATTTTCATGTTAAGACAAACCTAAAATTTGTTTGCTTAAAAAAAATACAAAATTTAATCAAATATAAATAATATGAAAATACATTTAAATATAAATTTTGGAAACAAGCTGATTAATTTAATTAATATTTTTTATTGTTTTATTTACTTAAATAAGAAATTTTAAAATTTTATAAACTTATATGTATGCAAAGAAAATTTTATCGTCTAATTTTTTTGATTTTTTTACAAATCACAATTATGTTTTGTAGGTTTTTCAAAACATTGATAATTTAAGAAATTTGTTTTAATATATAATTTTGTTTATTAAAGTCGTGAATTTTTTTAAATTTTTTTTACGCTTTTAATTAAAACTTTATAATCTTGAATAACAATCTTAAATGATCGTATCACATTTAAAGACATAGCATATCAAATAAAATAAATAAGTTTTTTACCATCTACCTTAGAGAAATATAAAATTAATATATTGTCAAACCGTTTTATTCAAAATTAGATTTACAACTTTATTTGTAAGATATTTATAGAAAAATTTGAATTTGATATAAAATTTAACTTGTTGAGAAAAACAATTTGGAAAAGATTTTTTAGGAGTGAAAAAGAAACAACAATTAGGTTACAAAATTGATTAAATAATATAAGTTCGATAAGAAATGAAAGTAAAACAAATGATCACCCATAAATCAATTAAGAAAAAAAACATATTGGAAAAGTTATCAAAGTAAAGAAAAGTCTCAACAAGACATTTTAAGTTGGGCTATGATCTACATATAAATAAGAATTTCAATATTGATATTTACTTAAGAGCCTAAATGAAACAATGTTGCATCCTTGAAAATAAATGAGATTTATGATTAAAAGTTGGAAAGAAAGATATGCCGATGTCTACAAGAGCTAAGTTAATTGTTAACCACGCTAGTGTCATTACTTAACCTCATTATGAAAATGAAATGGTTAAACCTTCTTCCGAAAAGGGTATTTAGAGAATGACGTGTATTAAATGGGTTTTCACCTTTAAATAATGACATTTCTACGCATCATTATAAAAATGAACGAGTTAGAGATTAAAAATCTCTTTCCATAAGTTTAAGATTGAAACCTTTTCGAAATAGGTATTTTGAAAGGATATGTTGGGAACATATATGGTTTTAATCTTAATAACTTGGCAAAGCAAAATGTATTTCAATTCTTGAAATGTTTCGATTGAGTAGTCAATTACGAAACATGTGGAATTTAGTGGGAGTTTGAAATTATCATGTGAAGACATGAAATTTAGTGGGAGCAATCATCTTGTAAAATTTATAACTCATTACTCATTGAGAATGACGAGCTAGTACTATCTTTCACAAAGAAGTATTTGAGTTTTCAATTCTGGATGAAAATGGACTAAGATGAATCCAATCACATCATGGTATGTTGGATAGGCATTGAGACATGCACATCAAATCAACGAGGAACGTAGGTTATTCATATCGATGAAAATGGAATTACCATAAGCACTCATGGTCATTCATTGAACCTAAGAATGGTTGATCACATGATTAAAGATTACTAATGTTTCCGCCATTAGAATAATCATGCACATGTCCAATAATGAATCATATGCTTTAGAGCATGATGAGTCATTGGTAAGCCATAGAAGAATCGTCATGAATTCTTTAGAAGAACTAATGAGCTATTCTAGTGTTTAGATGAATACTCCGTTATGTGATAAGAAGTTGCACATATTGAAGTTTTCAAAAACATATAAGGATTTATGAAGATCCTAAGCTAATTAAGCTTAAAGAGAAATAAGAAGTTGGAAAAAATACTTAGTTATAGTAAGAAGTTACTCAAAACTAGTATTTTCTAATATTCTAGGACTTATGAGAAGTGCTAGGCTAATCATCATGACAATTGTTGCAAGACCCTACAAAACGTATACCTAGTGAATTGTGAGTTGGTAGAACACTTGACCAGTGCAAGTTATATCACCCACCACAATTCGTTGGTTATGTGATAAACAATAAGGAAGTTCTTTCAAGATAAAGAACCTAAACCTAGGTTGGCAACCTAGATGTGTACTTGGTAAAGTTCATGCTATGAGAGATAACATGAATATAAAGGAAAGTTCAATACGAAAAGTATGAACACATGGACACATGGTATGTTAAACTTTTATTGCAATCAACAAGTGTTTTCACACTTATATACATCACAAGGTAGTAATATGATATTGACTACCCGAATATGATGTCCACATTTGTCGTTTGAGTTATTATTATTAACTCACCTTATATACCTTGTTACATCCAAACGGGTTGTAGAGACAATTGAACCCCGTTAAAGTGAACACGGATTAGCATTGTATTTGCTCATAGTCACTTACAAGAGGTGACGTCTCGAAGTGACTAGAGTATGATGCGATTGATGGCAAGTTCAAGTGCCATGGAGTCATGTGAGATGACTAGTCGATCACATAAGCAGACTGTTAGGAACACTTTGTCGGGCTAATGACCGCTTATAGAGTTCTGGCAAATTTATGTAGCCTGGTCGTGGCGAGAGCTACTATAGTATTCTAATGAGTCGATTCTTTTGACTAAAGACTGTTCGCCTAAGGTGGCACAGTTTCAGATTAAGTTTGATTTATGTTACTACGACCTTCGTAAATGGGGTCAAATGGGCATATTTTGGGTTATGATGGCTGTGGCTAGTCGAAGGGAATAAGTGCGATAGGAATTGTCCACCCCTTGTCAGGGTTATAACAATATCTCAGGGCCACTCGAGGAGTAATGAACTGGAAATGCGTGGCCACGCTCGGAAGGTATCTATGGTAGATAATTCCGGTCAATCAGTTATTCTCCAGATCGAGGAAACCACTCTTGATATGATCACTTGCAAGTACGACCCGAAAGATACCATGCATTGAGTGGGAGATAGTAATAGGACAAGAGAATTGGTGACGCACACTTGTCGAGGACAAGTGGGAGATTGTTGGAATATGTGTCCTCCGACAATAATGCGATCACAACTGTTGATCATGATGATCACATGTTTAAATCTCATTTTAAGAATACATGTGGGATGTAATATTTCGACCAATGGTCCCACACATATCGGTAATGATTGGCTGACTAGAGTTTGACATTACTATCGTGCGACGGTGGTGATCAGTTGATCCCCTTAGGTCATACCTAAAGGGTGACACTCTTAATTGATTATTTAATTGATCATATGTCGATACGGGTTAATTAAATTACTTAAAATTGACGGACGATTTTGTGAGTATAATTGACGTGTCTTATTGTAATTCGATTAAATAAGATACGGTCTAAGTAATTGAATTGTTTTATTACTTAGATAAAATTATTGTTTACGAAACAATTTGAAATTGAAACTGAATGAATAATTTATTATAAATACAAAACGTTGTGATTTATAATTCATAAACCGTTTTGGTACAAGTAATTATGAATTACTAAGTCGATTTTGTACATGACGTATTTTTATTAATACGTTGATTTTTAATATGTTAAAAATACATTACAATTACACATGACTAGTAACATGTGACAATTGACAAATGACAAATATAAAATGGACCCCCCATTTTATATAAGTGCCGAAAATGGAGGGAGTATTGGGTTTAAATTGTGTTAATTATTTTTAAGTGGAAAACATGATGATTACAACCTAATATAGCCATGCATACCTATGATTTCTTGGGTAGAAAAACTTGCTCATGCATTGGGCATCCTCCTCCCCTCCAACCGGTTTTAGCATGGTAAAAGCCAAGGGTTTTTACTCTATTTGGAATATGTGTCCTCCGACAATAATGCGATCACAACTGTTGATCATGATGATCACATGTTTAAATCTCATTTTTAAGATTACATGTGGGATGTAATATTTTACAGTCAACTGGTCCACACATATCGGTAATGATTGGCGGACTAAAGTTTGACATTACTGTCGTGCAACGGTGGTGATCAGATGATCCCCTTAGGTAATACCTATAGGAAAAAATACTCTTAATTGATTATTTAATTAATCGTATGCCGATACGAGTTAATTAAATTGCTTAAAATTGACGGATGATTTATGAGTAAAGTTAACGTGTCTTATTGTAATTCGATTAAATTAGATACGGTCTAAGTTTTCAAATTGTTTTATTACTTAGATTAAATCATTGTTTACGAAACAATTGAAAGAGAATGAATAATTTATTATAAATACAAGTTGTTGTAATTTATAATTTGATAAGCCATTTTGGTTCAAGTAATCAAGAATTACTAATTATTTTTGTATGTGACATATTTAATTATATGATGATTTTAATATGTTAATAATGCATTATAATGTAACATGTCATGTAACATGTCACAATTGACAAACGACAAAAATAATATGGACTACCATTTTACATGGTAACCGAAAATTAGGAAGGGCATTAAGGGTTTGTGTTGTTTAATTTATTTTATTCAATAAACACAATGATAACCCTAGGGTTGCATGCCTAGCCTCTTGTGAAGAGCAAAAATGAAATGCATTGGGCATGCTACCCAAGGCCAAATTTTCGGCCATCCATAAGAAAATGAAAAGAATTTTTCTCTTCCTTGGATTATTATTCATTCTAGTCTTATATTTTCTTCTCTCTAGTTTTTGAAGAAAAAGCTTAAGAGTAAAAATAAACTCATATATCACTCCCTCTTGAACCGATTTTTCAAGAGCAAAAATTACAATTTTTGTGTCAAATTTTAAGTAAAACTTATATTATTTCTAGTACAAAATAATATTAGTTGTTAAGAGATTTCCTTGGGTATTCACATTTGGGAGAGGTTCTAATTTAGACCTTTTATTCATCCATTTTAAGGAAAGCTCTAGAACTAACAAATAGGTGAATTTGTTGGTGCGCATTAATTCGAAATCATATAGTAAGATTGATGATTTCTTCTCTTATCTTATTTATGTTTGCTTGCATAAGATCTAGCTTTTATTTTATGACTAAATAAATCTTTTCACATATTAATATGTAAATTAATGATATTAATGAATCTAACAAGCGGTATCATGAGCCTTAGGTTGTTTGCATGCAAATCGGTTTATAGTTTTTCCGAGTTATATGATTAACATACAAAACTAATTAATTTGGTTTTATGAAGATATACCTAAACATAACCTTGCATGTTAAAAGTTTCTGGTCCTAAGTGATTTTTAGGACATTTTGGTTTATTTATGGATTTTATTGTTCATTTTATATAATATTGGCATTAAAATGTGATTTTTATGATAAAAATGTCATTTTTGGACGAAAAATAGCTAAACTTCGATTTTTTCAGTGGTTTTTGGATATGTTTTCACATATATTATCTACTAATGGCCTGTAAATGTTTATGATAAAATGAGTTGTATTGCTCGAAATATGGATTTTTCAAGTTTAAATCGTATTTAAATGGATAAATAGGTGAATATGAGTTATATTTCGAATCTGGTCATGGAATTTAGTATGTTGTGACATGAAATTTTACAAGATGTGTAAAATATTGGCTATAATGAAGTCTTTATGCATGATTTATGAATTTTTGATGAAAAATCACATAAATAGTGACTATATTTAGTAATAATGCTAAAACATACTTCATGACTAAGGAAAAACGTCACATGTTGCATTTTATCATATATTTCAGATCTAAAAGTGAAAAGTTGATGAATATAATTTTTCTCATATTTTTAGGGTCATAATTGTTAAAACCGATAAACCGCAACATTGTTTTCTCGATAAATTTTCGAAATTTTTAACCTAAGTTTTGAACATTATGAGTGTCATGGTATTTTTCCAGAATCATGAGTTTAAATTTCAAATTTCGAATTTATTTGAAATTTTTATAATTTAATTTGAAGTTTATAGCATAATTTTGTATTTTAGGTTCATTTATGAACAATATTAAGAAAACAAGGTTAATTATTGTCAAAATGTTAGTGGAGACTAATTTTGAGTCCTAAAATGGTTAGGGTAATTAACTTGTACATAAATATGAATTTATGTAATTATTGTGATTTTAAAAGGTTACATCACTTAAATCCGTAAAAACCAATTAATATACGATATTGGCTCTTTAAAGGCGATTTAGCATAAAATCTAGCATGTTCATACATATTATCATGCTGCATTTTATTTATGATTGTCATATTTTAATTTTATGTAATTTTTGAATTATGTAATTTTACTTAGTATGGCCTTAGTTTTTAATTGATATTACCCGAAATGTATGGGAATATCGATTCGGATGTAATTATTGTGATCTTGTATCACCGTTTTGTAATTTAATAAATTTATTTTTATTTTTATTACAAATGTATAATAGGCAATTATGTAATTCATTTTGTAATTTTATTATTTCGGAGTACCTTGAAGACGGTGCCATTCGAGAAGGCGATCCATGAACGAAAATGTTGCCTTGAAATGCGTGCCAAGACCGAAGTTCAAGGGACCAAAGGAGTTGGTTTCCGAATTTGTAATAGTTTATTAGATTTACTATTTTAGGAAGGCCATACTAGGATTTTATTTATGCTTTGCATTTTATTTATATGTTGCATGCATCGCTAAATCGCCAAAACTAAAACATGCATTATCATTAAATCGAGTAATTCGACCGTGTCAATTACAATTATCGTAGTTCACCGCTTTAGTTCACTTAAAACGTGATAGATAATAAATTGACATGACCTCTCGCTAAAATAAACAATTGAGACATAGCCTTACCAAAAATTAGAAACCATGAAAACCTATTTCGTGAGGGAGTGGACTCGGCCTTACCGGGGTACAAACCTTGCTACGTAGGGGAAGTGGGTGATAAATGTCTACCCACCGAATTTATAAAGATAAGGGTTGTATTCGGCTTTACCGATGCCCAAGTTGATGTAAATTTGGATCATGGACACATTTATTCGAAATTTGGGTTGAACTCAACGAAAGTATTCTCGACGGTTGTCGGATGTGTTTCGGGCTAAAGATAAATATTAATGTAATTTTATCGACCAAGAGTTCTAAAAGTAGAATCGATTAAAGAGTTAATCCACCGAGTTATATTTATAAGGCTTGTATTCGGCTTTACCGATGCCTAAGTTAATATGAATTTGGGTCTCGGAATCATTGATAATAGTTGGGTAGAGGTCACTATATAAATGCTCATATCTTGTTAAAATTATTTACAAGTATGATTAAAAATGACAAATGTTAATATTTCCTTTTCCTCCATACTTGTAGTTTATTACAATGAATCCATCAAACGCTACTACACCGATAACTATTGAGTCTTGCCACAATGTTTTTGACGACGTTTGCTTCAACAATGATTTCGACACTACTAGAGAACTTCATTTTGGGATAGGTTCGGATGGAAACATAAACTTCATCACTTCTTCTAAACCTCCTACTACTACAAGATCTCTTGTGAGCCGGTCTCAGGAAGATCGCCTCATAAAATCTATAGGATCTTTGTCTTTGGAAGAGAAATATGCCAAAATTAGTGGGAGCTCAAGCAATCAAGTTCTTGCTTCAAAGGGCAAAAAGTTCAAGAAGAAGGGAAAGAAAGGGAAAAACTTCAAGCAAGTTGAAGATGAGTGCCATTATTGCTATGGCATGGGACATTGGCTTAGGAATTGTCCCGTATATTTGCGAAATATAAGGGAAGGAATCATCGTTCCAAAAGGTAAAATTCCTAAGGAAATTTATGTTATTGATGTAAATTATACTTCCACTACGACATGGGTACTGGATACGGGTTGTGGTTCTCACCTTTGTAATCATTTACATGGGTTAAGAGACGTGAAGAGGCTTAGCAAAGGAGATGTGGATCTACGCCTTGGAAATGGAGATCGAGTAGCGGCCGCATCCAAGAGAACTTTTGTATTAGCTTTGCCTAATGTATTTGAGTTGTATTTACATAATTGTTTTTATGTGCCTAGACTTTCTAAAAACATTATTTCAATCGCTATGTTGGAGATGGACGGTTTTTGTTTTGTCATTAAAAACAATCGTTGTACTATTTCAAGGAACGACTTGGTTATAGGCCAACCTCCTTCCATTAATGGCATTTACATTTTAGAAACCTTGAATCCGACTAATGACATCTACAACATTCAATTAAAGAAACTCAAATCAAGTGATCCAAATGAATCGTTCTTTTGGCATTGTCGATTAGGTCACATAAACGAGAATCGCATCAAAAGATTAATTTCGACTAATGTGATTACACCATTTGATTATCAATCATATGGAACATGCGAATATTGCCTTCTTGGCAAAATGACTCGTAATCCTTTTAGCGGTAAAGGAACTCGAGCAAGTGAACTATTGGGACTCATACATACCGATGTGTGTGGACCAATGAGTATCACCGCTCGAGCAAATTATGACTACTTCATAACCTTCACCGATGACTTTAGTAGATATGGGTATATCTATTTAATGAAGCATAAGAATGCAACTTTTGAGAAATTCAAGGAATTTCAAAATGAAGTAGAGAACCAATTGAACAAAAAGATAAAAGCACTACGATCCGATCGTGGTGGAGAATATCTTAGCCTTGAATTCGATTCACGCTTGAAAGGTTGTGGTATTATATCACAATTTTCTCCACCCGGAACACCACAACTCAATGGTGTTGCCGAAAGGAGAAATTGAACCCTACTTGATATGGTTCGATCTATGATGAGTCAAACCGAGTTACCGAACTCGTTTTGGGGATTTGCGATTCAAACCGCAATAAGATCTTTGAACAATTGTCCCACCAAAGCCACCGAGAAAACTCCATTTGAGATATGGAAAGGAAGAGTTCCCAATCTATCCTACATGAAAATTTGGGGATGTAATACTTATGTCAAAACCAAAAATGACAATAAGCTAACCCCACGATCTGAAAAATGCACCTTTGTAGGCTATTCTAACACCCGAGGTTATTACTTCTATAAACCTCAAGAAAACAAAGTGTTTGTGTCTTGTGAGGCTGTCTTCTTAGAAAGAGAATTCTTGTTAGATTCATTAATCTCATTAATTTACATATTTATATATGAAAAGATTTATTTAGTCATAAAATAAAAGCTAGATCTTATGCATGCAAACATAAATAAGATAAGAGAAGAAATCATCAATCTTACTATATGATTTCGGATTAATGGGCACCAACAAATTCACCTATTTGTTAGTTCTTCAGCTTTCCTTAAAATGGATGAACAAAAGGTCCAAATTAGAACCTCTCCCAAATGTGAATACCCAAGGAAATCTCTTAACAACTAATATTATTTTGTACTAGAAATAATATAAGTTTTACTTAAAATTTGACACAAAAATTGTAATTTTTGCTGTTGAAAAATCGGTTTAAGAGGGAGTGATATATGAGTTTATTTTTACTCTTAAGCTTTTTCTTCAAAAACTAGAGAGAATAAAATATAAGACTAGAATGAATAATAATCCAAGGAAGAGAAAAAATCTTTTCATTTTCTTATGGATGGCCGAAAATTTGGCCTTGCATAGCATGCCCAATGCATTTCATTTTTGCTCTTCAAAAGAGGCTAGGCATGCAACCCTAGGGTTATCATTGTGTTTATTGAATAAAATAAATTAAACAAAACAAACCCTTAATGCCCTTCCTAATTTTCGGTTACCATGTAAAATAGTAGTCCATATTATTTTTGTCATTTGTCAATTGTGACATATGTGACATGTTACATTATAATGCATTTTTAACATATTAAAATCATCATATAATTAAATATGTCACATACAAAAATAATTAGTAATTTTTGATTACTTGTACCGAAATGGTTTATCAAATTATAAATTACAACAACTTGTATTTATAATAAATTATTCATTCTGTTTCAATTGTTTCGTAAACAATAATTTAATCTAAGTAATAACACAATTTGATTACTTAGACCGTATCTAATTTAATCGAATTACAATAAGACACGTTAACTTTACTCACAAATCAACCGACAATTTTAAGCAATTTAATTAACTCGTATCGGAATACGATTAATTAAATAATCAATTAAGAGTATTTCCCTATAGGTATGACTTAAGGGGATCAACAGATCACCACCGTCTCACGACAGTAATGTCAAACTCTAGTCAGCCAATCATTACTGATATGTGTGGACCAGTTGACTGTAAAATATTACATCCCACATGTATTCTTAAAAATGAGATTTAAACATGTGATCATCATGATCAACAGTTGTGATCGCATTATTGTCGGAGGACACATATTCCAACAATCTCCCACTTGTCCTCGGAAAATGTGCGTCACCAATTCTCTTGTCCTATTACTATCTCCCACTCAATGCAAGGTGTCTTTCAGGTCGTACTTGCAAGTGATCATATCGAGAGTGGTTTCCTCGATCTGGAGAATAACTGATTGACCGGAATTATCTACCGTAGATACCTTCCGAGCGTGGCCACGCATTTCCAGTTCATTACTCCTCGAGTGGCCCTGAGATATTGTTATAACCCTGACAAGGGTGGACAATTCCTATCGCACTTATTCCCTTCGACTAACCACAGCCATCAAAACCTAAAATATGCCTATTTGACCCCATTTACGAAGGTCGTAGTAATATAAATCAAAGTTAATCTGAAACTGTGCCGCCTTAGGTGAACAGTCGATCGACTAGCCACGTGAGTATTAGTTTCGTTTTAATTAATTTAATTTCCATATTTGACGAATCGAGTGCACGCGACTAGTTGAATGTTTAGGAATTGACCGACCGAATAAAGATCGAAAGATAGGGAAGGAAAATAGCCTACCTAATTAAGACGACTAGATTAATGAGATCGAGAGATAAGTTAATTTAGCCTTTTGAGTCACTTTTCAGGACGAAAGTTAGTCTCAGTGATATCAGGGACCTGTAGCGAGATCGAAAGATGCTACCCGTGAGAGTGGACCGAGAGGACCTCTTATTTTTCCGTCTCACGTGTTTGTTTTAGACCTACCAAGTATACTGCCGCCGAAACTACAGTGAACCGACCATGTTAGCACCCTTTTAATATCTGTTTTTCATCAATTAGCTTAGTTTACTGTTCTTTTATTGCCATTAGTATAGAACAAATCAAATCAAACCCCCACATTTGTTACCTTGGACTTAAAATTAGACAACTAATAATTGCATCGCCTCCCTGTGGTTCGACCCTGTTACCACTAGCTTCTGTTAGTTTTAATAGGTATTATAAATTTATCTTTGGTGCACACAACGATGGGCATCAAATTTTGGCGCCGTTGCCGGGGAGGCAATTGTTTAAAATTTTTAGTTGTTTTATTTTTTTTAGTCTTTCTCTTTGTTTAAGGGACATCTGTTCCTTAAACTATTCTCATATTCTATTTGTAGTTTCTTCTTATGCGCAGGTCACAAGGTGGTGAATTACTACCGTTCAATCCCGATATTGAGAAGACTTTGCGTGAGTTGAGACGATCATCTAGATTATTGCCGACAGAGGAAGAGCTGAGTACTCTGTCTAGTTACTACGAGAACGAGCTATTTGAGGAGGATCCACATTCATCTCCTGTTTCCACTTCTTCAGCTGAGACCGTCGGATCTCCGATTTTCCGTCATGGTGAAGAAGCAAGTATAGCTGATCACTCGGGAGCCGACAGCTGCGAATCTTTATAAAGGATTCGCACTACCAGGGGAAGACAGAAAATTTGAGCCGAAGCCTTCTTACATTAACTTGGTTGAGAGAAACCAATTCGGGGGAGCTGCAAATGAAGATGCAGCCAAGCATATGGAGACATTCATTGATTATTGCTGTTCCATACCCCCACCAACCGGTGTGACCCAGGACCAGGTGAAGGAGACTATGTTTATATTCTCCCTTCGTGATGCTGCAAGGGAGTGGTACAGAGACCTGGATCGAGCTGCTAATGGGATCACTGACTGGAATTCTAAGAAGTATTTCTCTGCCTCGAAGACGAATTCCATTAGAGCTCAGATCACGAGCTTTAAACAGGGTCTGGATGAGAATTTCCATGAGGCGTGGGTCCGTTTCAAAAAGCTGGTGCGAACTATTCCCCACCATGGGTTCGAGAAATGGAGCCTATGTAATCAGTTTTATAATGGGCTCTATGACGATCAGAGAGCTATCCTGGATGCGGCAGCTAGTGGCAGATTCCAGGAGAATGTTGGAGAGACTAAGGGGTGGAAAATAATCGATGACTTGGCCACCCATAAAGCTGAATATGGGAATTCCAGGGGAAATCAAAGGAGAAGTGCTGAATCTCCTTCTGTAGCTGCACTAGAGGCTCTCACGGCAAGGTTTGATAAGTACGAGTTGGGAGGAGCTTCAAAAGGAGGGATCTATCATGTGAATGCTGTTTCAGATGGTCCTTTCGTCTGCAAAAGATGTGGAGTTGAGGGACATGTTTCAGACAATTGTCCTAATCCCTTTGAGTCTTGTGCTGTCTTTCAACATTATAGGCAGACAAACACTTATTATGAGCCGAATGTCCATCCGAACTTGAGGTGGAGTAGCCAAAATGTCTTGAATCCGACTCAACCTCCACAGCAGCAACAGCAGCAGAATTATGTGCCCCCTCATAAGCAACAACAGTTCCAAAAGCCTCCATATGTTCCTCAGCAGCAGCAGCAATCCCAAGGTTCCGAATTTGCCGAATTGAAAAATTTGTTGCTGAAGGAGTCTCAAGCTAGAGAGGCCGGGATGAAGATGTTGGAGAGCCAAATTGCTCAATTGGCAAGCAAGAATACAACTCGAGCTCCGGGACATTTACCGACACAAACTGATCAAAAGGAGACCCTTAATGCCATTACTTTGAGGAGTGGGTCTACCTTTGATGGGCTCGCTATGGTCGAGGACATTGCTGAAAAAGATGAGGCGGAACCGAGTCAGAAGAAAGCTGGAACGAACAGTGGAAAGAAAAAGACCATTACCAGGTATATCAATCGATCGACTGATATACCCAGTCGATCGACCAGTCCGCGAGATGTAGTAGCTTCTGGTCCTGTAGATGTTAGTCGATCGACTGACCTGCATGGTCGATCGACTGACGACGCTGCTGATGGTGAGTCTTTTCGTCCTCCAATGCCTAACAACTTGAGGGACCACTTTTTTCGGGGTACGACTACTCCGAAAATATTGAGTCAAGACCCAAATGCTGATGGGTCAGTTTCGGTTCCGAAGTACGACTCGATGACGGTTAATGGCTCATTTTTGAGACGGTCTGAAGAGAGTTCGATCTTCAACAAAGAGAAGGCCGTGGATTTTCAACCTAAATCCACCGATGCCGGCATGAGAGATTTAGAGGAGAGGGCTAAGTTGCTTCTTTCAGCCCCCTATCCGGAAAGATTGGTGCCGACGAAGGAACAGGTATCGTTTAATAAATTTGAAAATGTTGTTCGTAGCTTAAACGTACAAGTTCCTTTTCTTGAATTAGTTAATCAAGTGCATTCTTACATGAAATTTATGAAGCAATTATTGTCTAAGAAGAAGTCACTTGAAACTGTGCATACTGTCGCACTCACTGAGGAGTCATGCTCTTATTTGACCCATACTACACCTCATAAGCTAGAAGACCCAGGTAGTTTTTCAGTCCCATGTAATATTGGCACCTTTCCTATTGAGAAGGCCTTGTGTGACCTAGGAGCCAGTATTAGTGTAATGCCTTTGAGTCTTGCTAGGAAGTTAAAGTTGACTAGGTTTGCAGTTACCAACATGACAGTACAGATGGCTGACCGATCTGCGGTCTAGCCAATAGGAGCCTTAGAGGACATTCCTGTGCAAATAGGAAAGTTCTTTTTCCATGTTGACTTCGTTGTACTAGATATGCCCGAGGATGCCCACATTCCTATCATTTTGGGTAGACCATTTCTGCACACTGCTGATGCAGTTATAGATGTTGGCTCCGGGACTTTGACCATCAAGGTAGGGAAACACTCCATTGTCTTTCCCCAGACGGCTAAGAAGAAAGACCCCATGTGGCCAATAACTTGCAATACGGTTTCTGAGAAGAAATCCTATTTTATACTTCCTGATATGCCTACTGCTATGCCTGTTTTTGCTATAACACCTCCGCTCCAGATTGGGAGCAAATTGGAGGAAGATTCTTCTGTTTTGGATATTGCAGGAGCTGGTTTGGGGAAGGAAGAGCCGCATGTTGCTCTAGCTGTGAAGGAGCCAATCGTTCAAAGAGGTGGTCTAGGATGCCTTAGCTATGGCACTGATGAGGAGCTCGATGAGGAGCCAGTCAAAGTGACGGAGTCCGATTTGGATTCTGACGAGTTTGAGGAGGTCATTGAGTGGGAAGATGTCCGACATGTTGATCCGCTGAGTTCTGCGGATGTTGGAGCTAAGAAGAGTGCAGCTGAGAAGATGAGCACTGTTGAGGCTACCTCTTGTAGCCAGAAGCCGAGCAAGTGGGCCATTCCGTGGCCATTCTTGATCAACTATTAGTTGATTATGACTTTTTCAAAAACTATATATTTTATTGCTTTTAGACTCTTTTTATTTATTGTTTTATGTGCGCGAGACTTCGCTTTTTATAAGTTTGCTTAAGATTTTGTATACTTTTTACTGTTACTTTGGGTTTTGCGCAATTTTGGGAGCGTTATTATGTGTATTTGCAGGTTTATAGACCTTGTTAGCTCAAGTTATCTAGCTAATTCGAAGAAATCAGAAAGTTACAGCGGGTTTCTCAGTCGATCGACTGCCCTCTATGGTCGATCGACTGAGCTGCAACTTCCAGGAGCTTCTGTTCCTGTTCATTCCGGTCGATCGACTGCCTGCTATGGTCGATCAACCATTGTCGCTGCTATTCCTGTTCACGACCTTTTCCCTGCTGTGTTTGGTCGTTTTAAGGAATTAAGGGAGTCTTCCCTCCTCTTTATTTTCCGCCATATTTCTGTTTTCTTTCGTTTTTTATTTTTGCGCATAATTACCGCTTCCACGTTGCTTTCTCGGATTTATGCATGGTATTGTTTGCCTTTTCAGGTACTTATTGGTAGCACTGCTGGCTACTGAAACCTCCTAGATCACGCTGGTTTTGGGAGTTTTCCTTTTGTTGCGCTTAAAGTCTTGTGAGTTTCCGAGTTCTTACTTCATGTCTTGTTTAGTTAATTTATCGCAAATTCCCGTTTTCCTTTTATTTCATTACATGATTTTGCACAATGTGGACATTGTGTGATTTGGTTTGGGGAAGGGTTTTGCGTTGCATTTCATTTGCTTGCATTCACGTTTACATTTTATCTTGCATTGTTGTTTATTTTCCCTTATATATACAGAAAATCCAAAAAAAATTGAAACATTGAAAAAATTCAAAAATTTGCACGTTTATTTTAGCATATAGGTCGAGTCGGAACGGAAGTATTTCAATGATGACATTACATTTGCATCTGTTTATGCCTAAGCCTTGCTAATTGACATGTTATTAGTAGAATCATATATGCATAGCCTACGAGTTTTCGTTAAATTCCTTGCTGGACTTGAGACTTGACTTAGATTTTTGGCAAACTACATCATTTTCTGAGTTTTAGAGCCTTTTAACTGGTGACATTCATGACCAGTTTATCTTGGATTGTGAGTAGTTACTCCCTTATGAGACATGTTACATCAATTTGCATAAATATGAACTTAATCTGCTTAATACCTGTATGCATTCGGTTCGTAGTTAGTTGACACATGTGGTAGAGGTCCCCTTTTCTCATTTTACCCATAAGCTCCACACTGCCAAAAATAGTCTTTTTTGTCCCGTTTACTACATCCTACATTTAGCTTGCCCTTGTCAAGCTAGTAGTTTACGTTCTTGGGATTGTTACTTCATTTTTGGTAGCTAATGCTCATTTTGAGATGATGTTGGTAAGAGATGAAAAAGGGAAGAAAGGAACAAGAGAAAAAAAAGAAAAAAAAGAGAAAAGAAGAAAAATGATTCGAAAAAGAAAGAAAAAAAGAGTGTTGTACTGTAGAGGACGGTCGATCGACTGCCCATTCCGGTCGATCGACTGAAACCCGAGAAAGAGAAAAATCAAAAATCACATGGTTTGAATCTTTATGAGTTGGTGATTTATACTCCCATGTTTCATTTGTATCTTATGGGGAGTTGTTTAATTATGGAGATTGTAGGATTTGTGCTTGCTATCAGCACCGTTTCGATTGAATTTTGAGCATGGATTTGGGATGATTTATTAATTTGGTTCCCTTAGTTACTAGCTTGGCTTTTAACTCTGTTTTTATCCAAATTCGTCTTAGCCCTTCTTGCCCATAGCCTCACATATCCATATTTACCTCGGCATGTGTCATGGTCATCTGTTTGGTTGGAATGCGTATGTACGGTTGTAGAGATTACTTTCATATTATATTGCAGGCATGTTCTTATAGGTCGTAGTTTGGTGAGTGTCACTAACAAGATGAATTCTTTCTATCTTTTACATATTTTCACCTATCCTTATTTGAGTGATTTGAGCGACCCGTGAGAGTCCATAATGATAACTCTCTATAGTTGACGGTTCAGCAGTTTTTGACGACTTCATAACTCGTTTGCATAATTCATATTGCTAGTTGATTGTTGATTATTGCATTAAATTGGTTTAGGCTATTCGGTTTGCATTTCGCTCTGAGATTGAACTCGATCCGTTAGGTTTTAGGATCGAGTCTAGTTCTTGCTTGGGGACAAGCAAGGGTTTGGTTTGGACAAGTTTGATGCGTGTCCTAAATATGATGTTTTACACCCCACTTTACACGCATTTCAGAGCTCATTTGTGTAGTTTATGCTACTATTTGCCCCATTTCGTCTACTTTCGTATTTTTATGTAATATTGTAGATTTATGCGAAAATGAGTAGAAATTGAGCTAAATCCGTCCCCGAGTATCTTGCATTGCATTTGACGTAAAGTATTTACTCAAGGAACGAGCTTGGTGCGCATTTCGAGGCCCGAAAGGCAAATCCACGAGAAGTTAGAAGTCAAGTATTAGCTACTTCAGTCGATCGACCGCTGCCCTTAGTCGATCGACCAACCCACGAGTTCCAGAGCTCTTGTTCAGCGAAGAGCGATCGATCGATCGCCTTGCATGGTCGATCGACCAAGCCGCTAATTCTGACGTGAATAAAAAGATCGAGAATTAAGAAGCCCATTGTACATTAGGTTTTGGAATAAGAACTACGTTGTATTCCTATATAACGTAGCTTTAGCATTTAGAATAATCATCTAGTTTTTATTCAGTTTTTAAATCCAGTTTTATTCAGTTATTAGGGAATTAATTAGGGTTTGGTATTAAAAGTTTTAATCATTCAATACAATTTATTTTGGGCATTCGGTCTTTGATCTTCCTTCCTGCTTTTACGGTATTCTTCTGCTCTTATTTCAGTTTACTCTATTCCGTTCGTAGTATAGAAATTGCTAATTAGTTTCCCGAAGCCAAAATTATCGTATTATGTTATTTGTTTGTTTAATTATTTCAAGCATGAATTCAGTAGTTTATTTCATTAATCTTGTTGTTATTTTTGTAATAGTCATGAGTAGCTAAATACCATGTGCTAGGATGTAGGGAATCTGTAGCGTAGGCGGCATTAGAATAGCACGACCTAAATCGCGCCATGGTCGATCGACTGGGTCCCCTGGTCGATCGACTGGCCACGTGAGTATTAGTTTCGTTTTAATTAATTTAATTTCCATATTTGACGAATCGAGTGCACGCGACTAGTTGAATGTTTAGGAATTGACCGACCGAATAAAGATCGAAAGATAGGGAAGGAAAATAGCCTACCTAATTAAGACGACTAGATTAATGAGATCGAGAGATAAGTTAATTTAGCCTTTTGAGTCACTTTTCAGGACGAAAGTTAGTATCAGTGATATGAGGGACCTGTAGCGAGATCGAAAGATGCTACCCGTGAGAGTGGACCGAGAGGACCTCTTATTTTTCCGTCTCACGTGTTTGTTTTAGACCTACCAAGTATACTGCCGCCGAAACTACAGTGAACCAACCATCATAGCACCCTTTTAATATCTCTTTTTCATCAATTAGCTTAGTTTACTGTTCTTTTATTGCCATTAGTATAGAACAAATCAAATCAAACCCCCACATTTGTTACCTTGGACTTAAAATTAGACAACTAATAATTGCATCGCCTCCCTGTGGTTCGACCCTGTTACCACTAGCTTCTGTTAGTTTTAATAGGTATTATAAATTTTATCTTTGGTGCACACAACGACGGACATCAAATACTATGCTAATCCGTGTTCACTTTAACGGGGTTCAATTGTCTTTACAACCCGTTTGGATGTAACAATGTATAAAGAAAAGATAAAAGACAAATACGATTATGAACATGAACAAAAATAACACTTCTATTTCATTTCAAAATCTAACACAAACTTGGTACACGTTTAAGACCCATGGACACCATATGTCCATTGTGTTTTGCCTGCGATAAAGGCTTGGTGAGCGGATCGGCTATGTTGTCATCTGTCGCAACCGTACATAGCGCAATTTCCTTTCTTTCAATGAAATCTCTAATTACATGGTATTTTCTAAGTACATGTCTAGATCTATTACTAGACTTTTGCTCTTTAGCTTGGAAGATCGTCCCACTATTACCACAATAGAGAGTGATGGGATCATTGGCGGTAGGTACTACTCTTAGACCTTCCGTGAATTGCCTGATCCAAACAGCTTCCTTGGCGACTTCCGATCGCAATGTACTCACCTCCGTTGTTGAATCCCCGATTCTGCCTTCCTTGAAGCTTCTCCACTAAAGACACCACCATTGAGCATGAAAACAAAACCAGCTTGTGATTTCATGTCATCTCTATCCGTTTGAAAACTTGAGTCCGTGTAACCATTAACACGGTGTGGGAAATATCGGTATATTTCATCAAGAAAATTCGGATTATAACAAAATTATGAAATATGAAATTATGAGTCATAATTGAAATTTCATAAACAAAATAATAGAGATTAGAATTAACCTCCGGTCCTAGCAATTTGGCCTAAGAACAAATATCGAGATCGATATTCTCCTAATCGTTGCACCCAAGATGCTCCGAGAAATGCCCTTTTCTTGCTAGAAAGAGAACCCTAATTTCTAATAATTTTAGAGTAGTTTTTGGGTTTTTGATGAGAGTGTTTTGTGAAAAATCAAGTGAGAAAAATAATCCTCCCCTCTCTCCTCTTAAACCGTCCAAAAGGAGAGAAAATAGGGAAGATGTTTTTTCTTCTTTTTCTCTTCCTTAAACCGAGTAACCAACAACCAAAATAAGGAGAAAATCTTCTTATTTTAGGTTGTTGTCAAATTGTATAATATGTGTATATTTATCAATTGTCATTTATGTCGTCACGTATTTAATAAGTCCACACACAACTGTCTGTAGTCGATTTATTAATACCGGCCTGACATCATTTATTATGACAATTTCGTATAATATATACATTAATTATAAACATCGCATATTTATAATTCGCTAATTAAATATAACCGTTTACGTTTAATTACGAATTAACATCTTAATTCGTTTAAGCTAACATTATATACATAAATTAAATATAACAGTTTATATTCAATTTACGAATTAACAATTAATTGGTCTCAGCTGATATTATTTAATTGTATTAAATAATCGACTCATCATCACATTGACTAACTTTTTAATCAAATGCATGGACTAACCATTTAGTCATATAAGGCATCAATGTGATTACATTTTCATATAATCACATCTCTCAAACACATCCTTTAGGTGTGACTTTTAGGACCAGTTGATCACCGCCATCAGTATGATAATAACGTCAAACTTCTAGCTTGCCAACCGTTATTAGTAAACGTTAATCAACTGATAAAATACTAAGTATACCCTGTGAACCTATCATAGATTTATACACGTTATCACACTAACTGTGGAGGACACTAGCTCCAACAAACTCCCACTTGTCCTCACAAGTGTATGTGCGATAACCGATTCTCATATCCTTAATTTCTCCCACTCAATGTAAATTTTTTTGCAAAATCCGTATTCACAAAGGTCGTATTTTACAAGTGATCAATATCAAGAGTTTTTTTACCGACTAGAGAGTAACTTAACTGATAAACGAATAATCATTCGAGCATGGCCATGCATTTCAGTTACAACTCCTCGAGTGGCCCTGAGAAATGACTAAACCTGATAAAGGTTGGATATTTTCTTCAACTCGAATCCTGCAGATACAAGCACAGTATGAAATGACCCAGTAAAAATTTGCTTAGCCTCCTGTTATGGTCGACCATGAGAAAGAAACCAAAGTCACCCAAAAACTGCCTTAATCTCAAGAGACAGTCGATAGTCAAAAGAATCGACTCTAGGAAGACAATGGCCGTCCAATCCACGACCTGGCACCGAATGTTTTTAAACATTTAGGACTCTATTACGTTGTCATAATGTCCTACGAGGTATCGTTATAACTCGCATCTGTGATCAATCAGCCAACTGTTTGACTTATGGCTCGTTGAACCCACCATCAATCAACTTCACAATATAATAGCCAGAGTTATCAGCTCATGTAGGCAATTACGGACCAAAACAAGTATAATGTAATTTAGTTCACTTTGTGGCGTTCAATGTTGTCGTACAATCCACATGAAAAACAAAATATGAAATAAAACGATGAAGTTATAAATAGCATATGAAAAGAAAAATGTATCGAATCGATAAGCAACTACTACAACTCAGGAACTCGTTTAATTCCCATGGAAATAACGTGCCCTTCATGCTTATCATATTTCAATGGTTTAGTGAGAGGATCCGCGATGTTGTCATCTGAAGCAATCTTGTCAATCACTATCTCCTCTTGCTCCACGTAATCACGAATCAGGTGAGCCTTCCGATGTACATGTCTAGACTTGTTGCTAGACTTAGGCTCCTTAGCCTGGAAGATGGCACTCTATTGCACAATAGATGGTGATTGGGTCATTCAAACTAGGAACTATGGTTAGTCCTTGTAAGAATTGACGCATCCATATAGCTTTCTTTTTTTTTATACAAGCGGCATAGTACTCGATTCGAGAGTAGAATCGCTACAACTTCCTGTTTGGAACTTTTCCGGTGACCGCAGCACCATTAAGAGTAAAAACGAATCCAGACTGAGATTTCGAATCATCTCGATCCGTTTGGAAGCTAGAATCTGCGAAACCGATTGCACATAGCTTAGTATCTCCTCCATAAGGCAATGCCCAATCCTTTGTTCTCCGTCGGTACTTAAGGATGTTTTTAACAGCCATCCAGTGTGTTTCACCTGGATTGCCTTGGTACCAACTCGTCATACTCAATGCATATGCCACGTCTGGACGTGTGCATATCATGGCATACATGATTGATCCTATGACTGATACATAAGGAACGCGACTCATGCGTTCAACCCCTTCAGGTGTCTTGGGTGACTGAGACTTGCTCAAATGCATCCCAAAAGTCATTGGAAGGTTCCCCTTCTTGGAGTTGGTTATGCTGAACCTTTCAAGAATCTTATCTAAATAAGATTCCTGACTCAGTGATATTATCCGTCGTGATCTATCTCGATAGATACGGAATCCCAATATGCGTTGTGCCTCACCCAGATCTTTCATCTGGAAATGCTTCTTCAACCATCCTTTTACCGAAGATAAGTGAGGAATGTCATTCCCAATCAAGAGTATGTCATCGACATATAATATCAAGAAAACAATCTTGCTCCCACTCGACTTGACATATAAGCATGGTTCCTCGACCGATCGAGTGAAACCATACTCTTTTATCACCTGGTCGAAACGATGATTCTAACTCCGAGAAGCTTGCTTAAGTCCATAAATGGAACGTTTAAGCTTGCATACTTTCTTAGGATTTTCAGGATCTATGAAACCTTCGGGTTGTACCATGTACAATTCCTCCTCCAAATAACCGTTTAAGAAGGTAGTTTTCACATCCATCTGCCAAATTTCATAGTCATGAAAAGTGGCAATCGCTAAGATTATCCGAATGGAACGCAGCATAACTACGGGTGCAAAAAATTCATCATAATGCAATCCGTGCACTTGAGTGAAACCTTTTGCCACTAGTCGTGCCTTATAGGTATCTGGTTGCCCTTCTACAGAATGCTTTATTTTATAAAGCCATTTGCACTGAAGAGGTCGTACCTTGTTAGGTAAATCAACAAGATCCCATACGTCATTCTCATACATGGAGTCCATCTCGGATCGCATGGCCTCAAGCCATAGCTTAGAGTCGGAACAGGTCATGGCACCTTTATAGGTAGCGGGTTCATTACTCTCTAGGAGCAAAACGTTATTTTCCTCGACCATAGCAATGTATCTATCTGGAGGATTAGAGACTCTACCCGACCTTCTAGGTTCCTGAGGAATATTAACCGTATCATTAGTTGAAGGAACATCTTCCTCCAGCTGTTCCTCGGTTGTTGGTTCTTGAATCTCTGACAGCTCGAAGGTTCTATTACTTGACTTGTTCTCGAGAAATTCTTTCTCTAAGAACTTTGCACTAGCCGCAACAAAAACTCGATGTTCGGTAGGCGAATAGAAGTAATGACCAAACATTCCTTTTGGATAACCAATAAAGTATGTCTTGACCGATCGCGGGCCGAGCTTATCCTCGTGTCTCCACTTGACATAAGCCTCGCAGCCCCAAACCCGAATAAAGGACAAGTTAGGGACCGTTCCTTCCATATTTCATACGGAGTCTTGTCGATGACTTTAGACGGACTTGTTAAGTATAAGAGCAGCTGACAAAAGAGCAAAACCCCATAATGAATCAGGTACGACCGTGTGACTCATCATGGATCGAACCATATCAAGTAGTGTTCGATTTCTCCGTTCGAACACACCATTTAATTGAGGTGTTCCATGTGGAGTTAACTGTAAAACTATTCCACAGTCTTTAAGGTGTTGATCAAACTCATTTGAAAGATATTCGCCACCACGATCTGAACGGAGTGCTTTAACCTTTCTTCCCAGTTGGTTCTCAACCTTATTCTGTTATTCCTTGAATTTTTCAAAAGACTCACTTTTATGCTTCATTAAGTAGACATATCCGTATCTACTCAAATCATCCGTGAAAGTGATAAAATATCTATAGCCGTCTCTTGCGGTGATTGACATAGGTCCACATACATCAGTATGTATGAGTTTTAATAGGTCATTAGCGCGCATTCCAACACCTTTGAAGGAAATTCGAGTCATTTTGCCGATAAGACATGATTCACACGTGCCAAATGATGAGAAATCAAATGTGGAGATAGTCCCATTCTCAATGACATTCTTTACACGTTTTTCATTTATGTGTCCCATTCGACAATGCCATAGATAAGTTTGATCTTTGTCACCAACCTTTAATTTCTTATTATTTACATGTAATATCTCTGTGATTTGATCTAAGATATAAATTCCATTCATGGAAACTGCTTTGCCGTAAACCATTTCATTAAAAGAGAAATACAGCTATTGTCCTTTATTGGAAATGAAAAACAAAAAAAAAATGCCTCATAGAGATAGAAAGAGAAACAGCCGTCTCTCTAGGGTTTGACAAAAATTTCTTTGATCTCTGCAAACATGACAAAACAGTCGACTAAATCTATTCAAAAATCTAATACATCAGCTAGATTGACTACTTCTACTGTTATTCATAATGAAAAGGCAAAATTGTTGGGAAAGCCAGATGTTGATGAAGGCCAACGTTTCAAGCATATGCATGAGGTGAATGGCATCCCCCCCCCCCCACCCCATTGTCTTTTCTGATGCAATAGTAGAGGGTTGCGAGGAGTTTTCAGATCCTGATGAGGAGAATAATCAGGATGAAGCATGGTTTCAGGTTCATGGGAAAAAGATTATTCAGATCATAGATGAGGAGCCTGAACCATTATTGCAGCTAACAGAGGATGATGTACAATCTGAACTGGATTACTGGTAACAAGCAGTAGTGGGCTTCATTGTTGGTGCTAATCCCCCTTGGCAGGTATTGGAAGGATTCCTGAAAAGGATTTGGAGCAAATATGTCATTGACAAAATATCCTTTCTACCTAATAGAGTTTTCTTAGCAAGATTCCAATCACAGGAGATGAAACAGGCAGTTTTGGCGAGTGGACACTTTCTATTTGATAACAAACCACTTATTTTGAAAGCTTGGCAGCCTGATGTTGAACTTACAAAAGAAGTGATCAAATCTGTACCAGCATGGATCAGAATTCATAAGTTGCCTTTGAAATTTTGGGGTAAGAGTCTTCCTAAATTGGCATCTCTTGTGGGTAAGTATGTCAAAAGTGATTCACCAACTGATTCAAAAACAAGATTAGGGTTTGCTAGAGTCATGGTTGAATTAAAACTAGGGCAAGCTTTTCCTAATAGTATAAAATTCTTGGATGAAAAACAAAATGTGGTGACTGTTGACATTGAATATGAATGGAAGCCTAGTGTTTGTACTAAGTGCAAACAGATTAGACATGATAAGGAACAGTGCAGGAAGAATATTCAACAAAAAGTCAGAGCCAAAGTACCTCAGAAGGTGTGGAGGCCTATTCAAAAGACTGCTGCAGTTCCTGTCCCATCCATCCAAGCACTTGTACCTGAAAGCAAGACAACTGAGAACAAGACAAATGAGAATTAAACTGAAGTTACCCCTGTCAATAAATCTCTGCACAATTTGGATGGTATTATAAATCCTGTGAGACAACTAAAGATCACCAAGAGTGGGTATGAGAAGGGGAATAGGATATCTCAAACTTCCCCACATGCTATGGAAGAGTTGAGGGGATCTTGTTCCCCTAAGGAAGGCATTGGCCTTGATAGTAGTGATCCTCCTGACCTTAATCCATGATGAATTTTGGGTTTTGGAATGTACGTGGCATGAATAAAGAAGTGAAACAATGAGTTGTAAATAGTTTTCTTCATAATAATAATGTTGGGTTGTTTGGTTTGTTAGAAACTAAATAAAGTCAGGTAATTTGCATGCTGCCATCAATAATAGTTTTCAGAATGGAGAGTCACTACTAATAATCATCATCATTCTGGAGGTAGAGTATGGATTCTTTGGAAACCTCATATTTTTGACATCCAATTCTTGTAGTATGATGCTCAATTTATCCATATGTATGTGGTTAACAAGTATAATCATATGAAATTTCATCATACTATCATATATGCTTTCAATGGGATTGGAGAAAGGGAATCACTCTGGACAAATCTCAGAAATATTGCAGGACAAATTCAGGGACCTTGGTCTCTAGGGGGTGATTTTAATTGTGTTTTACAGGCCAATGAGAGATTGGGTGGACAGGTTTCTGTGGCAGAGTCAGAACCATTCCATTATTGTTTGCAAGACTGTGAGGTCATGGATATTCCAGCCACGGGTGCATTTTATACGTGGAATAACAAACAACCACCTGAAACAAGAGTTTATAGTAGACTCGATAGATTTTTTGTGAATCAAGAATGGACCTCTTTGTACCCTCAATATGTGACTAATTTCTTACCAGAGGGACATTTTGACCATAATCCTTGTGTGGTACATATAGGTGGCATTGGAGGGAGACAGAACAGGCCTTTTAAGTACTTTAATATGTGGGGATCTGATCCAAGTTTCAGAGATTGTGTTCAGCAGGTTTGGAGCCAATGGATACCAGGTACTAAAATGTATCAAATAGTCAGGAAGCTCAAGCTAAAACCTGAGTTGAAGAATATTAACAGAGGCCAATTATCTGATGTGGAGAATAGTGCTGACATAGCACTCATCAAACTAATTCAGATCCAAAAGCAGCTTGTAAATAAGCCAGGGGAGGAAGGACTCTTGAGACAGGAATATGAGGCTAGTGAACATTCTATCTTACTGCAGAAAGCTAAAATGGAGTTCCTTAAACAAAAAGCAAAGGCACGCTGGATTAAGGGAGGGGATGCTAACTCTGCCTATTTTTATGGTGTTATTAAAGCAAGAAGGAATAGACACTTCATCTGTCAGATCCAGGATCATAGAGGTCATATTCACTCTGAAGATGAGAGGATTCAGAATGCGTTCCTTGAATACTACAAAATGCTTCTGAGCTCTAAAGCATCCACTACAAAGGTGAATATACCCATTGTTCATAAGGGGAGGATATGTAATGAAGATCAGAAGAATGTTTTACTGTCCCCTGTCACCAAGCAGGAAGTCAAGGACATTATATTTCATATTCCAGATGACAAGGCCTCAGGCCCTGATGGGTTTTCTAGTACATTTTTTAAGGACAGCTGGATATTGTAGGGGATGGAGTCACTAATGCTATTCTGGACTTTTTTGAATCAGGCCAACTCCTTAAGCAACTCAATGCAACCTTGGTTACTCTCATTCCCAAGGTTGACAGACCCACTTCAGTACTTCAACATAGGCCTATAGCCTGCTGTAATGTTATTTACAAATGCATATCAAAAATTTTATGTAGCAGGTTGTCTAGCATTTTACCTGATCTGGTATCCCAAAATCAGTGGGGTTTTATAAAAGGAAGAAGCATCTTGGAAAATATTCTCATATGTCAAGACATTATTAGGCTATATGAAAGGCCAGCTGTGTCCCCCAGATGTCTCTTTAAACTGGATCTCCAGAAGGCCTATGATACCATTGAATGGGATTTCTTGCAACAAATGATGACTGCTTTAAATTTCCTAGTTAAATTCAAGGTTGGATCATGGAATGTGTGACGACTGCAAGTTATTCTCTAAATCTGAATGGCAATGTGTTTGGTTTTTTTAAAGGGCAAAGGGGATTGAGGCAGGGAGATCCTCTTTCACCTCTTCTTTTTACAATTTGCATGGAATATCTCACAAGACTCATGAACCACACAACTAGTATTATGGAGTTCAGGTATCACCCTTTATGTAAACCTATGAATTTGACCCATCTTATGTTTGAAGATGATCTTCTTTTGTTCTGCAAAGGAGATGCCCCCTCTATTATAACAATGCTTAAGACGTTTGCTACTTTTTCCAAATCCTCTGGCCTTCAATTGAGTAAGGGTAAATCTAATACCTACTTTAATGGTGTCAAAGAAGATTTGAGGAGAGACATCATTCAGGTTTCTGGAATGGTGGAAGGCAAATTACCCTTCAAATATTTGGGTGTTCCCATCAAGACCATAAGACTAAATGCCAACGATTGTAAGCCCCTTATTGATAAAATGGTACAGAAAATAAGAAACTTGGGGGCTAAGAAGTTGTCATTTGCAGGGAGACTTATTCTAGTCCAATCGGTGCTTAAATCCCTACACAACTATTGGGCTAGTATGTTTATTCTGCCTAATGGAGTGATACACAGGATTGACACCATATGTAGGAACTTTCTATGGGATGGGGGAGTGGACTATTTGAGGACTCCTCTAGTTTCATGGGAAAAGTCTTGCAAACCAAAAAAATGAGGGGGGACTGGGTCTGAAAGACGCTATTCTTTGGAATAAGGCTGCAGTAGGAAAGTTAGTGTGGTGGATTGCATCTAAATCCGACCATCTATGGGTCAAATGGGTCAACCACACTTATCTTAAAGGTGGGGACTGGCTCCATTACAATCCTACCAGTAGTTCCAGTTGGTCCTGGAGGAAAGTGTGTCAAGTCAAGGACATTTTTCTGGCATCATATCAACAGTCCAAGTGGACGACAGACAAGGGTAATGAATATACGATTTCTAGAGGCTATGAGCTGATCACAAACAAAGGGGAGAAGGTGGAATGGTCGAGGCTCATTTGGAACAACCTAACTATCCCTAAACATGGTTTCCTAGCCTGGATCTATCATCATAAGAATATGAATGTTAATGAGAAATTATACAAACTGGGTATTAGCAGCGAAGATACCTGTTTAATCTGTAGAAGAGAAACCGAAAGCATAAGTCATCTCTTCTTTGACTGTTCTTATAGTCAATTGGTGCTTCAATATGTTGGAGAATGGTTGGGATTCAAGCTACCAACTCATGACTTCATCACATGGAGGCTCCGAATTTCCGGCTCGAAATTGGAAAAGGAGATAGTAAATGCAACTTTCAATGCATGCATCTATCTGGAAACAAAGAAGCCTCTTTAATCACGAACTCCACCTTATACATCCCCAAAAAGCTGCTCATATGCTGATTGAAGAACTGAAGATTCGATTTAGGGGTAACATTGTAAGAGTAGACGGGCCTCATGATAGATCTCTGCTAATGAAAGTGTTGAAATAACCGGATGATGGATTAAGTGATGGAAAGGAATGCTGACAACAATCTGATGGGAGAGATGAAGATGGTTTAAGGAGAAGATGTTTATCGTCTTTTCTAGGGTTATCAATTTGATTTTGATGTTATTGTCTGAAAATGTTGTTTCTGAGATTTGTTTTGGGCCAACTCTTAGTCGGTCCCTCTGTTGCGCGGTCTGAGCTGATGTTTGAGGATTGGGCTTATATCCCACTCGATGTATGGTTTACGTTTTATTTTTATATACTTACATTTTACCGAAAAAAAATGAAAAACCGTCTTTATCAAGTACGGAAACAGAAATAATATTCTTAAATAAACTGGGTACATAGTAACAGTTATATAAATATAACTCAAAACCACTCGGGAGCTGGATTACGTATGTTCCCATTGAGACTGCAGCAACTCTTGCTCCATTCCCGACTCGCAGGTCCACATCACCCTTTGCGAGGGGTGTGATGTTTTTAGGCCCGCAAATGATTTACAGATGAGAACCACAACCAAGTATCAATTACCCAAGTTCCGAAACTTGCATGGTTAATCTCAATCATATGAATATAAGATGACATACCAACAGGAGTGACGCGGCCTGCTTTTATGTCCTCACGGTACACGGGACAGTTCCTCCTCCAATGCCCAATCTTGTGACAATGGTGGCACTCAACGTTACCGCACTTGCTCTTTTCCTTGCCTTGTGAGCCACTAGTCTCACCAGGCCCACTCTTACCGTTTCCTGACTTCTTAAACTTTGGCTTTCCTACAGTTAGGTTGCCGTGAGCTTTGCCCTTACACTTATTCTTGTTGGAAATCATGAGAACATCTTGCTTCATGCTCCCACTCAATTTCATATCCTTCTCGGTCTGTACGAGAAGTGAGTGTAGCTCATGAGGACTTTTCTTCATGTCATTCATATAGTAATTTGCCCTGAAAAGGGCAAAACCATCATGAAGTAAATGAAGCATACGGTCAATGACTGTGCTCTCACTGATTTTGCAATCAAGTGCCTCCAGTTTCTCGACATTCTCAATCATGTCAAGAATGTGTGGGCTAACCGGTTGGCCCTTCTGAAGTTTCGCCTTAAAGAAGCGACAAGTATGCTCATAAGTAACGATTCTCGGTGCTTTTGAGAACTCATTAGTGAGCGTGGTGAAAATCTTGTTTGCACCTTGGGCAATGAAGCGTCTTTGCAAATTGGTTTCCATTGCAAAAATGAGTACGTTCTTTATCGCACCCACTTCCATGACGGAGCCACTATAATCAAGTGACTCGTTAGCTCTTGCATTGGGGCCTGGGTTTGGCGGTATTGGCTCAGTCAAGTACTTGAGCTTACCGTCAGCAATGGCAGCATTCCGTAATGATGCCTCCCAGTCCGCAAAGACGGACCCCGTCATTCTTCAGTCGTGTGGACTGATTCATGTGGTCCATGAAAGTTTTGAGCCATGACTCGCGTGCAAGTGTGGCACTTGGCATAGGGATATCATTATTTCTAGCCATTTGTTGTAAGCAGTATTATCATTATAAAACGAATTCTACACTGCGAAAATAAGAAGAAAAACATAATAAGCATACTCATCGTTATGATTTAAGTCTAATGCAAAAGGTGTTATAATGCGAAGACTCAAGCATTTATACAATTGACCTCCCTCAAGAATTATATAAATGATCCCAAGACTCAATTATCTGTAAATTGATAAGCCAACCTCTTGGATAATTCTACTTTTAGAATTCTTGGTTGATAAATTTCTGTAAATTCTATCTATAGTCCATCATAATCTCGAGAAACGCTTCGGATTATAATGTTGAGGTAAAATAAGTCAACACAAACTACTTACCCAACGTAGAAGGGGTCATATGGAGAGTAAGGTCCTATATGCCTACCGACGAAGAATGGATTCATAGTTGTTTGGCCTAAAAGACTAGTCTCAATTTTAGTTTTAGAGGAAGATCCCATCAACTTTATTTTCATACATTTTAAGTGAACTAATATCTAGCATGCGAGAATGAATAAACTAAGATGATGGCTTAAAATAGTGTGACATCTTTATGTCCATGATAACTAACATCCAAACTGTATGAGTCAATTTTCATGCATATAAGTACGTGGTTTGGTTTAGGCGGAATATGATGCACTAACTATCATGCGAAGAAAAGCAACAAGAATGGAAAAACGTAAAACAAAAATAAAGTCCTAGTGTGGCCTATCTACCAAAATGAACATAAATACAACTTTGGAATCCTTCCTAGGACCCGAGAAGTTTGTCTTGATGTTCCATCTTGGTCCATGTAGCGGGAGTGAGCAATCCAATCTCCATCTTTAGAAAATAAACCTATTTACAAAAACATAATACTTAAAGAAAACCAAAGGAGATACGAGATCTCAAAATTACATCACGAATATGTTTCCATCATTACGAAAACATAATCAACTAAGGCCACACTAGTGTTGGAATATGTGTCCTCCGACAATAATGCGATCGCGACTGTTGATCATGATGATCACATGTTTAAATCTCATTATAAAGAATACAATTGGGAAGTAATTTTTACTGTCAACTGGTCAACATATATCGGTAATGATTGGCTGACTAGAGTTTGACATTACTGTCGTGCGACGGTGGTGATCAGTTGACCCCCTAGGTCATACCTATAGGGCAACACTCTTAATTGATCATTTAATTAATCGTAAACGTTACGAGTTAATTAAATTACTTGAAAAATTAACGTACGATTTTGGAAGTAAAATTTACGTATCTCATTGAAATTTGATTAAATGAGATACGGTCTGAGTAATTGAATTGTATCATTACTCAGATGAAATTATTGTTTAAAGAAACAATTGAAATTGAATGAATTATTATAAATACAATTTATTGTGATTTGTAAATTGGTAAAATATTTTGGTACAAGTAATTATGAATTACTAAGTCGGTTTTTGTATATGACGTATTTTTATTAATACGTTGATTTTTAATATGTTAAAAATACATAACAAATTTATGTTACATATGACATGTGACATATTGACAAATTTGACAAAAATAAAATGGGTTCCATTTTATGGAGGTGCCGAAATAAGGAGGAGGTTTAGGCTAATATTGTGTTTGTTTAAATTAGTGGAAAACATAATCATTCACTAATAGCCTAGCCATGCAACCCTAGTTTGCATTGTGAAGACAAACAAAGGCATGCATTGGCTCCCCTACCCTCCTCCTACCCGGTTTTCTTGACAAAGAAAGGCAAGGGTTTTTGCCTTATATTTTTGATAAAACAATACATAATGTTGTTGTTGTTACTACAATTATTCATTCATCAAAAATTAAGAATTTTAGAAAGATAAAAATACTTCCTCTCCTCTCCTCTCTCAACCGGTTTTTGGGAGATTTAAAAACAAATTATTTTGGGTCAATTTTCATACAAAAATTAATATTATCTAGTATTCATAGTATTAATTTTATTAAGAGTAAGCTTTGGGTATAAATCCTTGGGAGAGATCCTACACTTGGGTCTTTGTTCATCCAAAAGGAAAGCTCAAGAACAAGAGAGAAAGGTGATCTCTCTTGTGCCCATTTGAACCGAAAATCCAATGTAAGAATGGATGTGTCTTCCTTATTTTGTTTATTTGTTTGCATGCATAAGATCATTAGTTAATTTTATGACAAATTAAATTAAAACATATATGAATATGTTAAGTATATAGATCTACTTTTCTTTCAATCGGTATCAAGAGCTATGGTTGTTTGCATGCAAATCGGTTAAAAGTTTTTCCGAGTTATAAAGATTAACATATAAAACTTGTATAATTTGTGTTATTATGATATATCACGAAATTAATTCATCCATGTTAATATTTATGGTCCTAAAATGTTTTAGGATATTTTGGTTAAATTTTACGGATTTTTATTGTCCATATTATACAATAATGGCATTTAAATATGATTTTATGAGTAAAAATGTCATTTTCGGTCTAAAATTAGCTATACTTCGAATTTTCCAATGATTTTTGGATATGTTGTCACATATATTATTTTGAGATAACCTGTAAATTTTCATAATTTTTGGACTTAATATGCTCGAAAAATGGATTTTTCATTATTAAATTCGGATTTAGGTGAAAAATAGGTTTATATGAGATAAATTTCGAATCTGGTCATAGAAATTTAGTATGTTGTCACATGCAATTTTATAAGATGTGTGTAAAATAATAGGCTATAGTGAAGTCTTTTTGCATGATTTATGGATTTTTGAAGAAAAATAGCATAAATAGTGACATTATTAGTGAAAAATTAATAAAACATAATCTATGACTAAGGAAAAACGTCCAATGTTGCATTTTATTATCTTTTTCAGATCTAAAATTGAAAAGTTAATGTATATAATTTTTCACGTGTTTTTATGATTATTTTGGTTAAAACCGATAAACCGCAACATTGTTTTTCCGGAAAAATTCGAAAATTTTAACCTAAGGTTTTGAACATTATGAGTGTCATGGTATTTTTCCATAATGTTCATGAGTTTAAATTTCAAATTTTGAATTTATTTGAAGTTTATAGCTTATTTTTGTAATTTTAAGTCCATTAATGAACAAATTTTATAAATATGAGTTAATTATGGTCAAATAATTAGTGAAGACTAAATTTTGAGTCCTAAGAGGTTAGGGTAATTAACTTATGCATAAATATGAATTTTTGTAATTTTTGTGATTATAAAATGTTGAAATCACGCAAATCCGTAAAAACCGAGTAATATACGATATTGGCTAATTAAAGGCGATTTAGCATAAAATTGGGCATGTTCATACATATTATAATGCTGCATTTTCTTTATGATTGTCATAATTTTAATTTATGTAATTTTTGAATTATGTAATTTTTACTTAGTATGGCCTTAGATTTTAATTGGTATTTCCCGAAATGTATGGGAATATCGATTCGGTTGTAATTTATTGTGGTCTCGTATCACCGTTTTGTAATTTAATAGATTTATTTTATTTTAGTTACAAATGTATAATAGGAAATTATGTAATTTGCTATGTAATTTAATTTATCTCGGAGTTCCCAAAGACGAATTTCTTCAAGATGGCGATACATAAAGACGGTGTTACCTCGAGATGCGTGCCACAACCGAAGTTCAAGGGACCAATGGAGTTGGTTTCCAAATATGTAATAGTTAAATAGTTTTTCTATTTTAGGAAGGCCATACTAGGATTTATTTTATGTTTGCATTTTATTTATATGTCACATGCATCGCTAAATCGCCATAACTAAAAACATGCATCCTCATCTCATCGAGTTTATCGACCGTGTCAATTAGAATTATCGTAGTTCACCGCTTTAGTTCACTTAAAACGTGATAGATAATAAATTGACATGACCTCTCGCTAAAACAATTAATTGAGACATAGCCTTACCAAATAGTAGAAACCATGAAAACCTATTTTGCGATGGAGTGCACTCGGCCCTACCGGGGTACAAACCTTGTTACGTAGGGGAAGTGGGTGATGAATGTTTATCCACCGAGTTCATGTTAATGAGGGTTTCATCGGCCATACCTTGCCTAAATTGATGTGAATTTGGATCATGGACACATTTATTCGAAATTTGGATTGAACTCAACAAAAGTTTTTCGATAAGGGTTTCATCGGCCATACCGTGCCCTTGTCGGATGTGTTTTGGGCTATAGATAATTATTAGAGTAATTTTATCGACCAAGAGTTCTAAAAGTAGAATCGATTAAAACGTTAATCCACCGAGTTATATTGATAAAGGTTTGATCGGCCATACCGTGCCTAAGTCGATATGAATTTGGGTCTTGGAATCATTTATCTAGTTGGGTAGAGGTCACTAGAAAAATGCATAAAACTTGTTTAAATCATACATTTTTACGAGTATTATTAAAACGACATTTGTTTTACTCCTTCTATTTTGTTTTGTAGATCACTTCTATTTCTCATAACTAATGGCAACACCAACCCCTAACGCCACGCCTCTCGCTAGTTCATCATGGCTCCGATCCTTCATGGATCGATGTAAACTTGAAAAGAATGGGTCAAATTTCTCCGATTGGGATGCCCAACTCAAATTGGCCGCCCAAGGTGACGACAAGCTTCGTTACCTTACCGAGGCCTCTCCACCCGAACCTACTACTAGGTCGACCGCCGCCACTAGGGAAGCATATGAGGCTTACCAAAAGGAGTCCGCCGCAATGAAAAATGTCTTGATATTTGCGATGGAGGCGGATCTCCAAAGGAGAGCCTTTAAAATGGGCAATGCTAATGAGATTTACTCCAAGCTTGTGACAATGTTTTCACAAACTCCGCGGATCGTCCAATATGAGACGGCCGCGGCATTCTTTGATCTCGACTTCAAAGAGGGCCAAAAGGTTAGCCCTCATGTGCTCAAAATTATGGAACTTGTCGAGACCTTGAAGATTCAAAAGGTTGAAATCCCCAAAGAACTTGTTGTAGATAGGATTCTACACTCCTTGTCCAAAGTCAAAGCATATGTTCAATTCCGGGTGAATTTTAACATGCAAGACAAGGATGTGTCTCTTGAAGAATTGCACAAGTTACTTGTGCAAGCCGAAAGGGACATGGGGTTAAATGTGAACCTACCCAAGGATGTGATTAACATAAGCACTAAGAGTAAGGGGAAGTTCAAGAAGAATGGGAGGAAGGGTAAGAAGCAAGCTCCCACATTCACCAAAGCTAGGACTTGTGAAGCTAGCACTTCAAAAATCAAGAAGGGTCCTCTTGATAAATGCCATTATTGTAATGGTATGGGACATTGGAAAAGAAATTGTTCCAAATACCTTGGTGATATTAAGGCTGGAAAGATTACTCCAGTAGGTAAATGACTATCCTTTCTTTTATGTTTCTAATTCAACTATGGTATTATGATACAAAGTTGTGATAATGTATCTCCCTTTTTATTGTAAATAGGGCCTCCACCAAGCAAAGACAAGGGAAAGGAAAAGCAAGCATAAGATACCATCAAGAAGCTAGGAATAGCTTTCATGGAGCATCACTTTTTATTGTCTTATTTTATTCATGTTTTGAATTTTAGAACCTTAAGTTTCCGTGTTCGACATGGAAAGGTATTTTGGATAATGGGTTGTATTTTGGATAATGGTGACTTGGTTTGCAACCCAAGTCACCCGTTTTATCATTTTATCCTTTTGTTCTAAAATTCATGTTTAAATGCTTACTCTTAGAAACATATAACTTAAAGTGATCTAATAGACAAATATAATGACGGGTTTCATTATATTTCCACATGCTTAAGGCTTGTGTATGATCATTTATAAAGCGATTTTGAGTCTATGAACTCTCTTGAAGGAATGTCAATCACCAAGTACACTTACGAAATCTATAACTATTAGTCAATCTATGAGATAGTTCTCCTTATAACTTCAACATCATTATTTGTGTCTCATATGCTATCTTTGAATCTATAGTGTATTTATTCTAAAGATAGAGTGGGAGAAAAATGAGGACACAACACACAAGACAAGATAAATTTATGTACTTGTGTAAATGAGATCTACGCAAGGTAGAATGATTTGAATGAAGGGTATATCTATTCACATAGTATACCAAATAGATGAGATCTATGGTCTCAAGTAAGTCCTATATGACTAAAGAGACCAAGTGAAGTAATCATAAGAGCGTATTCTTAAGATAACTACACGAGGAGACCAAAAGAAAGTTTTGGAACAAAATGACTAATGTAAAGTCTTAACAAGAGTTTTGACTAAGTTTATGAAAATTCTGACCAATAGTTTCAACCTTGAGATTTACTTAAGAGCCTAAATGAATCAATGTAACATCCTAGTAATAAGCGATATTTATGACTAGAGGTTGCAAGGATTGATATACCGATATCTTCAATAGCCAAAGTTTTAAACCACGCAGATGTCATTACTTAACCTCATTATGAAAATGAATTGGTTAAAACCTCCTTCTAAAAGGGATATTTTGAAGGATGTGTATTAGGTATTACTCATATTTAATAAATGACATTGCCACACATCATTATGACATGAGTGTGTTAGAGATTTAAAATCTCTTTCCATAAGGTTAAAATGTGACCTCTTCGAAATAGGAATTTTGAAAGGATATGACGGGAACATATATGGTTTCATCTTAATAACTTTGCAAAGCAACATACATTCCAAATTTTGAAATATGTTCAATTGAGTAATCAATTTCGAAACATGTGGAATTAAGCGGGAGCATTAGAAATTTTCATGTGAAGACATGGAATTTAGTGGGAACCTTCATCCTTTGAATGTTTACAACTCATCACTCATTGAAGAATGACGAGCTAATATCTTCTTTCACAAAGAAGTATTTGAGTTTTCAATTCTGGATGAATTTGGACTATGATGAATCCAATTACATCAAGAAATATTGGATTAGTATTAAGAGATACACATCGTATCAACATATACATAGGTTATTCATGTAGATGAAAATGGAATTGCCATTAGCAGTCATGGTCGTTCATTGAACCTATGAACGGTTGATCTCGTGATTATTAGTAACTAATGTTTCCGCCATTAGAATAATCATGCACATGTCCAATGGTGAATCATATGCATAAGAGCATGATGATTCATTGGTAAGCCATAATAGAAACGTCATGAATTCTCGAGTAGAATCCGATGAGCGATTTCGGTGTTTGACGGAATACTCTATTATGTGGTAAGAGGTTGCACATATTATAGAAAGTTCGAACACACGTAAAGATTTATGAAAATCCTAAACTTTTCAAATCAAAAGGAGAAATAAGAGGTTATTGGAAAGATACTTAGTTGAATAAGAAGTTACTCAAAACTAATCTTTCCTAACTATGCTAGGACTTGTAAGAAGTGCTAGGCTAATAATCTTGACAAATTGTTGCAAGACTCTACAAAACATGTACCTAGTGCATTGTGTGTGGATGGAGTACTTGATCAGTACAAGTTATATCATTCACCACAAATTCGTTCGTTATGTGATAATCGATAAGGAAGTTCTTTCAAGATAAAGAACCAAAACCGAGGTCGGGAACCTTGATGTGTACTTGGTAAGATTCATGCTATGAGAGAGAACATGAATGTAAAGGAAAATGCGATTATAAGAAGTTTGAACACATGGAGACATGACATGTTAAACTTCTATTGCAATCAACAAGTGTTTATACACTTACGATTTGCATCACAAGGTTATAATATGGTATTGACTACCCGAGTGTGATTTCGACATTTGTCGTTTGAGTTATTATTAACTCACCTTATACATTGTTATATCCAAACAGGTTGTAGAGACAATTGAACCCCGTTAAAGTGAACATGGATTAACATAGTATTTGCCCATAGTTACTTACATGAGGTGACGTCTCGAAGTGACTAGAGTGTGATGCGATTGATGGCAAGTTCAAGTGCCATAGAGTCATGTGAGATGACTAGTCGATCACATAAAGCGCATTGTTAGGAACATTTTGTCGGGCCTAATGACCGCTTATAGAGTTCTGGCAAATTTATATAGCCTGGTCGTGGCGAGAGCTGCTACAGTATTCAAATGAGTCGATTCTTTTGACCAAAGACTATTCGCCTAAGATGGCATAGTTTCAGATTAACTTTGATTTGTGTTACTACGACCTTCGTAAATGGGGTCAAATGGGCATATTTTGGGTTATGATGGCTGTGGCTAGTCGAAGGGAATGAGTGCGATAGGAATTGTCCATCCCTAGTCAGGGTTATAATAATATCTCAGGGCCACTCGAGGAGTAATGAACTGGAAATGCGTGGCCATGCTCGGAATGTATCCATGGTGGATAAATCCGGTCAATCAGTTATTCTCTAGATCGAGGAAACCACTCTCGATATGATCACTTGCAAGTACGACCTGAAAGACACCTTGCATTGAGTGGGAGATAGTAATAGGACAAGAGAATTGGTGATGCACACTTGTCGAGGACAAGTGGGAGATTGTTGGAATATGTGTCCTCCGACAATAATGCGATCATGACTGTTGATCATGATGATCACATGTTTAAATCTCATTATAAAGAATACAATTGGGAAGTAATTTTTACTGTCAACTAGTCAACATATATCGGTAATGATTGGCTGACTAGAGTTTGACATTACTGTCGTGCGACGGTGGTGATCAGTTGACCCCCTAGGTCATACCTATAGGGCAACACTCTTAATTGATCATTTAATTAATCTTATAATGTTACGAGTTAATTAAATTACTTGAAAAATTGACGGACGATTTTGGAAGTAAAATTTACGTATCTCATTGAAATTTGATTAAATGACATACGGTCTGAGTAATTGAATTGTATCATTACTCAGATGAAATTATTGTTTAAAGAAACAATTGAAATTGAATGAATTATTATAAATACAATTTATTGTGATTTGTAAATTTGTAAAATATTTTGGTACAAGTAATTATGAATTACTAAGTCGGTTTTTGTATATGACGTATTTTTATTAATACGTTGATTTTTAATATGTTAAAAATACATAACAAATTTATGTTACATATGACATGTGACATATTGACAAATTTGACAAAAATAAAATGGGTTCCATTTTATGGAGGTGCCGAAATAAGGAGAAGGTTTAGGCTAATATTGTGTTTGTTTAAATTAGTGGAAAACATAATCATTCACTAATAGCCTAGCCATGCAACCCTAGTTTGCATTATGAAGACAAAAAAAGGCATGCATTGGCTCCCCTACCCTCCTCCTACCCGGTTTTCTTGACAAAGAAAGGCAAGGGTTTTTGCCTTATATTTTTGATAAAACAATACATAATGTTGTTGTTGTTACTACAATTATTCATTCATAAAAAATTAATAATTTTAGAAAGATAAAAATACTTCATCTCCTCTCCTCTCTCAACCGGTTTTTGGGAGATTAAAAACCAAATTATTTTGGGTCAATTTTCATACAAAAATTAATATTATCTAGTATTCATAGTATTAATTTTATTAAGAGTAAGCTTTGGGTATAAATCCTTGGGAGAGATCCTACACTTGGGTCTTTGTTCATCCAAAAGGAAAGCTCAAGAACAAGAGAGAAAGGTGATCTCTCTTGTGCCCATTTGAACCGAAAATCCAATGTAAGAATGGATGTTTCTTCCTTATTTTGTTTATTTGTTTGCATGCATAAGATCATTAGTTAATTTTATGACAAATTAAATTAAAACATATATGAATATGTTAAGTATATAGATCTAGTTTTCTTTCAACTAGGTAATACAAATTACAACCGATTGCAAAAATACGTAAATAAATCATTCAACAATTCATACAACTAAATAAAATGCATCAAATATAAATTAATCATTCAAGACATAATTCCTTAATTATGTAGAGTAATTTATCCAAACCACATATTTTAAAATAATCAAAATTATGTGACAATTCCTCAATTACTCACAATAGTTCTAATTTTAATACATATTAACTAGTAATATGAATTAATCCAACATTATTTTAAACCACTTTAAAATAATTGGGTATCTAAAATTTGTGAACTTTTTCACAACAAACAATCATACATTATAGATATAATGTATAATAATTATTGGCCAAAACAAAAACAAAAAAATACGAAATTTTTTTTCTTTATACCTCTCGGCATTCAGCCCTAAAAACTTGAAAACTGATTTTTTTTCTTTTTCTCGAAAAAAAAAAACCTTTTTATGTGACAATTTGTTTAATGTGGCTACTATAACAAGATTGGCATAATCATCAACCTTTAATTTAAACATAGATTCAAACTAGATGATTCAATTTAACCTCTTAAAATGAATATCTAAATTATGATTAAATCGATTATCTGAATATTTGATTCATCACAATTGATTTGAACATTATTAAATTAAATGAGTCATAATTCTTAAACAACAATTTAACATCATGTATGCCAAAACTATATAGCAAAAACAAATGAACATCATCAATCAAAAACAATTTCCATTTACATTTCAATTTAATTCTTATTAAATCAAAACATCTACAAATTTATTATATTATCATCTTAACATATTAAAACAACAATATCAATAAATCAAAATAAAAACAATGCATCAAATATGAAAAACCATCTCGGCAAAAAAAAAATTTGAAACGGCCGAAAGTTTTTTTTTTTTTTTTGTTTTTTTTTTGTTTTTTGTTTTAATCCATTTATGAAAATCATATAAAATAATTTCGTGGCCTATGCTCTGATACCACTTGTGAGAAATATCGGTATATTTCATCAAGAAAATTCGGATTATAACGAAATTATGAAATATGAAATTACGAGTCATAAATGAAATTGCATAAACAAAAGAATAGAGATTAGAATTAACCTCCGGTCCTAGCAATTTGGCCTAAGAACAAATATCGAGATCGATATTCTCCTAATCGTTGCACCCAAGATGCTCCGAGAAATGTCCTTTTCTTGCTAGAAAGAGAACCCTAATTTCTAATAATTTTAGAGTAGTTTTTGGGTTTTTGATGAGAGTGTTTTGTGAAAAATCAAGTGAGAAAAAGAATCCTCCCCTCTCTCCTCTTAAACCGTCCAAAAGGAGAGAAAATAGGGAAGATATTTTTTCTTCTTTTTCTCCTCCTTAAACCGAGTAACCAAGAACCAAAATAAGGAGAAAATCTTCTTATTTTAGGTTGTTGTCAAATTGTATAATATGTGTATATTTATCAACTGTCATTTATGTCGTCACGTATTTAATAAGTCCACACACAACAGTTTGTAGTCGATTTATTAATACAGGTCTGACATCATTTATTATGACAATTTCGTATAATATATACATTAATTATAAATATCGCATATTTATAATTCGCTAATTAAATATAACCGTTTACGTTTAATTACAAATTAACATCTTAATTGGTTTAAGCTAACATTATATACATTAATTAAATATAACAGTTTATATTCAATTTACGAATTAACAATTAATTCGTCTCAGCTGATATTATTTAATTGTATTAAATAATTGACTCATCATCACATTGACTAACTTTTTAATCAAATACATGGACTAACCATTTAGTCATATAAGGCATCAATGTGATTATATTTTCATATAATCACATCTCTCAAACACATGCATAGATTCCATTTCGGACTTCATGGCTTCAAGCCATAAGGAGGAATTAGGACTAGAGATTGCGGCCTTGTAGGTGGCGGGCTCGTCACTTTCTAAAAGCAACACATCGAGTGTGCCATCTTCTTCGATAAGTCCCACATATCGATCGGGATGGCGAATAACTCGGCCCGTTCTTCTAAGTGGAGGAGGGACAACCACGCTAGACGATGAATGAACATCTTCAGGCGTCTCTAACTCGGTTTGTGGCTCTTGAACTTCGTCAAGTTCAAAATTTCTCCCACTCTGTCTCTTTGAAATAAATTCTCTTTCTAAGAAGACAGCCTCACAAGACACAAACACTTTATTTTCTTGAGGTTTATAGATGTAATAACCTCGGGTGTTAGAATAGCCTACAAAGGTGCATTTTTCAGATCGTGGGGCTAGCTTATTGTCATTTTTGGTTTTGACATAAGCATTACATCCCCAAATTTATAAAGATAAGGATTGTATTCGGCTTTACCGATGCCCAAGTTGATGTAAATTTGGATCATGGACACATTTATTCGAAATTTGGGTTGAACTCAACGAAAGTATTCTCGACGGTTGCCGGATGTGTTTCGGGCTAAAGATAAATATTAATGTAAATTTATCGACCAAGAGTTCTAAGAGTAGAATCGATTAAAAAGTTAATCCACCGAGTTATATTAATGAGAGTTGTATTCGGCTTTACCGATGCCTAAGTTAATATGAATTTGGGTCTTGGAATCATTTATCAAGTTGGGTATAGGTCACTAGATAAATGCAATAAAACCTGTTTAAATTAAAAATTTACGAGTGTTATTATTATTTTAAAACGACAAGTATTTTATTCCTTCTATATTTTGTTTTGTAGACCACTTTTATTTCTCATAACAAATGGCCGCACCAAACACCAACGCCGCACCTCTCACTAATGTTTCATGGCTCCGATCCTTCATGGATCGTTGTAAACTTGAAAAGAATGGGTCAAATTTCTCCGATTGGGATGCCCAACTCAAATTAGCCGCTCAAGGTGACGACAAGCTTCGTTACCTCACCGAGGCCTCTCCACCCGAACCCAATGCTTGGTCGAGTGCCGCCACTAGGGAAGCATATGAGGCTTACCACAAAGAGTCCGCCGCTATGAAAATTGTGTTGATTTTTGCTATGGAGGCGAATCTCCAAAGGAGAGCCTTTAAAATGGGCAATGCTAATGAAATCTATTACAAACTTGTGACAGTGTTTTCACAAACTCCGAGGATCGTCCAATATGAGGCGGCCTCGACATTCTTTGATCTTGATTTCAAGGAGGGCCAAAAGGTTAGCCCTCACGTGCTCAAATTGTTGGAGCTAGTCGAGACTTTGAAGATTCAAAAGGTTGAAATCCCCAAAGAGCTCATTGTAGATAGGATTCTACACTCCTTATCCAAAGTCAAAGCATATGTACAATTCCGGGTGAATTTCAATATGCAAGACAAGGACGTGTCTCTTGAAGAGTTGCACAAGTTACTTGTGCAAGCCGAAAGAGACATGGGGCTAAATGTTAACCCACCTAAGGATGTGCTTAATATAAGCACTAAGAGCAAGGGAAAGTTCAAAAAGAGTGCGAAAAAGGGTAAGAGGCAAGCTCCCATGTCCACCAAGGCTAAGACTTTTGAAGCTAGCACTTCCAAAACCAAGAAGGGTCCTCTTGATAAATTCCATTATTGTAATGGTGTTGGACATTGGAAGAGGAATGGTTCCAAGTATCTTGGTGACATCAAAGCTGGAATGATCACTCCAGTAGGTAAATGACTATCCTTTCTTTTATGTTTCTAATTCAACTATGGTATTTTGATACAAAGTTGTGATAATGTATCTCCTTTTTATTGTAAATAGGGCCTCTACCAAGCAAAGACAAAGGAAAAGAGAAGCAAGTTTGAGAAATCATGAAGGAGCTAGGAGTAGCTACCGATGAAGCTTGGCTTTTATTGTCTTTATTTTAATGTTATGAATTTTTAGAACTATTTTGATTTCCGTGCTCGACATGGAAATGGTTGATCCTTTCTAAACAATGGTTGTATTTTGGATTATGGTGGCTTGGCTTGCAACCCAAGTCACCCCTTTTATCGTATTTGTTTGTTCTAAAATTCGTCTTTATATGCTTGCACATAGAAACATATGATCATCTACTTAAAGTGATCCAATAGACAACTATAATGAAGGGATTCATTATATGTCCACAAGCTTAAGGCTTGTGTATGATCAATCATAAAGTGATGTTGAGTTGATGAACTCTCCTAAAGGAATGTAAATTACCAAGTACACTCATTAAATCTAAAATCTATTAGTCAATCTATGAGATAGTCCTCCTTCTACTTTAAAATCATAACTTGTGTCTCATAAGCTATCTTTGAATATCTAGTGTATTTATTCTAAAGATAGAGTGGGAGAAAAATGAAGACACATAGGATACAAAGAATAATTTGTATGCTTGAGTAAATGAGATCTACGAAAGAAAGAATGATTTGTATACCTAAATAGATAGTATACACGAATAGATGAGATCTATGGTCTCGAATAGATGAGATCTACATGACAAAAGAGACTAAGTGAAGTAATCAAAAGAATATGTTCTTAAGATAACTACACGAGGAGACCAAAAGAAAGTTTTGATAGAAAATGACTAAAGAAGATAGAAAATGAGTAAAGAAAAGTCTCAACAAGACATTTTAAGTTGGGCTATGACCTACATATAAATAAGAATTTCAATATTGATATTTACTTAAGAGCCTAAATGAAACAAAGTTGCATCCTTGAAAATAAATGAGATTTATGATTAAAAGTTGCAAAGAAAGATATGCCGATGTCTACAAGAGCTAAGTTAATTGTTAACCACGCTAGTGTCATTACTTAACCTCATTATCAAAATGAAATGGTTAAACCTTCTTCCGAAAAGGGTATTTAGAGAAGGACGTGTATTAAATGGGTTTTCACCTTTAAATAAGGACATTGATACGCATCATTATAAAAATGAATGAGTTAGAGATTAAAAATCTCTTTCCATAAGTTTAAGATTGAAACCTTTTCGAAATAGGTATTTTGAAAGGATATGTTGGGAACATATATGGTTTTAATCTTAATAACTTGGCAAAGCAAAATGTATTTCAATTCTTGAAATGTTTCGATTGAGTAGTCAATTACGAAACATGTGGAATAGAGTGGGAGTTTGAAATTATCATGTGAAGACATGAAATTTAGTGGGAGCAATCATCTTGTAAAATTTATAACTCATTACTCATTGAGAATGACGAGCTAGTACTATCTTTCACAAAGAAGTATTTGAGTTTTCAATTCTGGATGAAAATGGACTAAGATGAATCCAATCACATCATGGGATGTTGCATAGGCATTGAGACATGCACATCAAATCAACGAGGAACGTAGGTTATTCATATCGATGAAAATGGAATTACCATAAGCAGTCATGGTCATTCATTGAATCTAAGAATGGATGATCACATGATTAAAGATTACTAATGTTTCCGCCATTAGAATAATCATGCATATGTCCAATAATGAATCATATGCTTAAGAGCATGATGAGTCATTGGTAAGCCATAGAAGAATCGTCACGAATTCTCAAGAAGAACTAATGAGCTATTCTAGTGTTTAGATGAATACTCCGTTATGTGATAAGAAGTTGCACATATTGAAGTTTTCAAAAACATATAAGGATTTATGTTGATCCTAAGCTAATTAAGCTTAAAGAGAAATAAGAAGTTGGAAAAAATACTTAGTTATAGTAAGAAGTTACTCAAAACTATTATTTTCTAATATGCTAGGACTTATGAGAAGTGCTAGGCTAATCATCTTGACAATTGTTGCAAGACCCTACAAAACGTATACCTGGTGCATTGTGAGTTGGTAGAACACTTGACCAGTGCAAGTTATATCACCCACCACAATTCGTTGGTTATGTGATAAACAACAAGAAAGTTCATTCAAGATAAAGAACCTAAACCTAGGTTGGCAACCTAGATGTCTAATTGGTAAGGTTCATGCTATGAGAGATAACATGAATATAAAGGAATGTGCAATATGAAAAGTATGAACACATGGACACATGGTATGTTAAACTTTTATTGCAATCAACAAGTGTTTTCACACTCATATACATCACAAGGTAGTAATATGATATTGACTGCCCGAATATGATGTCCACATTTGTCGTTTGAGTTATTATTATTAACTCACCATATATACCTTGTTACATCCAAACGGGTTGTAGAGACAATTGAACCCCGTTAAAGTGAACACGGATTAGCATTGTATTTGCCCATAGTCACTTACATGAGGTGACGTCTCGAAGTGACTAGTCGATCACATAGGCAGACTGTTAGGAACAATTTTTTGGGCTAACGACCGCTTATAGAGTTCTGGCAAATTTATGTAGCCTGGTCGTGGCGAGAGCTACTATAGTATTCTAATGAGTCGATTCTTTTGACTAAAGACTGTTCGCCTAAGATGGCACAGTTTCAGATTAACTTTGTTTTATGTTACTACGACCTTCGTAAATGGGGTCAAATGGGCATATTTTGGGTTATGATGGATGTGGCTAGTCGAAGGGAATAAGTGCGATAGGAATTGTCCACCCCTTGTCAGGGTTATAACCATATCTCAGGGCCACTCGAGGAGTAATGAACTGGAAATGCGCGGCCACGCTCGGAAGGTATCTATGGTAGATAATTCCGGTCAATCAGTTATTCTCCAGATCGAGGAAACCACTCTTGATATGATCACTTGCAAGTACGACCCGAAAGACACCTTGCATTGAGTGGGAGAAAATAATAGGACAAGAGAATTGGTGACGCACACTTGTCGAGGACAAGTGGAAGATTGTTGGAATATGTGTCCTCCAACAATAATGCAATCACAATTGTTGATCATGATGATCACATGTTTAAATCTCATTTTAAGAATACATGTGGGATGTAATATTTTACAGTCACTGGTCCACACATATCAGTAATGATTGGCTGACTAGAGTTTGACATTACTGTCGTGCGACGGTGGTGATCAGTTGATCCCCTTAGGTCATACCTAAAGGGTGACACTCTTAATTGATTATTTAATTGATCATATGTCGATACAGGTTAATTAAATTGCTTAAAATTGACGGACGATTTTGTGAGTATAATTGACGTGTCTTATTGTAATTCGATTAAATAAGATACGGTCTAAGTAATTGAATTTTTTTATTACTTAGATAAAATTATTGTTTACGAAACAATTTGAAATTGAAACTGAATGAATAATTTATTATAAATACTAAACGTTGTGATTTATAATTGATAAACCGTTTTGGTACAAGTAATTATGAATTACTAAGTCGATTTTGTACATGACGTATTTTTATTAATACGTTGATTTTTAATATGTTAAAAATACATTACAATTACACATGACTTGTAACATGTGACAATTGACAAATGACAAATATAAAATGGACCTCCCATTTTATATAAGTGCCGTAAATGGAGGGAGTATTGGGTTTAAATTGTGTTAATTATTTTTAAGTGGAAAACATGATGATTACAACCTAATATAGCCATGCATACCTATGATTTCTTTGGTAGAAAAACTTGCTCATGCATTGGCATCCTCCTCCCTTCCAACCGGTTTTAGCATGGTAAAAGTCAATGGTTTTTACTCTATTTTTTTCTAATATACACTACAATTACTAGTGTGAGATATTCATTCTATTTCAACATCTAAAACTTATAGAAATTTTAGAGAGATAAATACTTCATTTCTTCCCTTCTCTTGGCCGAAAAACAAGAGACCAAAACAAATATTTAGGGTGATTTTTAGTAAGATTAATATTGTTCTAGATCTAATAATATTAGTCTTTTAAGAGGTTACCTTGGGTATAAAACTTTTGGGAGGGATTCTACTTTGGATCCTTGTTCATCCATTATAAGGAAGCTCAAGAACAAGTGAGAAGGAGAACTCATTTGTGCCCATATATCCGAAATCCCATAGTAAGAAAGACAATTTCTTCTCTACTTTTGTTCAAGTTTGCATGCATAAGATCTAGTTTTAATTTTATGACTAAATTAAAATGTCACATATATGAATATGTTAAGTAATGGAATTAGTGTATCCTTACAATCAATATAAAAATTCAATATGGAGAATTTTTTTTCATTGAAATGAGCGCATCTTAAGGAAAATATTGAAATTATAATAATTTAAAGTCACATGTGCAAATAATGTGAAAATTTTCAGAAAAGAATCGATAAATCATAACAAAGAGAAATCAGTTTAGGAAAATATGCGATCTGTTGTACGACAGTCTTTTTCGTGTTTTTTGGATAAAAAGTGACTACCTTTTGGCTAATAGTGACCTATTTGGAGAAAAAAGGCCATTAGTTATAAAAAGTGGTTGTTATTTCACCATAAAAATGGTCACATTTTTCATATCGTAGGTACGACAGTCATACTACAGAATTTGTATAGAAAAATATATTAAAAAAATGAGTACAAGAGAAATGAAAATAAGAATGTCGATAAAATAAAAAAAATAAAAAAAATGTTAGGAAAACAAGATTAAGTTTACTTTTTGGAGAAAATGGTTTGCTGACTTTAGCAAAAAAAAATGACGTCAAAATCATTAGTTGGGAGATTAACATCGAAAATTTGATTGTTTTGGCCAAAAAAATATTTTTCCCGCAAAAATTCTAAAATCATGTAACATTTTTGTAATTAAATAGTACTAAAGGTAAATTTTGAAAAAAAAAAAAACCTTAAAAGGATTCAAAGTGCTAATTATATCAACAAAGTTAACTTTCAAATTCGGTAGCACGTCAAAAGAACTCTACAGTTAAGCGTGCTCAGGTGAGAGTAGTGTTGGGATGGGTGACCTCCTAGGAAGCCTCCCGGATGCTCATGGATGCATGACTAGTGAAACCAAATAACGTTCAAATGAAGCGAGTTAACTAGCTAAACAAATTCCTAGATTGTCACGGTTCCATATATGATAAAATATCCATTGTGAAAAAAAAAAATTATTTTACGTTTTGTTTATTTAATTTTCATGTATATATTTTTGCCACGGGAATTATTTTTTGGCCACGGGAATTTTTTTTGGCCACGGGAGTTATTAGCCACGAGAAAATCTGTGGCCAAAAATTCCATAATAGCCACGTTCTTGTTTTTCCCGTGGCTATCTCTTAGCCACGGCCACTTTCGTCACGGAAGGTATTCCCATGGCAAAATGATTTAGCCACGGAAATTTAGCACTTGCGCCACGAATTTAGATGTGGCCCAAGTGGTCATTTGTAGTAGTGATGAAGGTGCCGCTGTTGGGGTGATAGAGACCGATGACCTCTTCACCATTGATTCCTCTTACTGATGAGGTAATACGGTCATGCGGGACCGCTTAAACCAGCGCTACCGAGAGGCAGCTTGGAGTTTGAATTGTAATAAGTTGTAATTTAGGTGTTTAAATTTCGTTAATCGCATTTTAATTATGTTACTTCATATGTTTTAAGTTATGTAAGGGAGAGAATTTGATGTGTTTCAAAGTATTTTTGCAGCTAAGACAGATTGCAAGGCGAAAAACTAATGTATTTGTGAGAACGGGGACAGAAACAGGTGCTAGATCGAGTACAAGGAGGATTGATCGAGGAACTTGAAGACTCGATCGAGTAGCGGCGAGGCTCGATCGAGGAACCAACATAATTAATTAACAATTGCAATGTCGAGAGTTGGGGTTTCTGAAAATTGGTGCCTCGATCGAGTAACATCACGCTCGATCGAGGAACCATATTGGACCGGGTTCCGTGTTTAAAACCGGCTTCTTTGTTCTTTCTTTTCTCATATTATTGCTTGCCTTGCTTATTCCGTCACTTATTCTTTGCTCTTTCTCTCATTCAAACTCACATCCCCATTATTCCAATCCCTCATATCATCATCAATCTCCATTCTATTTTGTACTTAATTTATTTCTAGTGAATTAATTCACTCCTCTATACTTATTTCTGTGATTCATTGCTTCAATATTGTCAAGTAAGTGTCCCGATTTTTGCCCCTTTTTGGTCCGAAAATTCAATTTTTGTTGCTTAAATCTTGTGTTTATCGCCTTGAATCTTCCATTGCTTATATACAATTGTTATTTCCTTGCTTTTTAACCCTCCAATTGATGAATTAAAGGCCTAATTTCGAAAATTTGGGAAATAGGGTTCATAAATGCGGGTTGATTATTTGCATTAAATTGGTTGGTAATTGTGTTTATTTGCTTCGAATCTTCACTATTTGTCATATAATTGCAATTTCCTTGCCTTTTACATAGTTTATGTGTGATTTTCGACCTCAAAATCGAAATTTCCGACTCACATAGTCTTAAAAGGATGGACTGTTTTGGGCATTAAATTGGTTTGTGATTATATAATTGTCTTTTGCAGGTATGTCGAGCAAAGGACAAGGCAGTAAAAGACCACGAGAGAGGCGCGCTCCCGTCCGTCAACCGGTGGTAGTAGAGACTTCCGAGGAGGAAGAGGAAGAGCTTCTACCAATTGATGAATTTCCTTTTGTTGAATTTCAGGATGGTGAGCAACGGGCAAAGTATGTGGAATTGATGGAAACGAAAGACATGTTTCCTACTAGGTGTGTGGACAGAAAGATATTGCGCACTTTGAATATAGAGTCGGCCATGTATGATATGTTCTATCAAATTAGGTTACACGGTTTATTTACTTTACATGAACACTCCTTCCGACCTTTGACACTTGTGTTTCTTAGCTTATTTGTTTATCTCCCACAAGACCACTTGATTCGGTTTAGGTAGTTCAATGTTGAGCGTTCATTGACCTTTGATCAAATTTCTGAGTACCTGGGCCTTGACAACCACACTGATGGTGATTTGTATAATGCTGCTGGTTTATCTGGTGTTAGATTCTTTCCCTTGTTTACTGGTTTTTCCGACGCAGATGTTAGTTCTATGGCCTTACTTGATGTGCAACATGTTTGCCTTAGTCTATTTTTGAGGTATTTGAGCTATTTGTTATTTGGGAGGCACGATAGGAGTAAAGCTCAGTCCTTAGAAGTTTTGGTGCTAGCTAGCTACTTAAACCCTTTTTAGGAAGCCACCTTCCAGTTTAGTCCAACGACTCTTATTTGCCGAGCTTTAGACCGTATGACTAGGAAGTATGCGGACTTAGACCGTTGAGCCACCTTACGAGCAAATGCTTGATCACGAGCCCTTGGTGGATGACGACCACTTGCGCTATGGTATCCCCTATCTTGATATTCTGGGTGGTACCAATCATTACTGGAGGGTGGGGGATAATTTTTATATGTTATTGCTTAATGCTATGTTGCCAACTATTTCTGTCTTAGAGGAGGATGAGTTTGAGGAGCGACCTGCACCCCGCACTTACTTGATCCTTGATGAGTTACTGGTTACCCTACCCTCATCTAGCACCACCACTACCACCGGCGGGCGCCGTAGGCCACGCCGACGATCTTCTACCCACTTACCTGGTTCTTACCAGTCACAGCCTACTGCTCCTTCTTTTGCCTCTACTTCCCATTACGGTTATCATTTTGACCCAGCTGTTGAGAGGGAGGTGAGGATGCATGAGGGGATTAACACTGCCTTGACTCAAAGGCGGTTGTGGGAGCAGATGGATGCTATTACAATTTCTGGGGAAGGTCAGTACACTGGCACTGCACCGAGTTACTACACTACTTCTGGAGATGATAGTCAGGTTTTTCATCTCTATGGTATTACTCCTGCGGAGTTTGGGCAGTTTAGTCGGGACTTTGGTGCTCTTGGTCGTCCATTTACTCCTATTCGGCCTAGTCAGCCTGTTGGTGTTTTTGTTGAGGATGTTGGGGTCCCTCTTTCTCAGAGAGCGTAGTTTCGCCAGTTTGCAGCTTCTACTTCTGGGGGAGCTGTTAGTTCTAGAGGTGGTCGTACTAGAGGCCGTGGTCGACGAGGAGGCCATGCTGGCAGTGTTCCTGATCCAGAGCTGGATGTTTTGTTCCAGGAGATTAATGGTTATAATGAGGCCATCCATGGTGGCAATGATGATGATGATGGAGATGCACAGTAGTGACAGCTGGTCATTACATCCCTCACTTTCCAGCTGTAATACTCCGTATTTTTATATCGTTAATTGTGTTGTCCTTTATATCGTTAATTGAGTCGAGATAATTGTTTAGTCGTTTTGTTATCGTAAACTTGTTAAGACGGGTTTAATTGAACGAATCACGTCAACTAATTCATTTTCTACACTTACCCATTTACCCCTTTTTACCCGTTGACCCAAGCCCATGTACCCATGACCCAAATTAACAATTAATCTAAGTTTAACCTAATTTTACCCTAAACCTACAAAACCCCAATCCCCAACCCGCCTATCACCTTGCAGCAGCACATTTCCCAACAAGCACACAATCGAGAGAGAGAAGAGTGAGCGTGGGTATTGTCGGAGCAGCAAGGAGGACCTTAGGGTGGTAGTCGACATCCATAGTTAACCCTGGTGGCTGTCTAGGTGGCGGAAAAGGTATGGGTGCAACTCCCTTGTTTTTATTTTGCGTTTTACGTCGGGGTTTTGGTTGTGTCGTCGTGGCTCGGGGAAGGGAGGTTGGTGTCCGGTGTCGGGGTTATGGTATTGGGTGGTGGGTCGTCTCTAATGGTGGTGGTTAGGGAGGTTCTTGGCGGCGGGGTGGCGGCGAGAGGTGTCGTTGATGGGGTAGACCACACGGGTGTTAACGGGGGTTTTCGGGCGGGTTTTAGATGCTTAGGTTGGGGTGACACCACCGTGGACTCGGGGGAGGTCGAAATGGTGGTGTCACGGTGTCCGGGCACGTGGCGTGGCGGCGGCGGGGGGGTGGTGATTGGGCGGAGGCTAGGGGACGGCTGCGGTGGGCGTGTGTCGAGGACAAGGGGTGTTTGGGTGAGGCACGGTGGGAACCAGCCAAATGATGGCTCGGTTCGACTCACCGGCGACGGTCGACCTGGCTGGGGTCGGTTGTTGGCGGTGGGGGCGAAGAGGGGAGCAAACCTGGTGGTGTTCGTGGTGGTTTGGGGTGGCGCGTGAGGGGTGTGAGAGAAAGGGAAGGTACGGGTGGTAGGAGACGGGTTGATGGGTTAATTGGTGTGGTTTGACCCTTTTAAAAACGTAAAACTTGTTTTATCACTTTCTATATCGTATCCTTATTTAGTTAATTAATTCCCGAGTTATTCAAATGTTTAGAGACGGGTCTAAGTCGGGTTGGTAAAATAGAAAACTGCTAGATCGGGAAAGTTTCCATTTAAGGAAACTTTCCATTTTAAGAAGTTCTAATTTTAGTAACTTTCTATTTTGGGAAGGGGATGGTTTAAGTAATTGTTTATTATTTATTGTTTTTCAGAGGGCGAATTTGTTGTGGAATATTACTAAGCACCCGACTTTTGACTCGCAATCCGAGGTAGGGAATACACCGATTGAATTTTTGATTGTTAATGAGTTGACATGTTTGGGATTATATGACATACCTGGCTATTTTATCTATCCTGTTGAGCATTTTGTTTCATATGTTTCATACATCGCATTTGCATTGGAGTTGGAGTTGGAGGAGATGAGATGGTTGTGATTAAGGCCCAGGCGGGTTCGCAGACTTGCCCTGGTGTCCTCCCGTAACGAGCGGGCGGATCGACTACGGTCGATATATATAGTCTACCGGGGATCGGTATGGTGGGCGTCGGGGATGTGTGTGATGGAGTTGATTGGAGGAGCATTGCATTGCATTCTTTATTATATCGTATTACCTACTCAACCTCGCGGTTGACCCCGTGTATTCGTGTATGCTCGTGATGATCCTTTTAATGGGAGCGATTTGGTGGTTGAGACATTTGGGAGTGGCGGGGAGAGAGCGTGGATCACCGACTTAGAGCTAGCTCACCTTTATTTTGTTTAGTTGTCGACTTTATCTTTATTTAAGACATGTGTTATTTCCGTTGTAAACATTATAACCTTTTTAATTTAAAAAATCGTTATCTTTCTCTTTGTTATCTTCGCCTCGGATTTCGAGATGGTAACACCCTTCTTTATCCGAGGAGTCCTAGTCCAGGCCCTTAAATAAATGGGGGTGTTACAAAGTGGTATCAGAGCGAACGATCTTCGTGCCTAAACCAATAAAACCAATGAATATAGGAAGAGTCTAAATAAAATGAACCCGGGACAAAATGTTAGGAGCACACTAAAGGTAAGGGATGAGTTAGGGGCCCCCTCACACCGAACCATTGGCCCTCTCGTTTAACCGGGAACCCCGAGTGCATATGAGAGGAAGGGTAGAGAAGTTGCATGATATTGAGCATAACTCCATATATTATTGCTTAAGTATTAACTGATTGATATGATAATCGTTGCATAAAGAGTTGGTAGGAGGTTGTGGCATAATACCTTGCATGTTTTAAGGTTGATTTATACTTATATCTCTATAAAGTTGTGTTAGAAGGCTATGCCTAGTGATATGCGGTTATGTGACCCCTAAACCATGCGAGATAGACAGGTAGGATAGGAGTGATGGAATTGGCTAGAATGGCCAAGGTGTATTGTATTGCAGCTAATCCCTAAAATTCTCTTGTAGTCATGCCTCCAAAAAGGAACACGGTGTTTGTAAACATCACCCAGGAAGAGTTAGACCGATTGCTGGCCGAGAATGAGGCCCTAAAGGCTAAAAGAATGGACCCCGCTAAGATGAGTACTATAGTGGCGAGGCATAACCCTACCTTCTTCACCGGGGAGGGGAACCTCACTTCTTCGGGAGATTGGTGTCGGGAGTTCACCAACCTATTCGAACCGATAGCTTGTCTGAAAGAGCCGCAAGTAGACCAAGCGGCACACTACCTCCGGGCCACACACGGTGGAGAGTGGTGGAATAGGAACAAGGCGTAGATTCGCCACGTTGCTAGGGATATTGAGGAAGGGTACGTGTCTTGGTTGGAATTTCAGGTGATATTAACGGACCGATTCATGCCGGAGTTCAGGAAAGCTAAGGCGAGGGAGGAGTTCGATACGTTTAAGATGACAGAGGACATGACGGTGGAAACATACCATAGGAAGTTCCGACTGTTGGCTTCATATATTGATGAGTTTGCAAAGAACGAGACCATCGCGGCTATGAGGTTTGAGAGGGGTTTGACGGTAGATATCAAGAAGAGACTCACGGCAGCTCCACCTACCACGATTCAAGACATCTATCCGAGGGTGGTCTTCTTTGAAAGGCTCTCCGAACAGATCAAGGAAGACAAGAAAGGAAAAGCTGAGAAGAGAAAGTCAAAATCGGTGATACTATCGGGGCCAAGAAGCCGAATTCAGGCAAGTTCGGTGGATACTCCACCAATAGTGCTCCTGGGGGATGAGGAACCAAAGCGGAGGCGATTTCGGAGGTGCTAGTATTGGAGGTGATGCGTCCGGGATCACTTGTTTCGGGTGTGGGAAGTTGGGACACAGGAAATTTGAGTGCCAAGTTCGGAGGAAACCAACTGGGGGTTTCCGAACACCTACATCTGGGTTGATGGGTCTCGGACAGCGGGATCGGGATACAAAGCAGCCTACCGTACTCCTAACACGGGCTATGGAGGAGGTGCCCGATCCGGGGGGCAAGCAACGATTACCAAGGAAGCTACAACAACTACGAACCGTAGCCAGCAAAACCAGTCCGTGGGGGTGGTAATTTCAGAGGAACGAACGAGGGGAACAAGCAACCCAATACCGCTTCATCGAGTCGATGCCGGAGCTAAGTCCGGTGGCAAGCTCTTTGCCATGGGGAAGGAAGCGACAAAGGAGGATGCACATGTTGTGACCGGTACCTTTCTGTTAACTCTAAACCCACCTTTGTGTTGTTTGATTAGGAGCTACACATTCTTTTATATCTGCGGAACATGCGAGTCTTAAACCTTAAGTCATATGATAGGATTGTTGATTCGGTAGTGGTACCTTCGGGGGAGTCGGTGTCTTGTGATAGAGTCTACACTGGGGTACCAATCAAGATAGGAGAGGTTGTGTTTCATTGTGACCTTATCGAGTTTCCCTTGGGGGGTTTTGAGGTGATTACGGGATGGACTGGTTGGGGAAATACAAGGCTTTTATCGATTGCTATCGAAGAAGATCTCTTTGAGGGGACCTAGGGGAACTAGGGTGTCTTATAAGGGGTATGTGGTCAAGCCAAGAGTCAAATTCATATCTGTTAATACCCTAAAGTCGAGTCCGAGGAAAGGGGACCGATTAATCTTGTGTCGATGTGGGATAATGAGTCGGAGACCCCTAAGGTGTCCGAGATTCCCGTGGTGAGGAGTTCGAGAGTGTGTTTAGGAGGACCTTCCGGGTTACCACCGAAAAGAGAAGTGGAATTTTCCATTGATCCGAAGCGGGAACAGGGCCGATTTCTAAACCACCTTACCGTATGGGACCAAAGGAGATGGAGGAACTAAAGAAGCAGCTGGATGAACTAGCAGAGAAAGGCTACATAAGGCCTAGTGTTTCACCTTGGGGAGCACCGGTGTTGTTTGTCAAGAAGAAAGATGGAAGCTTGAGGCTTTGCGTGGATTACCGTGAGTTGAACAATGTAACCATCAAGAACCGTTATCCTTTGCCAAGGATCGATGATTTGTTTGATCAATTGAGTGGAGCCGGAGTTTTCTCTAAGATCGATCCGAGGTCGAGGTTATCACCGGTGAGCATTAAGAACGAGGATATACCTAAGACCGCTTTTAACAAGGTATGGGCACTATGAGTTCGTGGTGATGCCATTCGGGTTGACTAATGCGCCAAAGAGCATTTATGGACTTGATGAATCGGGTGTTCGGTCCTTACCGGACAAGTTCGTGGTTGTGTTCATCGATGATATCCTGGTATACTCCAAGAATGAGGAGGAACATGAGGAACATTTGAGGTTAGTCTTGAAAACCTTGAAGGAGAACCAGTTGTATGCCAAGCTGAGCAAGTGCGAGTTCTGGCTGAAGAAAGTTGCTTTTCTGGGCCATGTGATTTCCAAGGAAGGGGTGTCGGTTGATCCTAGTAAGATTGAGGCAGTGACGAGATGGCAGAGTCCTAGGAATGTGGGTGAGATCCGAAGCTTCTTGGGGCTAGCAGGTTATTACCGGAGGTTTGTTAAGGACTTTTCAAAGATCGCCAAGCCATTGACGTCCTTAATGCGGAAGGAGAACAGGTTTGTTTGGGATGAGAGTTGTGAAGAGGCGTTTCTAACCCTCAAGGAACGACTCACTACAGCTCCTATCCTTGCTCTACCAGATGGGAACGATAATTTCGAGGTGTATACTGATGCTTCCAAGAAGGGTTTGGGGTGTGTTTTGATGCAAAACGGGAAGGTAATCGCTTACGCTTCCCGACAATTGAAGACCTATGAGGAGAATTACCCTACTCATGATCTAGAGTTGGGGGCTGTAGTGTTTGCGCTCAAGTTATGGCGACACTATCTCTATGGGGCTACCTTCAAAGTGTTTTCCGATCATAAGAGCTTAAAGTACATTTACACACAGAAGGAGTTGAACATGAGACAGAGGAGATGGATCGAATTGATTGGCGATTATGACATGGAGATACTTTATCATGAAGGGAAAGCGAATGTCGTAGCTGATGCCTTGAGCAGGAAATCCATCCATGCTTTGCGCGAGTGCGGATCTAGAGTGAGGATGCATAATGAGCTGCGGGAGATGGGAATCCACGTGATCCGAAGAGGAGAGACTCTTGGGGACTTGACCGTTGAGCCGGAGTTATATGAGGAGATCAGAGAGCTACAGAAAGCCGATGATAGAATTCAGAAGTGGCGCAACGCATGAGAGAACAGCAGAAGTGAGGGTTGATTCCAAGTTTGTTATCCATGCTGATGGTAGTCTGAGGTTTGGGGGACGGTGGTGTGTTCCGGATAACGAGGAGTTGAAGAGGAAGATTCTTACTGAGGCTCATGCTACACCATACTCGGTTCATCCTGGGGGAGATAAGCTGTACAAGGACCTCAAGAAGACTTTTTGGTGGCCGAATATGAAGAGGGAAGTTCTTTGAGTTCGTAGCTCGATGCTTGACGTGCGGAGGGTGAAGGGGGAACATAAGAGACCGCAAGGGAAGGTTCAACCTTTAGATGTGCCGGAGTGGAAGTGGGAGAGCATTTCCATGGATTTCATCGTTGGGTTGCCTCGAACTCAGAGAGGTAACAATATGATTTGGGTGATCGTGGATAGGCTAACCAAGTCCGCTCACTTTATTCCCATGAAGGATACTTGGAGTAAAGCTGAGTTGGCCAAGGCTTATGTTCAGTATGTGGTGAAGCTGCATGGTGTACCCAAGGACATCATTTCCGATAGAGACTCCAGGTTTCTATCCAAATTTTGGCAGGAGTTACAGTCACTAATGGGTACTCAGTTAAAGATGAGCACCGCTTTTCATCCAGCTACGAGATGGTCGACAGAGAGGACTATTCGGACACTCGAGGACATGTTGAGGGCTTGTGTTTTGGAGTTCGGCGGGTCTTGGGAGGATAGATTGGGGTTGATTGAGTTTTCATACAACAACAGTTACCACGCTAGTATTGGGATGGCTCCATTTGAGGCTCTATATGGCAGGAAGTGTAGGAGTCCTGTGTGTTGGGATGATCGAGCTGATGCGGTAGTTTTGGGACCAGAGATGATTCAGGAGATGGTTGAGCAGGTGCAGATCATTCGACAGAAGATGAGGGCTGCCCAGGACCGGCAGAAGAGCTATGCTGATGCTAGGAGAAGCGACATTTCTTTCCAGGTGGGGGAGAAAGTACTTCTTAGAGTGTCTCCAATGAAGGGAGTGATGAGATTCGGGAAGCGGGGAAAGTTGAGCCAGAAGTTTATTGGGCCATATGAGATCCTGGATAGAGTTGGAGAAGTGGCATACCGGCTAGCTCTACCACCAGCGTTAGCCAGGGTACATAATGTCTTCCATGTTTCTCAGTTGCGGAGATATTTGAGTGACCCTTCGCACATTTTGAGCCATGATGTGGTCGAGGTGGACGAACAGTTGACTTACATCGAGACGCCTAAGGAGATCTTGGACAGGAAGGTTAGAAAGACCAGGCACGGAGAGACTGCTTTAGTGAAAGTTTTGTGGACTAATCATAAAGCGAGGAGGCTACTACGGGAAACCGAGGCCGCGATGAGAGAGAGTTATCCACATCTGTTCCTTTGAGGTAAGTTACGGGACGTAACTTTCTTTTTAGGAGGGTAGAATGTAACATTTTGTTTCCGACCTAGATCCATGTGTCTTTTACCTCAGGGGATTTGTTTTGGGACTCACATCGAGGCGTGTGGGAGTTTGCTAGATGAGTGAACTTCGGGACGAAGTTCATTTTAAGGGGGGAAGACTGTAATACTCCGTATTTTTATATCGTTAATTGTGTTGTCCTTTATATCGTTAATTGAGTCGAGATAATTGTTTAGTCGTTTTGTTATCGTAAACTTGTTAAGACGGGTTTAATTGAACGAATCACGTCAACTAATTCATTTTCTACACTTACCCATTTACCCCTTTTTACCCGTTGACCCAAGCCCATGTACCCATGACCCAAATTAACAATTAATCTAAGTTTAACCTAATTTTACCCTAAACCTACAAAACCCCAATCCCCAACCCGCCTATCACCTTGCAAAAAGACATTTCCCAACAAGCACACAATCGAGAGAGAGAAGAGTGAGCGTGGGTATTGTCGGAGCAGCAAGGAGGACCTTAGGGTGGTAGTCGACATCCATAGTTAACCCTGGTGGCTGTCTAGGTGGCGGAAAAGGTATGGGTGCAACTCCCTTGTTTTTATTTTGCGTTTTTACGTCGGTTTTTGGTTGTGTCGTCGTGGCTCGGGGAAGGGAGGTTGTGTCGGTGTCGGGGTTATGGTATTGGGTGGTCCGGGTCGTCTCTAATGGTGGTGGTTAGGGAGGTTCTTGGCGGCAGAATTGGCGGCGAGAGGTGTCGTTGACGGGGTAGACCACACGGGTGTTAACAGGGGGTTTTCAGGCGGGTTTTAGATGCTTAGGTTGGGGTGACACCACCGTGGACTCGGGGGAGGTCGAAATGGTGGTGTCACGGTGTCCGGGTACGTGGCGGGACGGCGGGGGTGGTGGTGATTGGGCGGAGGCTAGGGGGACGGGCTGCGGTGGTTGTGTGTCGAGGACAAGGGGGTGTTTGGGTGAGGCACGGTGGGAACCAGGCCAAATGATGGCTCTGGTTCGACTCACCGGCGGCAGTCGACCTGGCTGGGGTCGGTTGTTGGCGGTGGGGGCGAAGAGGGGAGCAAACCTGGTGGTGTTCGTGGTGGTTTGGGGTGGCGCGTGAGGGGTGTGAGAGAAAGGGAAGGTACGGGTGGTAGGAGACGGGTTGATGGGTTAATTGGTGTGGTTTGACCCTTTTAAAAACGTAAAACTTGTTTTATCACTTTCTATATCGTATCCTTATTTAGTTAATTAATTCCCGAGTTATTCAAATGTTTAGAGACGGGTCTAAGTCGGGTTGGTAAAATAGAAAACTGCTAGATCGGGAAAGTTTCCATTTAAGGAAACTTTCCATTTTAAGAAGTTCTAATTTTAGTAACTTTCTATTTTGGGAAGGGGATGGTTTAAGTAATTGTTTATTATTTATTGTTTTTCAGAGGGCGAATTTGTTGTGGAATATTACTAAGCACCCGACTTTTGACTGCAATACTGAGGTAGGGAATACACTGATTGAATTTTTGATTGTTAATGAGTTGACATGTTTGGGATTATATGACATACCTGGCTATTTTATCTATCCTGTTGAGCATTTTGTTTCATATGTTTCATACATCGCATTTGCATTGGAGTTGGAGTTGGAGGAGATGAGATGGTTGTGATTAAGGCCCGGGGCGGGTTCTCGCAGACTTGCCCCTGGTGTCCTCCGCTGCGACGGGCGGATCGACTACGGTCGATATATATAGTCTACCGGGGATCGGTATGGTCTGGGCGTCGAGGATGTGTGTGATGGAGTTGATTGGAGGAGCATTGCATTGCATTCTTTATTATATCGTATTACCTACTCAACCTCGCGGTTGACCCTGTGTATTCGTGTATGCCTGTGATGATCCTTTTAATGGGGAGCGATGTGAGTGGTTGAGACATTTGGGAGGAGCGGGGGGAGAGAGCGTGGATCACCCGACTTAGAGCTAGCTCACCTTTATTTTGTTTAGTTGTCAGACTTTATCTTTATTTAAGACATGTGTTATTTCCGTTGTAAACATTATAACCTTTTTAATTTAAAGTACTGTTATCTTTCTCTTTGTTATCTACTGCCTCGGATTTCCGAGATGGTAACACCCTTCTTTATCTGAGGAGTCCTAGTGCAGGCCCTTAAATAAATGGGGGTGTTACACCAGCTGGTTTGGGGAAGCTTTTGTTACACAGCTGGTACTATCTTTCCTTGTATTTCTTTTATTGTATTCCTTATTTCCCTATTCCCTTTGTTAGTAGTGTGCTTTAGGTTGATGGGCTTGTTGTGTGATTGCTATGCTGTAGGCGTTACAATGAGGACACTGTGACATTTAGGTTTGGGGGAGAATATTTATTTCTGTTGTGTGATTTACTTTCAGTTGTGTGCTTTATTTATGTTGTGTGTTTTAAAATAAAAAATTCAAAAAAATTAATTTATTTTTTTTAAAATACAAAAACATGTTTTTCTTTATTTTAGGTCGAGTCTTAGTGAATTGTTTAGTAATGATGATAATTTTCTCATAACTCAAGTCTTGACCATAATAATATGCCTTATGCCAAGTAAATTTGACAAAATTATGTTGGTAAACGACTTAAATTCTGAGGTCTATAGAGCTTCCTAGGCCAGAACATCAATAAACTGGTCTCATCGTCAATTAGGCTTGAGTGTGGTTCTCCTTGTGGAATGTGTAATATCAAACTGCATAAGTGTGAAATTAGTTTCTTAATTTTTGCGCGTTCATATGAGTAAGTAAATAAGGAAAGGCAGTTCTTACCATTCAAATAAGCCATACATTACCCTTTTGGTTAGCCCGTTTGAACCATTGTAGCCGTTTTATATCAATCTAATAGCTACAATCCAAAATTTGCCTACCTTATCGGGACAGTCGCAGTTGCTTGAGTATCATGTTTATTTTTGCTACTTTGGTTGATGATGCGAGTGCGAGTCGCTGTTCACTCCATCAATCACATTTATAATTCTCCACAAACAACTAGTTAGTGGTTAAGTCGAGGTCGATCCACGGAACGGTGTGCTTTGGGTTCTAAGTCTATCTATCTCAATTTATGCTAGTGTCACAATTGATTTGGGTTTGTAGTTGTGTTCTAAACTAATGAAAGCAATAAATTAAAATAAACAATAAATTAAGAGAAGTAAACAATTAATAAAGATACTAGTATGTCATGGGATCATAGGGGAATCATGCTGAGATAGCATAAATGAGTTATATAGATACACGCAATTTATTATTGTTGGATTTTGAGTTAGTTCATGTCAAATAGTTCATAAGAAGATTTGGGTCCCGAAGCCGAGTCATTTGTGACTGTACAACACCTATATGTCGACTTAATTCTTCCTATTAAACTACATGTATGATAAACCAAATCCTAGGGAAACTTACGTCTCAGAGCTGAGTCGGTTAAGACTTTACAACACCTACAAGTCGACTTGGTTTTTCCCTATTCAACTCTATGCATGGTCTAATGAGGCTTGAGTTGGTTTATATCTTACAAGCCTCCATGAAAAGATAAGAGATGGGTAAAAAAATGCAAGGTTTCATAGTCTAGCATTTCATCAAACATAACATGTGCATAAGTTGAAGAACAATAAGCAAGCATTGATATGAACTCATTAAGCATAAATTTATCCCATGATTAACTCCCCTAATTCCTCATTAATCCTAGCTAAAGGACTACTCACTCATGATCAAGTTTAACATGTTAATAAGGTTGTCAATCATACTATCAAATCAAAACATGATGAATAAATGATGTGATTAACAATAATTAAACAAGAGTAAAAGGGATTATACCTATATGAGATGATCCAAATAATAAAGCAAAGAATATTAGAAGAAAACTTGATTGATTGATGAAGAGTTGTCAATTCTCCAATAATAACCCAATAATAATAAACTTAAACAATAATTAAGGAAAGATTAATATGGAAAGATTGATATTAATCTATTCTAATCTACTCTAATCTAAGCTAAGGAAGGTTTTTCTCCTCTAAGAGGGCTCTCTCTTGATTATTACAAATGGATTATATATAGTAGTACATCATTAGGTTAAGCAAGGGTGGATTAGTAAATAACAATGCTAAGTTTTAAATAGGGAATTGCAAGTACCGAGGGAGATGCGCAGTTTGGACTGCTACTCCTAACACGATCCGCTCGGATCAGCTAGAAGCACTGTTGATTCTGCCAAGGGATCCGCTCGAATTGCAAGGAAGACGCCCGGATCAAAGCTCCTGGATCCGCTCATCTCGTGCTCGGGCCGCTCGGATCTGGACAAGGCAATCCGCTAGTCTTATGCTTAGGACACACGGATCTTGGCACAATTTTCCACCTCTTGCTTTAGAAACCTATGATCTACGTATATTCTTTATTCTTGCTTCATTGGTCATCGTTCTCGCCTCCTATTCATACTAGTCCATCTAAGATCGTCAACAAGCTTCCAAATATGCACGGGAGACGGGAATTCCGCCTCATTATCTCCTTTCCTATAAGACATATAAAATGCACTAGGAAAGCAAAATAGAAAGGATTTGACGGATAAAATGGCCAAGAAATGTTATAATAGTATGCAAAATATGTTCAATTAAGGGACTAAATGTGCGCAATTAAGAGTCACATCAAACATCCCCAAACCGAACCATTACTCGTCCCGAGTAAAGAGGTGACTAGAACTAGACCTTTATTAAAACTATCCTAGTAATAATATAGCCGATGTGAGACAATTAGCGGGTCTCACTCCGCCCCTTCAACTCACAACAAGACATCTATGAGGTAAGATGCCTTCTTGTAAGGCAAGGTGGGGCTTGCCAAAATGGCGATACATCCAAGAATTAATCACACAAAACAAGTAATGGATGGATCTACAAAAGAATAACCACTTTCCTCATCTAAGTGGCAGAAATCATCTAAGGGGGAAGCAATTCAAGGGTACACACTCCATCATAGATATTGTTTCTCCAAGCTACTGAGTCTAAAAGGATACCAACAAATCACCTCCAAGTTGTGTCAAACTAGGGTACCTTTGTCCACAATCGCTAAATGCTTTTATCAAGAGTAGGCTCCCTACGGTGTTAGAAACACTGTAGGATCGCGGAATTCCCCCTCTTGCCTAGACAAGAAGAAGGGTCGTCCCCTCTCCACCATGCAACAAAGATGAGATCAATGGATAAAAGGGATCAATATGCTTTGAGTTTCACAATGGTAGTTTGTTTTTTATTTGCTTTTCCCCCAAATTTCTTGTGGCATTTGATATTTGAAGAACATTTCTTGCCATTTTTTATGTTTGGCATTTTGATACTTGGCAAATTTTTTAATTTTGCATTTTTGAACATTTTTCAAAGTCACCCCAATTTGTAACGAGGGTGCTTTTATTAAAGCATAGGAGTTTATTTTTGTACTCCTCTTTTCTTTGATGCAATTTGTGCAAACTTTTTGACTTTTTCATTTTGGTACTTGAACTCAATTTGGAGATTTTTGTGCCCATTCCCTTTTTGTTGGCAAAATATGATGATAGAAGTGTAAGAATGGTTGCATGGTTTCAAAGGTCACCTTGGAATAAACGGTAGCCAAGGAGTCATCACACCACAAGGTACTCTTGACTAGGCCTTACTCCATGGGTCAAAAGATACTAGTATGACACATCCTAGGGTGTCTTGAGGGTATTCTAGCAAACAAAGCTTCAAGGAGAAAAATTATCTACAACGACCTTATATACACTTGTCAAGATTCCCAAATAGGCATTTTCAAAAACATTTCTAACCATGCAACTACATGCCATGATGCAACTAACATATATACAACTCTAATGCATATAGAGGTGGCAAACGGGTCAGTCGGGTCGGGTTTGGGTCGAGTCAAGTCGGGTCAGGTCATATCAGGTTCGGGACATATCGCGTCAGCCACCCCTTTAGGGTCGGATCGGGTCGAGTTCGGGTCATTATCAGGTCGGGTCATTTCGGGTCAAATGATGTATCGGATAGGGTCGGGTTTTGGTCGAGTCATTATCGCGTCGGGTCATTCCGGGTCAAATGATGTATCGGGTCGGGTTTGGGTCGGGTCATTATCGGGTCCGGTTACCTTATCACATTACTTCAATTTTTTACCATTAAATTTAGTTTTTATGTATTATTTGGTTTAATTACTTCATTATTAAGTCAAACATAACAATCTAACTACCAAATCACTTTCATTTTGATCAATATTAAGCTTAATAATTGTCTGTTTATCAATTTAATTGGGTCAATATCGGGTCGGGTCAATATCGGGTCGGGTCTGGGTCGGGTCACTGGTCATCGGGTCAAATCGGGTTACGGGTCGTCATCGGGTCGGATCGGATCGGTTTCGGGTCACTGGTCATCGGGTCATATCCGGTTATGGGCCATCATCGGGTCGGGTCGGTTTCGGTTTCGGGTTGCAATATTCTCGAGTCGGGTCGGGTCGGGTTTGCTCGGTTTTTGGCCGGGTCAGACTTGCAAGCTCTAAATGCATATGCTTCTATCAACTATTATGCCATATAAACTAAATGCAACTCCTAACGACACAAGGTACACAAACCGCAACAACAAAATACACCACATCCTCCTTGACATGTAAGCCCATCCTCCTCAAATGAATAATGAAAAGAAATGGAAGGGAAATAGAGATTAGAGCGATCATACCAAGCGGTCTTCACATTCCCTTGACAATGCCTCAAACGTAGTGTTGTATCTATGTGAGAGGAGAACAAAAACACAACTATATAAAATTCTACACTACTAAATTAAAGAACATGTTTTTGGGTTTTAAAATTCTCAAATTTTTTATGGATTTTGTTTTTATGAAATTAAAAGAACTTATTTTTGGGATTTTTTCGAAAATTTTCAATTTTTATGTGTTTTTGGAATATAAATTCTCATCCCCTACTTTATTTTGGACATTGTCCTCAATGTACATGTAGGAGTAGGAATGAAAAAGAAATACATGTTTTTTGATTTTTATGGAAATTGAAGTACAAATGCAATGATATGATATGAATGAATGCATGCTCTAACTAAATGCAATTCTATATGACATATATAACAAATGAATGCAATCTACACTACACTAAAAGATGCATGTTCCTTCCTATGATCAAACGTCCCCAAACCGATTTAAGCACTATTTCTAGTGTAGAAATGAATAGGTTTGGTCATTAGTGACTATGTATGAATTTTAATCTATATGCAACTAACTACATGAATCATATGAGATATATTACAATGCAAACTATACTAATGTAAATTCAATATGAAATATAATACAAATGCATGTGAGGTGTAAACTAAATGCAAGATAATTTAAAATGCAATGTAAATATACATGAGAGAAAGAAAAAGAAAGAGTATCATACAAATGGAGGTGGTGTGGTAGACATCTCTTGCCCTTTCACTCGTCATCATCATCATCATTGCGGTATCCACGTCCGCTAGAACCCCCTTGGTCATATCCTCCTCCTTGGCCAAATAATCCTCCACCTTGGCCACCGAAGTTCCCTTCTTAGTTCCCTTGGTTAGGGAATAAAAGGTACGGTTGAGCCCAAGATAGGTGAGGGCCTCTAGGCTTGATGTACCCTTGTTGAGCCATGTTGTAGTAGGAGGGGTATTGGGCAAAGTAGTTGTCGACCCTCCCTTCGTACACTCCAAGATCGACATTTTGCACGAGTTGCATTAAATTATTCATGTTTGGAGCTCTTGGATCTTGGGGAGCAAACGACACATGTTGTGTGGGGTAGGGTGGAATGGGCACATAGGATGGTGGTGCATTTCCCCATTCCGGCAACTCACGAGGTGGACGAGGTTGACGAGGTGCTTCTTCTCTTTGTGGTGGGTTGGCATGAATCTCAATGGGGAGGAGGTAGTTCGGTTTAGCTGAGTACCGACTCAACCAGGGCTCGGTAGGTGGTATGTTCCACCCCAAGAGGACGAGTGAAGAGCATCCCTTTGTGAACCACTCTACACTTTCGGCTTGATTATAAGTACACCACCGGTGGTGGCTGAAGATAGCATCCTCATCTATCAAAGGGCTCCCTTGGAGCTTTTCATAGCCCCCATGAAGGTTAAACCCGGGGCAAAGTTCATTGGCCAATATTGTGATTAGGCCTCCCATAACAAAGGTCTTGATATATTAGAATTCCCTTGAGCATAGTCATAGAACCTTGTAAGCATCTCAAGGGGCGTGTTAAAATTGTAAGCCCTCGTTCCTTTTACATTCAAGTAGGACTCTAAGAAGGTCAAGTCAAGAAGGGTGCACCTATCTTGTTCTAGCCTCCCATTGACGGTTCCGGCTATAAAGCGCTCGGTAATCCGAATCACCGGATGTTGGATGGCAAAGGTATAACATTGTTTGAAGGAATGAAGTTCCCTCCCGGAGATGGCTCTCCATATGTGGTTAACGGTGAAGTCGGAGGGCTTATCGGTGTTTTCCCTCGGCACTTCAAGACCAAAAGTGTATGCAAATTGGTCTAAGGTTAACTTGTGGTCTTGATTACAAAGATGAAACTCCAAACAAACATTTCTCCGTGTATTAGTGACAATGCGGAGACTAAACAAAAACTCGAGGGTAAGACTTAGGTAGGTATCCTCATGAGCATAGAATAACTTCCCCAGACCCAAACCATTGAAGAACATTTCGGTTTGATACCTTATGCCTAGAACTTTCTAAAACATCGGTATCAATAAATTGAGTAGGCTCGTAATGCTTATCTAGAAAATGTTCAAATCTTTGGCGGTGTTCATCGCTAGTGAAGATTATCTCGGGGAAGTATTCAAGTTGTGTAACACCGTGTATCTCCACATTTCGACGGCCCCTTGCCTACCTTGGGGTGGATGAAGAAGCACCCTTGCGCTTTTAGGTGCGGCATCGGAGGATTTCTTGTTCTTGCCTCTTAGGTTCATCATTCTGTTGATGGAAATGTTAGGGTTTTGGGTGTTTTTGTGATGGAGATTATGTGTGGATGGTGATATGAGATTTTTAGAAAATAAGATAAGGAAAATGAGGGATGGTGGGTGTCTATAACAAGGAAATGGGTGGGAGACGTGCGGTCCTAGGCTGGGCTCGGGCGCATAAATTGAGAACCCAGGCACATACCGTGCTAATCCGGGCGTCCCGAATACGATCCGGGCGTCTTGCAGCTGCAGCCAGAGCGTCTTGTTGTGGAGAAGCACGGATTCTCAGTTAGTGAGCCGTGTGTTTTTGCACTCAGTTGGGGACGAGTGGATTGCTGAGGAGATGAGCGTCTCTGCTGGGACGAGCGGATCTTGGAGAATCCGAGCGGATTCTCATCCAGTGCAGAAAGTTGTTTAAGACGTTGCTCAGGATGAGCATCTTAAAGCCAGCTCGAGCGGATCCTTGGTCTGGACGAGCGTCTTCTTGGCAATTGGGGCAGATTCTTAGACAATGTGGATTTGTGTTCATAGCAAGGCTCAGGACGAGCGTCTTGCTATCGGGACGAGCGTCTCCTGTTGTTTCTTTCGTCAATCCCTCATTTCTTTTATTTTAATTATTTCCCTTGAACCCTTTGTGATTCTTTCTTATCGTTTTCTGAAAATATGCTCAATGAATGGGTAAGCAACCCTCTCTCACTACTCTCATGCAAGAAACATAAAGGTATATACAATATTGTACAATGCAAAAATTATGGGAAGGCATATATTACAAATGGTGGTTTTAGATAGGACTCCACCAAACTAGTTCGAATTGTCGAAATTCTTTGTCCATAGAGCTCAAGGCTCTTAGAAGAAGGTCAAAGGCTTGTGAACTAACCCCAAATAAGCATAAGTATGGTTTGCTCCACTTTAATATGAAATTTGGCCAAGGAAGCTTGTCATTCATTCTTTCTTTCACCTTGCCCTTGGCACTTTGGCCTTTGCAATGCTTCCAATTAATAAGCCCATGATTCTTGTCAACACGAGGAATGAAGTATGGCTTATTTTCGTCCGGAGACTTCCACTTACCACCTTCTTCTCCAATTTCGGCAATGATGATAGCGCTTGGATTTGTCAATCCTTCCAAAGTAGAAGGAGAATTCTCATAACTTTGATGATCGGATACTTTAGGAGTTGAAATTGTAGGTGCCAAACCTCCACAAGTAAGTTCATTTGTAAATTTATTCTTGAGCTTTTCCATCAAGTACCTTTTATACGATGATTTGACTTTTTGGAGAAGGTCCACCATATCATCTCCAACAATCATAGTTTCCATGGTGGGTGTGAAATGGTCTTCATGGGCAATAGGGAAGAGATATTCATTCTCTTCATGATAGGATACTTCGAATTTCTCAAGGATGGGCTCCTCAAGTAAGGTGATCTCACAAGTCCATTCTTCTTCCCTATTCCAAAGGTCCTTACAAGACACATATTCTTCATAAGCTTCTTTCACGAGCTTGTCATCATGGCTATCTTCATATGAATCATAAATGGGGGCCTTATCTTTCTTCAATAGTTCATCCTCCACCATCTCAATATTCACATCAAAGGACACGCCCTCATACTCACAAAGGCTAAGAGTATTTGGCGTACTCAACCTCATGTCTTCTTCATTAAACACAACACTTTAGTACTCATAAGAGCTCAAGGAGATTGGATCTTCCCACCTCTCATCTTCCACATCAAAGGTTACTCTTTCAAACTCGCATTCATGATCAATGTCTAAAGGATGGTGAGGAGTAGTTATTTGGGCTTCCTTCATTTGGGCAATTTGAATTGCCAACTCCTCACCTTGGGTAACAATGCCTTGAAGAACGTTGTCCCTATTTTGGGTCTCCTCTAGCACTTGTTTGAAGAAGTTTTGTTGATCTACCATCATTTTGAGGACCATACTTTGAATGTCAAATTCATGCTCAATTTCTTGTTGTGGGTGTGTGTGAAAGTGGTTGTATTGTGGCATTTTAAATTCATTGTGAAGTGGGTATTGGGAGGGTGGTTGTTGTGGATATTGGATGTGGTTTTAGTGGGGAAAGTTTGGGTAGTATCTAGGATTTTCATTGTATGAGTAGTAGGGTAGGTTTGTGTTGACTTGCTCCTCAAACTCCTCATGCCCATTGTAGTCATACTCAAAAAATCTACCACATACTCCATGTGTGAACTTGAGGAACAAGTTCCTCAAGGTTAAAGCACAATTAAAATAGACAAACAAGTAAGAACTTAATCACATAACACCGTCCCCGGCAATGGCGCCATTTTGATGAAAGTGCGAGTCGTTGTTCACTCCATCAATCACATTTATAATTCTCAACAAACCACTAGTTAGTGGTTAAGTCGAGGCCGATCCACGGGACGGTGTGATTTGGGTTCTAAGTCTATCTATCTCAATTTATGCTAGTGTCACAATTGATTTGGGTTTGTAGTTGTGTTCTAAACTAATGAAAGCAATAAAGTAAAACAATCAATAAATTAAGAGATGTAAACAATTAATAAAGATACTAGGATGTTATGGGATCATAGGGGAATCATGGTGAGATAGCATAAATGAGTTATATAGATACAAGCAATTTATTATTGTTGGATTTTGAGTTAGTTCATGTCAAATAGTTCATAATAAGATTTGGGTCCCGAAGCCGAGTCATTTGTGATTGTAAAACACCTACAAGTCGACTTAATTCTTCCTATTAAACTACATGCATGATAAACCAAATCCTAGGGAAACTTACGTCTCGGAGCCGAGTCGGTTAAGACTTTACAATACCTACAAGTCGACTTGGGTTTTCCCTATTCAACTCTATGCATGGTCTAATGAGGCTTGAGTTGGTTTATATCTTACAAGCCTCCATCAAAAGATAAGATATGGGTAAAAAATGCAAGGATTCATAGGCTCGCATTTCATCAAACATAACATGTGCATAAGTTGAAGAACAATAAGCAAGCATTCATATGAACTCATTAAGCATAAATTTATCCCATGATTAACTCCCCTAATTCCCCATTAATCCTAGCTAAAGGACTACTCACTCATGATCAAGTTTAACATGTTAATAAGGTTGTCAATCATACTATCAAAGCAAAACATGATGAATAAATGATGTGATTAACAATAATTAAACAAGAGTAAAAGGGTTATACCTATATGAGATGATCCAAATAATAAAGCAAAGAATAATAGAAGAAAACTTGATTGATTGATGAAGAGTTGTCAATTCTCCAATAATAACCCAATAATCTTCAAGTACCCAATAATAATAAACTTGAACAATAATTAAGGAAAGATTAATATGGAAAGATTGAGATTAATCTTTTCTAATCTACTCTAATATAATCTAAGGAAGGTTTTTCCCCTCTGAGAGGGCTCTCTCTTGATTATTACAAATGGAGTATATATAATAGTAGATCATTAGGTTAAGCAAGGGTGGATTAGTAAATAACAATGCTAAGTTTAAAATAGGGAATTGTAAGTCCCGAGGGAGATGCGCAGTTTGGACTGCTACTCCTAACACGATCCGCTCGGATCAGCTTGAAGCACGGTTGATTCTGCCAAGGGTTTGTATGATAGGAGGAGGTTTTGTAGAAGAGGCTTTTTGATACAGCTGTAGAGACCGTCTGATAGTTGTGCTTTCCAGGTAGGATTTCCTACTCAGTATTAGTCCCACAGTGATTGTTGATGTGTTGAGATTGATTGTTTCATTGATATAGTAATTGTGTTGTGACGGCTGTGATTGCGATTGTTTGTCTATGGTTCTCGAGATGCGTTCTCGGCTGAGTGGAGTCACTTGCGGGAGTGGCTTCACGCCCTAGTTTCGCCCTTCGTGGAACCCGCCACGGAAGGGGATGTGCACATTAATGGACAGGGTTATCGCTCAATATGAGGAGCGGGGCTTAGGTGGGTATGGCTGCGGTCCCCCATTGGCAGGGCTGGTCCAGTGGACAGTCGGTGATTGAGATTGTTGGGACTGGTGTGATTGTGTGTATGTGTGACGGTGTAAGCTGTCTGTTTATCTTATTGTTGATGTATATAAGTTGTGTGATTAGTACTGACCCCAGTTATTGTTTTGTAAAACCTGCGGTGATCCATTCGGGGATGGTGAGCAGTAATTGAGCAGGTTTGAGTTATCTTGCGGGATATCAGGATGTGCCACCGTCGACGATAGAAGTCTTCATTTGTAGTTTTATTAGTTTTATAATTTTTCAGTTAACTCAGTAGACAGTTGGTTTGAGAACTTGTACCCGTATTTTGGGATTTGGTTTCAGTTGTACTTTTCACTAAAGTAAGATCATTTAAAGTTGTTTTGTTATTGTCTTATGAATATCATGCCTCGGGTAACCGAGATGGTGGCATCCTTATACCTGAGTGGTCCTGGTAAGGCACTTGGAGTATGGGGGTGTCACACGGGCGGATTTGGCAGCTTCTGGACGGGCGTCCGGAAGAGAAAGACGGGCGTCTTTGGGTGGTTTTGCCCGGGCGTCTTCAGGGGAAGACGCTCGGATTGTGGGGTGGTGGACGGGCGTCTTCTAGGCAATCCGCACGGATTGTCAAGCAGTTTCTTTCCTTCTTCTTTTCTTCCTTTTTCTTCATAAAATCCTTGAGGATTTCCTCGGGGATGCAAGGATCTTTTCTCGTCATTGCCCATCTACTATAGTATGTACAAAGGCCTTCTAATCTTGTCTCTCCTTGATGCTTGGTCATTGAATTCAATCAATTTAGCCTCATTTTGCCATGAAAATGCAAGGTTTGCACTCCTTTCCTACCAAGGACACAAAACCTCAAAGAATATGCAAAACAAAGAACTAAAGACAATAAATGACCCAAATATGCACTAAAAAGCATGGGAACAAGGCTAATTCGGGAACTAAATATGCTCTAATTATGGTCACATCAGATATCCCCAAACCGAACCTTTGCTCGTCCCGAGTAAAGAGGTGACAAAGACTAGGACCATTATATAAACTAACCTAATAACATAGCCGATATGAGACAATTAGCGGGTCTCACTCCGCCCCTTCAACTCACAACAAGACAACCATGAGGTAGGATGCCTTCTTGCAAGGCAAGGTGGGTCTTGCCAAAATGGCGACACATCCAAACATTAAGCACACAAAATCAAGTAATGGATGCATCTACAAAAGAATAGCCACTTTCCTCATCTAAGTGGCGGAAATTATCTACAAGGGAAGCAATTCAAGGGTACACACTCATTCATAGATGCAATTTCTTCAAACTACTAAGCCTAGAAGGATACCAATAAATCACCTCCAAGTTGTGTCAAGCTAGGGTACCTTTGTCCTCAATTGTTAAATGATTTTGTCAAGAATAAACTCCCTATGGTGTTAGAAACACTGGAGGATCGTGGAATTCCCCCTCTTGCCTAGACAATAAGAAGGGTCGTCCCCTCTCTACCATGCACAAAAATGGATACGATGGATAAAGGTATCGATAGTATTTGAGTTTCACTTTGGGAGTTTGCTTTTGTTTTTGTTTTTCCCCCCATTATCTTGTGGCATATAACATTTGAGAACACTTTCTTGCCATTTCTTTTTGATTTTTGGTATTTCAACACTTGACAACTTTTAACTTTTCTTTGCATTTCTTTCGAACATTTTCAAAGTCACCCCATATGTAGTGAGGGTGCCTTATATTTGAAGCTTTAGGAGTTCTATTTTTGCTCCTCTTTTCATTTGATGCATTTTGCAAACTTTCTTTCACTTTTCATTTCATTGAACTCAAATCAATTTCTTTTTGTGCTCATTCCCTTTGATGACAAAAATGTGGTAGAACATGGATGATGGACGGATGCATGGTTTCAAGGGTCACCTTGGAATAAACGGTAGCCAAGGAGTTATCACACCACAAGGTACTCTTGACTAGGCCTTAATCCATGGGTCAAAGGATACTAGCATGACACTTCTAGGGTGTTTTACAAGTATTCTAACAAGAAAAGTCTAAAGAATAAAAAGCATCTACTAGGGCCTATATACACTTGTCAAGCTTCCCAAGTAGACGGTTTCGTAAAATTTTTCTAACATGCAAACTACATGCCATGATGTAACTAGCATATAAACATCCTAATGCAAATGATTCTACCAACTAATATGACATATAAGCTAAATGCAAGTCCTAAGTTCACATTGTTATACCGCATCAATCAAAATAAAGCCACATAGTCATTAACATAAAGAGGAAAAAGGAGATTGGAAAGATCATACCATGCGGTCTTCATGATCCTCATGTCTCGGATGTGGCGTAGTCAATCAATGTGAACAAGGATAAAACAAACACAATATATACAACAATATATACATGACTACACTACAAAGGAAATGAACTTGTTTTTGGATTTTCAAATTTTTCAGATTTTTGTGGTTTTTCGAAATTTTTTGATTTTTTGGATTTTTGAATAAAAGCTAAGTTAGAATTCCCCATCCACACACTAATATGGGCATTGTCCTCAATGGCCAAAATGATGGGAAATCATGCAAACATGATGCATGAATTCTACACTAAATGCAAGCTATACTAATCTACACTACATGATGCATGGGTTTTTGTTCATGACGGAGAGCGTAATTTAGATTACCTCCCGTTGCGTATGCATGTACTTCCCCAAACCGAGATAGACATTATTTCTAATGTCCTAAAGTTGGGGTAGTTCATGCACACAATATGCAATGCGTGAAACTAAATTGTCATTTTGGATTTTCAAAAGTGGGAACAATGAAATAAGAACACCTCAATGGGGCCGAGGTGTTAGTCCTCTATGTTGCTAGGACTCTCCAACCATGATCAAGATAAAATAATGTACAAGTTAATAAAACATAAACTTCTTTCATGAAAATTGAAACTAAAGAGAGGAGATGAGAAAACTTCACTTAAGCTTGAGATGGGTGCCTCACGCCCGCTCCATCTAGCTATGAAGAGATCCTCTAGAGATCGCCGTCATCTCCCTCTAGATCACTATCCCATATTTTCTTGGATGCATCACTTGTATTCGGGTCCATAAACTCGTCCTCTTCACTTCCAAGCTCCACCGTGTCCCCTCCGCAAGAGTTGTTGCTCCCTTCCTCTTGTCGCCCGTTTGCCCCTTCATTTGCCCTCTCCGAATTGGGGAAGAGTAAATCCATTTGTGCCCAAGAGGGAAATGCTCCCTCCTCACTAATCTTTCCCCTTTGAATCATATCGTGGTATTGAGGATAGAGTGCATAATAATTGTCCACGGTAGCTTCATATTGTCGGAAGTGCAAATCTTGTAGAATTCCCGTTACAAAGTCATCACGGGGAAGGATAAAGGGGTTAGGATGGTTGTACGGTTGGTAAGGAAATGGGTAGGGAGGCACTTTGATTTTCTCATCTTGCGGTTGTTGCTCTTGTTGTTGATGTTGTTGGGGATTTGGAGGTGGTGGTGCTTGCCTTGCTTGGGTTGGATTTGGAGGGATGAGGTAGGATGGGATTGGTGATAAAGGTCCTCTTCTTGGTGAGATTCTTGGTAGACCGGTCATTGGTAGGTAGATTGGATCACTTCCTTTCGTTATCCACTTGATCCTTTTATCAACCCCTTCAAGGGTTATCCAATGATGATGAATAATAATAAGGTCTTCATTTATCCTTGTATTTCCGGAAAGAGGAGCATACTCATTATTCTCATTGAATTTTGGATTGAAATGCTTTGCAATCTTCGTAATGAGCCCTCCATTAACAATGTGTCTCATCCCATCATCATCACCGTTCCTAAACTTTGCCCATTTTCCGAGTAGCACAAGAGGGGCATTGAAGCGGTACCCACTCCTTCCTTGGATATTGAGATAAGACTCCATGAACACAAGGTCAAGTTCGTTCACTATTGCCGGATCTCGGCGAGCAAGTAGAGTGCCGGAAAGGAGCCGTTAGGTAAGTCTCAAAATAGGATTTTGAATGTGGAAAGCTAGGCACTCCTTGATGTACATGAAATCTCGGCCGGTCATGGCCCTCCATAGGGGTGCAACACTACATCTCTTCGGTTTTGATGTCCGGGTAGGCGAGACATTGAGACCAAGCACATTAGCAAATTTCACTAGAGTCATCATTCTTGAAACACTTTCCAACCTAAATTCTATGCATATTGTTCTATTCAAGGTTTTAATCTTCAAGAAGCTCAAAAATTCAAGCACAAGGGATCGGTAAGTTTGCTCATGCATGTGGAAAAGGGTAGAGAGACCAAACAACTCAAAAATAGCTTCCATTTGATGATAAATCCCAAGTTTCCTTAAAGTGTCATGACATAAAAACTTAGTAGGGAGAATGTTCTTACGAAGAAGCCGGTGGAAAACGAGTCTTTGCACATCATTGACGAATTCAACATTTGAGAAATCATCAAGTCTTGTAAGATCCACAATTTCTTCATGCTCCCTTCTTAATGTGTTGATATGGGAGGTAGAAGATCTTCCTCTTACACTTGGTCTTATCCTATCCCTAAAAGAAGATCCCTTTGGTGGCATTCTTTGATTGTTGAGCTGGAATTTTTGATTTGTTAAAGTATAAAGATGCTCCTTGTGGATTGAATGTTGTCTTTGGAACCCTAGAAAATTGGGGCTTTTTTATTTTGTGGGGTAAAAGAGTGTTTGGGATATGCTTTGGAGTCATAAGGAGGTGGGTTTTTATAATACAAGTGGAAGGAAGGGTGATGTGTCACAAATTGTGTGGTGGGGTGTAATAAAAATAGGAAAAATCGTGGTTGATTTACCGCAGGAAGACGAGCGGATTCGAGCATAAGACGCTCGGATTCCAGCATTTCGGGACGAGCGGTTTTGAGGGAAGATGCCCGGATTCTGTCACAGTTGATTCTCCAAAAATATGACGCCGCCAAGACGGGCCGCTCGAGCCCCAGACGCTCGGATTTTATGAAAGGAGACGGGCGTCTTTTCCAAAAGACGGGCGGATTCTGAGACAGTAACCTTTCTTGTTTTTCACAGGTAAAAAGACGGGCGTCTTTCTGCAGAGACGAGAGGGTTCTTCAGGACGAGCGTCTTCTCAACCAGGACGCTCGGATTCTTCGACAGTCCCAAAATTTCAAATTCTCAGTTAAAATGGACGGGCGGATTCTGGCAAAGACGCCCGGATTCCAGCAGGACGGGCGGATTCCAGGGAAGACGCTCGGGTTCCTTGCTGCGGATTTTTCTTTGTTTTCCTTGACTTCGACAAATGCTTCCCCACACATGAAGATTGGTTCCTTCCTTCATTCAAAATTCGTTAGTGACCCTCCCTCACTTACTCTCATGAAAAGAGTTTATGTTTATAATTAAAGGAATGCAATAAAATTATAAATACAAGTTAGAGGGTTAGTATATTTACAAGTGGTGGTTTAGGGAGGACTCCGCCAAACTCTCCCTTTTGATGATTCTTTCAAGGATGAGAAGGCCCGAGGTAGGTGACCTCGACCTCTCCAATAAACGCTCCCTCATAGTATGGCTTCAACCTTTGACCATTGACCTTGAACTTGCTTCCATCTTCCGCCTTGATTTCAAAATCCCCATATTTTCCAACTTCGGTTATCACATAGGGACCCATCCATCTAGAGTTCAATTTTCCCGGAAAGAGTCGGTAGCGGGAATTGAATAGAAGGACTTTATCCCCTTTGTGCAAGGCTTTTTGTTTAATCCTTTTGTCATGGAGCAATTTTGTCCTTTCCTTGTAGATCTTGGCATTCTCATAGGATTCTAGTCGGAATTCCTCCAACTCTTGAATTTGAATCATCCTCTTTTGACCACTCAATTTGAGATCAAGGTTAAGTGCTCGGATTTCCCAAAAAGCTTTGTACTCCAATTCGATTGGCAAGTGGCATGCTTTTCCATAGACAAGCTTGTAAGGGGAGGCTCCTATGGGAGTCTTATAGGCCGTCCTATAAGCCCAAAGAGCGTCATCAAGCTTTGTGCTCCAATCTTTTCGGGTCTTATTCACAACTTTCTCAAGGATTTGCTTGATCTCTCTATTCGAAACTTCAACTTAACCGCTCGTTTGAGGATGTAATCCCAAGCCGGTTCTATGTTGAACATCATATTTGGTTAAAAGAGATGCGAGTTTCTTTTCATGAAAATGTGTTCCTCCATCACTTATGATTGCTCTAGGAACTCCAAATCTTGGGAAGATTATTTTCTTGAAGAGTTTGGTGACCGTTTTTGCATCATCATTTGGAGTGGCAATTGCCTCCACCTACTTGGAGACGTAGTCTATGGCCACAAGGATGTACTTATTCCCATTGGATGTCACAAACGGACCTTGGTAGTCGATACCCCAAACATCGAAGATCTCCACCTCTAGAATGCCCCTTTGTGGCATTTCGTTCCTCCAAGAGATATTCCCCGTTCTTTGACAAGCATCACAATGAATGATGAATTCCCTTGTGTCTTGAAACATTGTAGGCCAATAGAAGCCCGATTGAAGAATTTTTGCAATGGTCCTCCTTGCTCTATGGTGCCCACCGTAGGGTGATGAGTGACACCCTTCCAAGATTCCTTGGACTTCCCATTGAGGGATGCATCTCCGATAGAGCCCATCACTACACTCCTTATAGAGGTTTGGGTCATCCCAAAAGTACCTCTTTACTTCGAATAGGAACCTCTTTCTTTGGTTATGGTTCAAATTTGGAGGGAGTACTCTTCCAACAATATAGTTGGCATAATCGGCAAACCATGGGGTGATGTGCCTTTCAAGTTGTGTTTGAATGGCCATCAATATATCGTCGGGAAATGAGTCATTGATCGGTGTTTCTCCTTGTTCATCATGAAACCAGATCCTTGACAAGTGATCCGCCACTACATTTTCGGCTCCTTTCTTGTCCCTTATCTCTATGTAAAATTCTTGAAGAAGCAAAATCCATCTCAACAACCTTGGTTTTGCCTCCTTCTTTATCAAGAGATGTCGGAGAGCACGGTGATCCGAAAAGACAATCACCTTGGATCCAAGTAAGTAGGAACCGAATTTGTCCAAAGCATAGACAAAGGCAAGAAGCTCTTTTTCGGTGGTATCGTAGTTTACTTGGGAGGGATCAAGAGTCTTGCTTATATAATACATGGCATGAAGAGCTCTTCCTACCCGTTGGCCAAGAACCGCTCCAACGGCGTAGTTACTAGCATCACACATAATCTTGAACGGTAGTTCCCAATTTGGAGGTTGAATGATTGGTGCCGAGATTAGTGCTTCCTAGATTCTATTAAAGGCTTCAACACACTCATCAGTGAAATGGAATTGGGCATCTTTAAGTAAAAGTTGAGTGAGGGGTTTCGCTATTTTTGAAAAATCTTTTATGAAACGGCGATAGAAACCCGCGTGACCGAGAAAACTTCTCACCCCTCTAACATTCACGGGAGGTGGGAGTTTCTCTATCACCTCAACCTTAGCTTTATCGACCTCGATGCCCTTTTCCGAAATTAAATGTCCCAAAATAATTCCTTCATTGACCATGAAGTGACACTTTTCCCAATTTAAAACAAGACTAACATCTTCACATTTTTGCAATACAAGAGAAAGATTATGCAAACATGAGTCAAAATCCTTTCCATAAACGCTAAAATCATCCATAAAAACTTCCATTATGGTCTCTAGGTAGTCGGAGAAGACACTCGTCATGCATCTTTGGAAAGTGGCGGGGGCATTACATAAACCAAAAGGCATCCTCCTATATGCAAAAGTACCATAAGGGCATGTGAAGGTGGTCTTATGTTGGTCATCCGGGTGCATAGGGATTTGAAAGAATCCCGAATACCCGTCAAGGTAACAAAAGAATTTGTTGGAGGCTAACCTCTCAAGCATTTGGTCAATGAATGGTAGGGGGAAATGATCCTTTCTTGTTGCGGAATTCAATTTTCGATAGTCGATACACATATGCCAACCGGTGATCTTCCTTGTGGGTATTAGCTCATTCTTTTCGTTTGTCACCACCGTGGTACCTCCTTTCTTAGGTACCACTTGAACGGGGCTAACCCACAAAGAATCCGATATGGGATATATGATTCCCGCATCAAGTAATTTCATAACCTCTCCTTTGACAACTTCTTGCATGTGGGGGTTCAATTTTCTTTGAGGTTGAATGGTAGGTCTATGGTCCTCCTCTAGATTAATTCTATGCATGCAAAAGTTGGGACTTATCCCCTTAAGGTCATCTAGACTATAACCTATAGCCTTCTCATGTTGTTTCAACACATCAAGCAATTTTCGCAATTGGTTCTCATCAAGTCTATCATTAAGAATCACGGGTTTGGTCTTTGATTCATCAAGGTAAGCATATTTCAAATTTAGGGGAAGGGGTTTTAAAGTAGGAGTTTGTACCTCACTTTCCTCCTTTGAAGGTTCATTGAGAATTTGCTCCATCTCCATTAGGCATTCCATTCTCATGGCATATTCAATTTGTTCTTCGTTCTCATCAATCTCATCACCTTCGAATTCCATGGCGAATTCCTCTTGCTCTTGAGCTTGTAAGATGTCTTCTAGGATGGATTGCTCATCTTCTATAGGTTGACATGCTTCCACAAGGATGTTATGCACTAATTCGGATTGTGCATGAGTAAGTTCTTTGTTAGCTAGAGCGGCCTCAAAAAGATCTACCTCCAATTCCCAATACATATTTTTAGCCTCACTTGCTTCCAAGGCTTCCAATGCTTGCATGCGGTCTTTGAAGAAAGGTATACTTAAGTGGTCCTCTACAAAACAATCTATAAGGTCCATCTTGCAAAATATCAAACAACTCGAAAATAGTTAGAACGAACCTTGAGGGGTTTTACTTCCCCAAGGCAAAGAAAGACACAACTAATAACAATGTAAGAAAATCTAAATCAAGTTAACACCGTCCCCGGCAACGGTGCCATTTTTGGTCGTGTTCCCTCGTGGGGTTTAGTTTTCAGTACTCGTCGTTAGGAGCACCTAGACCAAAACCCAATTTATAACTTCACAAACAACTCTACAATTAGTAAAGAGGCAAGTAAAGGTCGGATCCCAAGGGACGGGAATTGAGATGAGATTTCTATTGCAACTAGTGGTGTCTAAGGGTGTCACAATTGGGGTTTGAAGTAGAAGATCACTAAACTAAATAACAATGAAAGTAAACAAGCAAGATGAATAAAAAAAGGGTGTAAACAATTGATAAAAGGCACTAGGGTCTCATGGGGTCATAGAGGATTCATGGGAATTGATCGTACAAACATATTCTCAAGTTATAAGTAAGCAATTATTGTTGTGATGGATCGAGTTAGTTTATATCTTACAATCCTAGGAAAGTTTGGGCCCTAGAGCCAAATCGATTAGATTGTACAACACCTACAAGTCGACTTAATCTTCCCTACTCAACAATATGCATGGTCTAATGAGACGCGAGTTGGTTTATGTCTTACAAGTCTCATTGAAAAGATAGGTGATGGGTAAAAAATGCAAGGATTCATAGGCTCACATTTCATCAAACATAACATGTGCATAAGTTGAGATCACAACAAGCAAGCAAATAAACTATGAAAGCATATTAATTTAAGCATGAATCATTCCCCATGTTGGTTTCCCTAATTACCCATTAACCCTAGCTAAGGAAACTACTCACTCATTATCATGTTAAACATGCTAGCAAGGTTGTCAATAATACCAACAAAGTGAAACATGATAAATAAATGAAAGTGATTAACAATAATTAAAAAGGGATTAAGAGAATTATACCTACTAATGATTCCAATAATAAAGCAAAGAATAAAAGAAGTACTTGATGCTTGATTGAGAGGTTGTCAATCTCCCAATAATAACCCAAATAATCTTCAATTACCCAAAATAAAGGATGAACAAGAGAGAAATTAAGGAAATAAAACTTGTATTAAAACTTAATTAAATGTTGATTCCAAGATTAAAGAGAGATTTGATTGATATTAACTACACTAAAGATTGCTAAGAAGAACATGCTCTTCTAATTAGACTAATGGGGTATTTATAGTGGGGATTAGGTGCATGAATTAGGGTTAACTAAGGGCTTAAATTACGATTAAGTCCCTTGTTGAGGAATCGCCGGTCTCTAAGGAATCGCCGGTCTCTAGGGAGACTCCGGTCTCTAGGGAGACTCCGGTCACTAGAAAAAGATGTGCATCCTTCCTTGAAGCTTGTAGAAGACGAAATGGGACTGTCTGGGAATCCGGGCGTCTTTAGCACGGGACGGGCGGATTTGGCAGCTTCTGGACGGGCGTCCAGAAGGGAAAGACGGGCGTCTTTGGGTGGTTTTGTCCAGGCGTCTTCAGGGGAAGACGCTCGGATTGTGGGGTGGTGGACGGGCGTCTTCTAGGCAATCCGCACGGATTGTCAGGCAGTTTCTTTCCTTCTTCTTTTCTTCCTTTTTCTTCATAAAATCCTTGAGGATTTCCTCGGGGATGCAAGGATCTTTTCTCATCATTGCCCATCTACTATAGTATGTACAAAGGCCTTCTAATCTTGTCTCTCCTTGATGCTTGGTCATTGAATTCAATCAATTTAGCCTCATTTTGCCATGAAAATGCAAGGTTTGCACTCCTTTCCTACCAAGGACACAAAACCTCAAAGAATATGCAAAACAAAGAACTAAAGACAATAAATGACCCAAATATGCACTAAAAAGCATGAGAACAAGGCTAATTCGGGGACTAAATATGCTCTAATTATGGTCACATCATTAACGAAAGTAAATTGTATTGAATGATTATGAACTCTAATGCTAAATTCCAAATTGAACCCTAAATATTCGATCCCTAAAATTCTCCTCTTTTCCTCTGAAAACTCAAGGTACGTTATATAGATAGTCTTACGTAACAATTATTCCTAAAACCTAATTACATTGGGCTTTCTCGTTTTCCAAATTTGCGTCAGAATCACGGTGCGGTTGATCGACCATGGAGATCAGTCGATCGACCAAACCTCAGTAAACAGTAGGTTCTGACCTTATTTAGGAATCGCGCCCTGGTCGATCGACCAGGCAGGTCAGTCGATCGACTGCTTCAGCTGATACTTTGCTCTAGAAGCCTCGTAAATTTGTCTTTCAGGCCTCTATACGCGCACCAAGTTCGCTTCCCGAGTCAAATCTTCATGTCAAATAATATACCAAGTACTCGGGGACGGGTTTGGCTCATTTTCCGCAGGATTCTTCACATTTCTGCAATATTACACAAAACACAAAAGTAGACGGAAATAGGGAAAATAGTAGCATAAACTACACAAATGAGCTCTGAAATGCGTGTAAAATAAGGTGTAAAACATCATATTTAGGACACGCATCAAACTTCCCCAAACCAAACCCTTGCTTGTCCCCAAGCAAGAACTAGACTCGATCTTAAAACCTAGTGGAACGATTTCAAACTCAGAGCGAAATGCAACTATAAAGCCCAAACTAGTTTAATGCAACAACTAACAATCAATTAGCAATATGAATCATGCAAACGAGTTATGTAGTCGTTAAAAACTGCTGAACCGTCAACCATAGAGACTTATCATTATGGACTCTCACGGGTCGCTCATATCACACATAAGTACAGGTGAATATATGTAAAGGATAGAAAGAAGTAATAATGTAATGACACTCACCTAACTACGACCTATAAGAACATGCCTGCAGTCTAATATGAAAATGTTCTCTACAATCGTACATATGCATTCCAACCAACAAATGACCATGACACATACCGAGGTAGATATGGATATGTGAGGCTATGGGTAATAAAGGGCTAAGATAAATTTGGATATGAGGAGTTAAAAGCCAAGCTAGTAACTAAGGGAACCAAATTAATACCACTGTGTCTCTCTTGTTTTTGTCTTCTCTTGTATTTATAATAGCCTTAGGAGCGGTTTTTCCAAGCTTGTTTAGGGTTTCCTGGTAAATAGGACTCGTGCCCTATTTACCCGAAAGTAGTTGATTGACCTCTTCAGCATTTCAGCCGTTGCTCTTGACCTTTTCTTCCATTATCTCCTTTTGAATAAGTCTTCTTTATTTATAAGGGCTTTACTTATATAGCCTGATCGTGCCTTCCCTGTCACCTGTCCAGCTTTGATGGTGTTATCCTTATGCCTAACATGGTTTTCTTTCAGGCCAGGCCTGGTAGTTACATGTCCTGTGCTTCTCTCCTGCTCGGTTCCTATCTATATACTCTCAGTGCCTGACTTGAAGTACTTCCTGCTCAAGTCTTGGCTTTAAACGTTGCCTGGTCTTTCTCAGGTCAGGCAAGATAATTCTGGGCCCAACAATTGCCCCTTATCTGCTTATTCCTTTATTGGGTTTAGCCAGGAACGAGGAGATAAAAATTTGGGCCAGACAGAAATTGTGTAGGAATCTTTAACGGATTAGGAGTTGTGTTTGGTTCAGCTTCTGTAACGGCTATATTGCCACAAATAGGGTAGATTCACAAAACTCTAGGAGAGTCATAATTAAGCTCAACCACTTGTTTTCTTGCCCGTTTAATTTTGCGGCTATAAATACCTTGCTTTGTTTATTTTGCTTCCACATTCCAATCTTCTAATTTCTTCTTTCCCTTTCTAGAATTTTGTTCTTTAAAAAATCAATCTTCATCAAAAAAAATAAAATATGGCTGGAGGTAGGAGAAAGACGGCTGCTTCTAAGACCCTTGCTGAGGTTGAGAAGGTTCCTGCTGAAGTTGAGAAGGTTCCTGCTGTTGTCGATGTCCCAGATATCATCCCTGAGGATGAAGTGGTGGAGATGGTTGCTCTCCCAGAAATTTTATCTATGTCATATAAAGGGGTTGAATATACTCCTGTTAAGGCTTTGGCTGCTTCTTTCCACGAAGGTAATCAGTTGAAACCAACCTTTGAGCATTATCTGAAAGGCAGGGGTCTCATTCCTGCTGAAGCTGAGGTTTGGATCCCTGAGAGTGGTCCAGTCAGGGCTAATTGGGGTAGTCCAGGCTGGTTCTGTATTTTTTAATGGGCATTTAAGGGTGGATGATGCGTGTCTAAAATATGATGTTTCGCACTCTATTCTACACGCATTTCAGAGCTCATTCTTGTAGTTTATGCTATATTTCTCCCTATTTCCGTCTACTTCCGTATTTTGTACTTTATTGCAGAAATGTGAAGAATTCAACGGAAAATCAAGCCAAATCCGTCCCCGAGTAATCTGCATTGCAAATGACGTAAAGGAACTGCTTAAGGAACGAGCTTGGTGCGCAATCCAAGGCCCAAAAGACAAGTCCACGTGTTTTGAGAAGTCAAATAGCAGCTCATCGATCGATCGACCAAGCACTTTGATCGATCGACCAATGCTCAGTTCGAAGCCACTTGTTTGTTCTTTGAGGAAGCGATCGATCGACCAAAGCATTAGCGATCGATCGACGATTTCTATTCCAGGCGTGAATTGAAAGACCGTGAATCTTGAAGCCCGTGAAGTTTAGGTTTAGGAAATAAGATGTTGCGTTGATTGCTATATAACGTAACATAAAACCATCAGTTTAGATATCTAAGTTTTTACCTAAGTTTCTATCACAAATACAGTACTTTGAGTTTTATTCATTCGGGTAGTTAGGGTTTGAAACATCGGTTTGACATTGGATTTTCTGTTCTTATTCTTAATCGTTCATTTGAATCTCGGTATTTCTTCGACCCTAATTCCAATTTTATTGTTTTACTTTCATTGTTAGTATAGGTTTGATAGTTAGTGCCCCAAAGCCAATTATCGTATCATCACTGTTGTTATTTACTTTAAGCATGAATTCAGTAATTGTTATTATTTTCATTGTTGTTTTTACCTTCATCATGAGTAGCTAATTCTTTAGTGCTAGGATGTAGCGATTTATGGCATAGGCGGCATTAGATCAGAAAGAAAACTGTTTACAGCGTGTTGGTCGATCGTGACCTTTTCAGTCGATCGATTGACCTCGTAGGGTTCATATTCGTTTTAATTGAATTTAATCTTGTATTTAACGAATCGAATGCATGCGACCAGTTAGATACCTATTTCGTGACTGACCCATTAGATCGAAAGATAGGGAAGGTTATTTGACCATCAATTAAATCGACTAAACTGTGCTAAGATCGAAAGATAGGTATAGTTTAGACCGTTAGTCACTTTTCAGGACGAAAGTTAGTATTAGTGACATTAGGGACCTATAGCGAGATCGAGAGATGCTATTTGTTAAGAGTGGACCGAGAGGACCTCTTTATTTCCCGCCTTACCTGCGTTTGATTCAGACCGACTTAGTTTGCTGCCGCCGAAGCTATAATGAACTGACCATCCTAGTACCCTTCTTTTATCTGTTTAAATCGTATTTTTAGTTTATTATCTTTGTTTGCTCTTAGTCTTAGACCAATTCAAATCAAACCCCATAATAGTTACCTCAGACTGAACATAAATCAACTAAAGTTTACAACTGCCTCCTTGTGGTTCGACCCTGTTACCACTAGCCTAGGTTAGTCTTAATAGGAGATTATAAATTTTATCTTTGGTACTCACAACGACGGGTATCAAATTTTGGCGCCGTTGCCGAGGAGGCAATAGTCCTAATTTTAGTTGTTTTTATTTTTAGTCTTTCTTAGTTTAAGGGACATCTGTTCCTTAAACTTTTCTCATATTCTTTTTGTAGTTTCATCTTATGCGCAGGTCACAGGGTGGAGAATTAGTACCGTTGAACCCTGAGCTTGAGAGATCCTTGCGCGAGTTGAGGCGAACACAAAGAGTATTAACGAGAGGAAGAGCCGAGTACTCTGTCAAGCTATTACGAGAACGATACATTCGAAGAAGACCCACGATCTTCACCGTTTCCACTTCTTGCCGAGACAGTTACTTCTCCGGAAATTCCAGTCATGGCCGAGGAAGCAAGTATAGCTAGTTTTTCGAGCCGACAGTAGATAACTTATATAAGGGGTTCGAATTACGGGAGATGCGGGAAGTTCGAACCAAAGCTCGCCTATATTACTATGGTTGAGAGAAACCGGATTTGGGGGAGCTGCAAATGAAGATGCAGCAAGGCATATGGAGACCTTTATTTGACTCTGCTTGCTCCATTCCCCCCCACCGGTGGCGTGACCAGGATCAAATCAAGGAGACTATGTTCATCTTCTCCCTCCGTGATGCTGCAAGGGAGTGGTATAGAGATTTGGACCGAACCGCTCAGGGGATCACTGATTGGAACACATTGGCATTAGCGTTCTACAACAAGTACTTCTCTGCTTCAAGGACGATCGCTATTAGAGCTCAAATCACGGGCTTCAAACAAGGGCCAGATGAGAATTTCCATGAAGCATGGGTCCGATTCAAGAAGTTGGTGTGAACCATACCGCACCATGGGTTCGAAAAGTGGAGTTTGTGCAATCATTTCTACAATGGGTTGTACGACGATCAGAGGGCCATTTTGGATGCTGCAGCCAATGGAAGATTCGCTGAAAACTTGGGAGCAACCAAGGGGTGGAAGATCATTGACGATCTAGCTACCCACAAGGCCGAGTATGGGAATTCGAGAGGGAACCAGAGGAGAGCTGCTGAATCTTCCTCTGTTGCTGCACTTGAGGCTCTCACCGCGAGATTTAACAAGTATGAGCTAGGAGGAGCCTCTAAGGGTGGGATGTACCAAGTCAATGCTGTGTCGGACGGTCCCTTCGTCTGTGAAAGGTGTGGAGTTGAGGGCCATGTCTCGAAAAACTGCCCTAGTCCCTTTGAATCTTGTGCTGCCTTTCAACACTATAGGCAGACAAACACCTACTACGAGCCAAGCCACCCAAACTTGAGTTGGAGGAGCCAGAATGTCCAAAATCCAACCCAGCATCCGCCGCAGCAACAACCCTATGTTCCCCCTCATCAAAAGCAACAACAATACCAGAAACCTCCTTATGTGCCGCAACAACAACAATCACAGAATTCTGAATTTTCCGAGCTCAAGAATCTGTTGCTAAAGGAGTCCCAAGCAAGAGAGGCCGGGATGAAGCTACTGGAAAGCCAAATAGCTCAATTGGCTAGCAAAAATAACACTCGAGCTCCCGGACACTTGCCCACTCAACCGGAACAAAAGGAGACCCTAAATGCCATCACCTTGAGGAGCGGGTCCACCCTTGATGGTCCTACCATGGTTGAGGATGTTGTTGGAAAAGATGAGCAGGAAACAAGTCAAGAGAAAGCTTCAACGAACAAATCAAAGAAAAAGACGTCGCGAGGTATTTGATCGATCGACCGACATACCTAGTCGATCGGCGAAACACGGGTTCTGAGGAGCTTAAGGAATGTACATCTCGATCGATCGGCGAGGAGAGTGGTAGATCGCGAGATCGGCTGCGATCTTTGAAGAATTTCGTCCTTTGATGCCAAATAATCTACGAGACCACTTGTTTTGGGGAACCACCGTCCCGAAAATTTTGAAGCGGACTTGAGAAGTCTTGATGGGTCGATCCGGCTCAGTTCGATCAATGACGGTCAATGGTTCTCATTTGAGACGGTCCGAGGAGGGGTCTAGCTTCAACAAAGAGAAGGTAACGGACTTTCGGACCTAAGTCCAAGGATCGGCACACGCGATTTAGAGGAGAGGGCTAAGGTACTCCTTACGGCCCCATATCCGGAGAGACTCGTGCCGACGAAGGAACAGGTATATTTTAGTAAATTTGAGAAAGTTATTCGTAGCTTAAATGTTCAGGTACCCTTCCTTGAGTTAGTTAACCAAGTGCCGAGCATATACTAAATTTATGAAACGAGTTGTTGTCAAAGAAAAAATCGCTTGAACATGTTCACCTTTGTTGCATTAACTAAAGAGTCTTGCTCCTACTTGTCTCACACTGCGCCCCATAAGTTAGAAGACCGGGCAGTTTTCAGTTCCTTAAGCATAGGTACCTTTTCTATCGAAAAGGCATTATGTGACTTAGGAGCTAGCATAAGTGTCATGCCCTTGAGTCTAGCTAGGAAGCTTAAGTTGACCAGGTTTGCAATAAGCGAGATGACAGATTGGATGGGACGCCGATCTGCGGTCGAGCCTATAGGAGTCCTAGAGGACATACCCGTCCGGATAGGGAAGTTTTTCTTCCCTGTTGACTTTGTTGTCCTTGACATGCACGAGGATGACCATATACCGATCATCTTAGGTAGGCCGTTTTTACACACCGGTGCGATTATTGACGTCGGGTTAGGAACCTTGACCTTCAAGGTTGGGAAACACTCTATCATTTTTGCCCAACCTGCTAAAAAAAGAAGGACGCCATGTGGCTGTTACTTGTAATACGGTCTACGAAAAGCGATCGTACTTTGTGCTTCCCTGAATCGGTTGTCCCTATTACTCTCTTTGTGTTAACCCCTCCGCCCGGATTGGGAGCAAGAAGGAGGAAGAATCTGTTATTTTAGATAATGCAGGAGCTGGTTTGGGGAAGGAAGAGCCGTTGGATGCTCTAGCTGCGACAAAGCCTATCATTCAAAGAGGAGGTCTTGGATGCCTAAGCTATAGGACTGATGAGGAAGTGGAAGATGAGCACCCAAGGTGAGATGGGCGATCGGATTCCGACGATTACGAGGGAGTCCTTGATTGGGGAGATGACGAAGTTGATCCATTGAGCTCTCTGACCGTCGATGCTAAGAAGAGTGCAAGCGATAAGATGAGCACCATTGAGGCTACCTCTAGTAGCCAAAAGCCGACGAAGTGGGCCATACCGTGGTCCTTCTTGATCAACTATTAGTTGATCAAGCCCGTTGCGAACTTCTCTTTATTTGCTTTGTTAAGACAATTTTATTGCTTTTTGTGTGCTTGTGAAAACTTCGCTTTTTTTTTTTTTGCTTAGGATCTTTAAGTACTTTAGACTTCGTTCTGGGTTTTGCGCAATTTTGGCGCGTACTATTGTGCATTTGCAGGTATTTAGAGCTTGTTAGCTCAAATCATTGAGCAATTACGAAGAAATAGGACGCTAAGCGAGTGTTTTAAGTCGATCGACCGGCACCATTAGTCGATCGACTGAATTTGAGTTTACGGGAGCTCTTTTGTTCACACCCACTGGTCGATCGTCGATCTCCTTAGTCGATCGACCACGCATTGCTACATTCGTTCACGACCTCTCCCCTCTTTGTGTTTGGTCGATATGCGGACCTAAGGGAGTCTTCTACTCCACATTATTTTCCGTCGATTATCTATTTCTTCTATTATCTCATTTGTGCACAATTTTTACGCTTCAAAATTGTTTTCTCAATCTTATGCGTGGTTTTTAATTGTCTTTTTAGGTCCTTATTGGTAGCATCATTTGCTCTCTGAAACCTCTAGCTCATTTGGTTTGGGGAGGTTTCCTTTCTTTGCGCTTAAAGTCTTGTGAGTTCCATATCTTTCCTTTGTGTCTTGCTTATTTATTTTCTCGCAAATTCCCATTTCTCTTTTCTTCATTACATGATTTTGCACAATGGGGACATTGTGCGATTTGGTTTGGGGAAGGGTTTTGCGTCGCATATCATTTGCTTGCATTCACGTTTAATTTTGTTTTGCATTGTATTTCACTTCTTTTATATACACAGAAAATTCCAAAAAAAAAAAAATTGATAAAATTTCAAAAAAATTCAAATAAAATGCACGTTTATTTTAGCATATAGGTCGAGTCGGAACGGTAGTATGTCTATGATGATTCTGCATTTGCAACTGTTTTGCCTGAGCCTTGCTAGATTAACATGTTATTAGTAGAATCGTATAAGTGCATACCTACGAGTTTTCGTTGAATTACTTGCTGGACTTGAGACTTGACTTTGAAAATTGGCAAGCTACTTATATTACGAGATTTAGAGCCTATAATGGTGACATTCGGGGACCGGTTCATTTAAGAATGTGAGTAGTACTCCTTATGAGACATGTTTCCTTAATTTGCATGAATATGAATTTGATCTACTTAATACTGTATGCATTCGGTTTGTGGTTTGTTGACACATGTGGAAGAGGTTTCCTTTATTCATTTTACCCATAAGCTCCCTTTGCTAAAAATAGCCTTTTTGTCCCGTCACTACATCCTACATTTAGCCTGCCCTTGTCAAGCTAGTAGTTTATGTTCTCGGGATTGTTACTACGTTTTTGGTAGCATATGCTCATTTGAGATGATGTTGGGAAGAAAAAAAAATAAAGAAGAAAAATGAAGGAGGAAAGAAAAGAGAAAATGAAAAGAGAGAAAAAAAAAATGATTCGAAAAAGAAAGAAAAAAAATGTTCGGTACTGTAGTAGACGGTCGATCGACTGCTCCTTTTGGTCGATCGACTGAAGTCCGAAAAAAAGAAAAAAAGAAAAATCAATTCGCATGTTTCAAGCCCTTATTTCATTGGCGATTTTTGCTCCCATGTTACATTTATATCCTATGGGGAGTTGGTTGATTAGTTATTATGGAGATTTGTGAGTTTTGTGCTTGCTATAGCACTGTTTCGTTTGATTATGAGCAAGAAGTTGGATGTTGCCACTTGGTTCCGTTTTGGTACTAGCTTGATCACCTGTACCTCCACTTTACCGTAAAATGTTTTGCCTCTTCTTACCCATACCTCACATATCCCATATATACCTCGGCATGTGTCATTGGTCATCTGTTTGGTTGGAATGCGTATGTACGGTCGTAGAGGTCACTTTCATATTTTCTTGCTGGCATGTTTTCATAAGTCGTAAGTTAGGTGAGAGTCACTACAAAATGACTTCTTTCTATCTTTACATTATTCACCTGTGCTTATGAGTGATTTGAGCGACCCGCGAGAGTCTTATTTGATAAGTCTCTATAGTCAAAGGTGCAGCAGTTTTTTGATGACTTTATAATTCGTTTGCATGATTCACATTACTAGGTGATTGTTGGTTGTGCATTAAATCGGTTTAGGCTTAACAGTTTGCATTTCGCTCTGAGATTGAACTCGTTCCATTAGGTCATTAGATCGAGTCTAGTTCTTGCTTGGGGATAAGCAAGGGTTTGGTTTGGGGAGATTTGATGCGTGTCTAAAATCTGATGTTTCGCACTCTATTCTACACGCATTTCAGAGCTCATTCTTGTAGTTTATGCTATATTTCTCCCTATTTCCGTCTACTTCCGTATTTTGTACTTTATTGCATAAATGTGAAGAATTCAACGGAAAATCAAGCCAAATCCGTCCCCGAGTAATCTGCATTGCAAATGACGTAAAGGAACTGCTTAAGGAACGAGCTTGGTGCGCAATCCAAGGCCCAAAAGACAAGTCCACGTGTTTTGAGAAGTCAAATAGCAGCTCATCCAGTCGATCGACCGGCACTTTCAGTCGATCGACCAATGCTCGAGTTCGAAGCCCTTTGTTTGAGGAAGCGATCGATCGACCAAGCATTAGCATGATCGATCGACGATTTCTATTCAGGCGTGAATTGAAAGACCGTGAATCTTGAAGCCCGTGAAGTTTAGGTTTAGGAAATAAGATGTTGCGTTGATTGCTATATAACGTAACATAAAACCATCAGTTTAGATATCTAAGTTTTTACCTAAGTTTCTATCACAAATACAGTACTTTGAGTTTTATTCATTCGGGTAGTTAGGGTTTGAAACATCGGTTTGACATTGGATTTTCTGTTCTTATTCTTAATCGTTCATTTGAATCTCGGTATTTCTTGACCCTAATTCCAATTTTATTGTTTTACTTTCATTGTTAGTATAGGTTTGATAGTTAGTGCCCCAAAGCCAATTATCGTATCATCACTGTTGTTATTTACTTTAAGCATGAATTCAGTAATTGTTATTATTTTCATTGTTGTTTTTACCTTCATTATGAGTAGCTAATTCTTTAGTGCTAGGATGTAGGCGATTTATGGCATAGGCGGCATTAGATCGAGAAAAGTTGTTTAGCGTGTTGGTCGATCGACCGACCTTTCGGATCGATCGTGACCTCGTAGGGTTCATATTCGTTTTAATTGAATTTAATCTTGTATTTAACGAATCGAATGCATGCGACCAGTTAGATACCTATTTCGTGGATCGACCCATTAGATCGAAAGATAGGGAAAGTTATTTGACCATCAATTAAATCGACTAAACTGTGCTAAGATCGAAAGATAGGTATAGTTTAGACCGTTAGTCACTTTTCAGGACGAAAGTTAGTATTAGTGACATTAGGGACCTATAGCGAGATCGAGAGATGCTATTTGTTAAGAGTGGACCGAGAGGACCTCTTTATTTACCGCCTTACCTGCGTTTGATTCAAACCGACTTAGTTTGTTGCCGCCGAAGCTATAATGAACCGACCATCCTAGTACCCTTCTTTTATCTGTTTAAATCGTATTTTTAGTTTATTATCTTTGTTTGCTCTTAGTCTTAGACCAATTCAAATCAAACCCCATAATAGTTACCTCGGATGAACATAAATCAACTAAAGTTTACAACTGCCTCCTTGTGGTTCGACCCTGTTACCACTAGCCTAGGTTAGTCTTAATAGGAGATTATAAATTTTATCTTTGGTACTCACAACGACGGGTATCAGTGGATGTCAGCTTCCCCTTTCTCCTTTTATGGCTGAAGTGATCAGGGCTATTAGGGTCCCTCCATTCCAACTCATGCCAATGGTTTGGAAAATTGTTCATTCAGTTGAGCAATTATGTTCCGAACATAAGCTGGTTATCACCCTGGAAGATTTCAATAATGTCTACCACTTGAAGAGTCATTCCACTAGCTGGTTCAACCTTCGAGTCAGATCAAAGATGGCTCACCTGATTACTACCTTTGATTCAGGGGATGATAAGGGATGGGCTCGAGACTTATATGTTCATCATAGTGATTCTATTGCCCACGACTGGATTACCTTAATTATCCATTTGTTGAAGGAGGTAATTTCTTTTTTGCATTGTATTTTGATTGAAGATGCTATATTTTGGGAAGTGTACTTACTTGATTTTGTCTTTGTAGTAAATGACTGGGTGAATAATCCTGATGCTGAGTGGTTGGCTGATCGGATTGCAGCTTTTATGGCGTTGCCTAAGGAGGAGAGGACATGGCATGCCTGTCTGGGGCAAGCACATATGCCTCGTTTCAAGATGGCTAAATTAAGTACTTATAAACCGGTGAAGAGTGCTAAAGCTCCAGGGGCTTCCTCGTCAGGGAGTAAGGTTTGTTTATTTTTATTTTGAAGATTTTTGTTTTGGACATGTGTTTATATTGCTGCTGTAGAGCCTCATCGTGCAGCCACCAAGGCTTCTGCCAGGATAGCTAGTTTTGGTCTGTCCCTGGTGAAGGCAGGTGTTTCCCAAATCATAGGGGAGAAGTCTAAGAGTAGTGAGGCCACAAGGAGTGACAGTGATGTACAAATTCAGGAGCCTGTGCAGGAAGTACAGTTGGCATGCCTTGAGAAAGTTGTGGATGAGGATGGTCGTCCTGAAAAGAGAAAAAGGGTAGATGAATCATCAGGAGGGGTTTATGAGGTCAGGGGGGTTAGGGCTCGGTTGGATGAGGTTCAGTTTGCTAAAGAACAGATCCAGGCTCAAGCTTTTATGGTTGATGACCCTTATTACCAGTATCAGGCAGAGGATTCTTCTGCCTGTGCCTTGGCTGCCATGTATCGTACCAGGGATTATGCTACCAACCTGATCACCATGCTTCAGGAAGTATTTTCTTTTTGTCTAATTTTGTGTGGGTATTTAAGTGTGTTTTTTTGTATGGCTTAAACGGGTATGTTTTCTTTGCCAGAATGTCAATGATATGCTGAGGGGTGCCTGCCAACTGGATTCTGTCCACAACCTTAAAGATACCTTGGATTGGGAGGTGCAGATTCTGAAGAAGTATGCTGCAAAGTTTAAGGCTGAATTGGAAGCGTCAATAGCTGAGAATCACTCTTTAAAGGAGGATAATGAGTCAGGGAAAGCTTGGTTGGTGGTGGAGTCTTCTAAGCTGAAATCTGCTCGGGATGCCCTGAAAGCTCTTCAGGCTAAATTTGATACTATTTAGGAAGAGTTGAAGGCTAAGAAGCAGGCTATGCAGGAGCAGCTGAAAGTAAATGAGGATCTGGCTATTGAAAGGCATTTGGTGCAGGGCAGGTATAAGGATGCTGCTACTTATTTCTTTGGCAGGGGTCGTGTGGATGCTATGAAGGAGCCTGTCGAGGTTAGGCCTTTTTGGAATCCTGACCAGGAGTTGGCCAATCTTAACACTACTTAACCTGAGCTTTGTAAACTGCACGCTGATGAGGAAGTGGACTCTCCACCATCCAAGGAGAAAAGTGGCGATGCTAAGGAAGGGGAAGATGATGAAGGAGAAGAGGAGCCTGTTAATGAGGGGATCAGTTCTTCTACAGCTTTCAAGGCAGGCTGATTTATTTTTTGTTTTGTCATGTTCTGGTTGGTTTGGTTTAGCCCATCCAGGGGGGGGGGATGTTCCCTGGATAAATAATTTTTTTGTTATTGGTTTTTTTGAAGCTTGTTTTGTCTTACCCCAGGAGAGATGTTTCCCTGGGCAATTTCATCATTTTGGAATAAATATATCATCTTCTTTTCCCTTGACTTCTTTGAATGGCTTGACTTGTACCTGTAAATAATACATTTGACGTTTTTTGTTAGAATAATGCCTGTCAGGAGGGCTTATGGCCTTCATTCCGTTTTCAGGAAATGATGGCTATGTTGCCTGTCAGTAGGGCTTTTTTTAGAGGGGGGTGGTTGCCAGCAAGAGGGCTTATGGCCCTCAGCCTGTCAGGAGGGCTTATTTGGACAAGTAGTCTGGTCTATTTCACCATTGTACTTGTTTTTCATGTACTGAGCTCAGTTTAGTTTTTAGGTCGGGCAGGCAGGTGCCAAATTTATTGTAGAGAATTTCAGGAATGCTTTTCGGGTTGGGTGGAGTGGCCCTCAATCCTGAATATTTTTTTAAGCCTAAGTGCAATATGTAACTAATGAAAAGAAGGCGTAAAACAAGTTTTCAGGATTCAATATAATAGGATTTAAATAAGAAGACTAGGCAGAGCTAAAAATAACAGGCATGTTTTCAGGCAAATTGGCAGATAGCAGGAAGACATATTTTGTAGGGGATTTGCTATAAGATTCTAGTTAAACATATAAGGAATTGATAGTTGTACCTGTTTCTGGTTTAGACGTGAAATAACTTTAAGTGGGAAATGTTCCAGGATCTGGGGATCATTTCTCCGTCCAAAGTTTGCAGCATGTAAGCTCCTTGTCCTACTATTGAATCAATTAGGTATGGTCCTTCCCATGTGGGAGCTAGCTTGCCTGCATTTTTCTCTCTGGTGTTAGGGAAGACTTTTCTTAGGACTAGGTCTCCTTCCTTGAATACCCTGATGTTGACATTCTTGTTGTAACTTAAGCTCTTGTTTGTTGGTAGGAGGCTATCCTAACCTTGGCTACATCCCTCGGTTCTTGATTAGGATCGGGCTATCTTGCAATAGTGGTCTGTTTTCCTCTATGGTATCAGTGCATACGGTGGTTGATACATGAATTTTCTTTGGGATTCTTGCTTCTGACCATAGACCAAGGAATAGGGGTCGTGCATGTGGTACATTTTAGGTGTAGTTCTGTCAGCCCATAGACTAAGGGGAGTTCTTCAGCCCATCTTCCTTTTTTCCTCTTTAGCTTTTTCTTCAGGCAGCTAATTACTACTTTGTTACTTGATTCTGCCTGACCGTTGGCTTTTGGGTAGCCTGGTGTGGATGTGACCAAGTTAATATTCCATTGTGCACAGAAATTTGCTGTCCTCTTTCCCACAAATTGTGTACCATTGTCACAGACTATTTTTGAAGTTATTCCATATCTACATATGATATTTCGTTTGATGAATGATATGACATCCTTATCTTTGACTTGCCTGTATGAATCTGCCTCTATCCATTTGAAAAATTAATTAGTCATTGCCAGCATGAAAACTTTCTATCCAGGTGCTTGAGGTAACTTGCCTACTATATCCATGCCCCATTTCATGAATGGCCAGGGGGGGTGAGATGGAGTATTATAGCTCTGATGGTTGGTGGATATAAGGGGAGTGAATTTGACAGGCTTCACATTTAGAGTTGTATGCTATGCAGTCAGCTCTCAGGGTTGGCCAAAAGTAACCTGTCCTGAGAACGTTACTGGCCAGGCTTCTGCCACCTTTGTGATTTCCACAGTATCCATCATGTATATCTTCTAAAACCTGTTTAGCTTCGTGTGGTTCCAGGCAACGCGAGTAAGGTCCGACTGTGACTTTTTAAATAACATGTTATTGATAATGGTGTAGGTAGAGGCTTTGATTCTTAGGGCCCTCGCTTCGTTTTTATCATTAGGGAGTATCCCTTGTAAGAACCAATCATAGTATGGTTTGGTCCAAGAAGTTGTGTCCTCATGAATGGGACAAGTTTGATCAGGCCTTTCTATGGTTGGTTCCAACAGGTGGACAATGGGTATTTTTATCAAACACAAGAGGGCTGAAGTTTGATCCCAGGCTGGCTAGGGCATCAGCCTGGGTATTTAGGTCCCTTGGTATTTGGTCAATGTCAAAGGAATTGAATTTTTTGCAAAGGTTTTTGACATACTCTAAATAAAGTACCATTTTTGAATCCTTTGCTACATATGTTCCTTTCACTTGATTAGAAATTAAGAGAGAGTCAGTTTTTACCTTGAGGTTTGCTACACCAAGTTCTATGCATACCTTAAGTCTAGCTATCAGGGCTTCATACTCAGCTTCATTGTTTGTAGCTTTGAATTCACAACTAATAGCCTGTGCAACTAGGTCTCCCTGTGGTGATTTCAATACTAGTCCTAGGCCAGTCCCTATCATATTTGTTGCTCCATCTACATGTAGGGTCCATTCCTGGTCTGATTTATGGGTGTCTAGGTGGTCGACCTCTTTTATGAGGTCTGGTTCTAGGGTAGGACTGAATTCAGGTACGAAGTCTGCTAATGCCTGAGACTTAATTGATGTCATGGGTTCAAAAGTTATGTCATAGGTGCTCATTTGTACTGACCATTTTGCCATTCTGCCTGATAACTCGGGCTTTCTCAGGACAGATTTGATAGGCAGGTTGGTTTTGACAATGATTGGGTGACTTTCAAAATAAGGTCTAAGTTTGGTGCAAGACATGACTAAAGCAAGTACGTATTTTTCAAGTAGACCATACCTTGTTTCTGCATCTAGGAGACTCTTACTTACATAATAGACTGGATGCTGTTGCCCGTCAATCTCCTTGGTCAGGACTCCGTTTACTTCTGTCTCTGTGACAGATAGGTAGAGCGTCAGGAGTTCTCCTTTGGCTGGTTTGCCAAGTAGTGGAGGTGTAGTCAAGTATGCTTTAAGATCTTAGAAGGCTGCTTCATGTTCAGGCAACCATTTGAACGATTTGTTTTTCCTGAGGAGGTCATAGAAAGACCTGCATATTTCTGATGATCTGGATATGAATGCATTTTGTGTACGCAACTCGTCCTGTCAGCTTTTGAATGTCTTTGACTGACTTGGGAGGTTCTAGTTCCAGTATAGCTTGTATTTGTTCTGGGCTGGCTTCTATTCCTCTTTTGGTTACCATGTATCCCATAAATTTGCCTGAAGAAACTCCAAAATGGCATTTGGAAGGATTTAGCTTCATGTTGAACTTTTCCAGGATCTTGAAAGCTGTTTCCAGATCCCTGACATGGTCTTCAGCCTTTTTTATTTGACCACCATGTCATAAACATAAACTTCCTTTGTATCCCCTATTTTATCTTTGAACATCATATTGACCAGCCGTTGGTATGTTGCCCCTGCATTCTTCAGGCCAAAGGGCATTGCTGTGTAGCAGTATATGCCTCTTTCTATGATGAATGCAGTGTGTTCCTGGTCAGATGGGTGCATCTTAATCTGGTTGAATCCACTTGAGGCATCCATAAATGTTAGGAGTTCATGTCCAGCTATAGCATCTACCATTGCGTCTCTGTGAGGGAGTGGAAATGGGTCTTTTGGGTAGACCTTGTTTAGGTCTGTGTAGTCTACACAAACTCTCCATTTACCATTCTTTTTTTGTACTACTACCACATTGACTAGCCAGTCAGGGTACATGACTTCTCTTATCATCCCCATATCCAGTAGTTTGTCCACTTCTTCATTAATAATAGCATTACGTTCAAAGGCAAACTTTCTTCTTTTCTGTTGCACAGGCTTATAAGATTTGTCAATATTTAGTTTATGTGTAATGATATTTGCATCTATACCAGTCATATCAAAATGAGACCAGGCAAAACATGAAGATTTATTTTTAAGAAAGCTTACTAAGTGCAGTCGATGTTGTCAGGGACATTAGATCCTACCAGTACATGCCTGTCAGGATACTCAGGGTCTAAAATTACTTGATCTGTCTCCATTTTGGTTTCTTCCACATAAGTTGTCCTGACAGGGTACTGTAATTGCTAGGCGAGAGACTTACCTGCCTTGGAGGGTTTCAATGACTCGGTATAACATTCCTGGGCAGATTTTTGTTTACCTTTTATGGTTGCTACTCCCCATTCTGTTGGTATCTTGATGCATTGGTGGTAGGTGGAGGGTATGGCCCTCACATTGTGGATCCATGGTCTCCCTAGGATAGCGTTGTAGGAGGACAGGCAGTCCAGGACTCCAAATCTTTCGTATGAGGAGAGTCATTCCACATATGTAGGCAGGTGTATTTCTCCCAGTGTATTCCTTGTTTCTCCACTGAATCCTACTACGACATTAGACTTCTTTATGATTTAATTTTCATAAATCTTCATTGCTTTAAGGACACAAAGCATGATCAGAATTACTGAGCTACCTCAATCCACCAGGATTCTCAGGACACGTGCAGTTCCTATTTGCATGGTGATAACCAGGCTATCATGGTGTAGATCAGGAATACCCTGTATATCAGTGTTGTCAAAAGTAATTTGAGGTAAATTTCTAGGTTTAAAAGGAGATTTCATTTTTGACTCCCTGGCAATTTTCTTTGCAGCTGAACTGGTCAGGCTACAAATCTCAGATCCTCCATTGATGAATTTGACCTCATAGATGGGTGGTGCTGGGGCAGGTCATGTTGTTGCCTTTCTGGGTTCTTTCTTGTTCCATCATCTCCCCTGTTCTTTGTTGGCATCAGGTCTTTCAGATATCTCTTCTTTAGCAGGTAGGCCACTTGCATGCACAATCCCAGGGATTCTTCTGTTGTGTGCCCTATATCCATGTGGAATTCGCACCATCTTGTAGTATCCTTCCTTGAGTTGGGGTTATCTGACTTCTTTGGCCATTTGACAATGTCTCCCATATTGTCAAGTCTCTTGATTAGTCCTGCAATATCAACAGAGAAGTTATATTTTTGGATAGGGGGATAAGTATAGGAGTTACCTCGTTGTTCATGTGTGTAGTTGACTTCTGATCTGTCAGGTCTTGTGTAAGGGGATGGCCTGAAACTGCTCCCTTTGTGGTTGGAACTTTTTCTGTTGACTTTGTCATATCCTGAATTATTGTCAGTGTTGTCTGCCTTGTAGCCTTTATCTTCTTCCAGCCGAATATAGCCTATACCTAATGCATGGACATCTTCAAAGGTATGACAGGGCTTCATGGTCATTGCATCGTAGAAGTCACTATCCAAGGGTAGCCCTTGCCTGAAAGCTTCCACGGCTGTTCAACGTCACATCTGGGGAATGACACCTTTTCCTTGTTGAATCTTGTCATGTAGGATCTAATTGATTCACCAGGCTTTTGCTTGATCCTGTATAAGTCACTGGATCTCTTCTCAAGTTCCCTACTGTTGGCAAACTGATGGTTGAAGGAGTTGACCAGGTCGGCAAAGGACTTGATGCTTCCGTTTGGCAGGTTTATATACCATTGCAGGGCAAGCCCATTCAGGGTTGTCCCAAACCCCTTGCACATGCAGACTTGTCGTAGTTCACTGGGAATAGATGCTGCCAACATCCTTTGCTTGTAATAGGCTACATGATTTTGTGGATCTGTGGTCCCATCATAGATTCTCATTGAGGGAACCACAAATTTCTTTGGTAGGTCTATTCTTTCTATTTCATCCACAAAAGGTGAATCAGCATAACTTTCTGGATTTACTTCCTCAATTGGGGTAGGGACTCCAGGGTTCTTTTCAAATCTTTCATGGAGTTTTTGGATTTCCTAGAGCATAGCCATCATGATTGCTGTATTGGTTTGATCTGGTGGGGTTACTTCATTTTGGATTTCCTCTGAGTCTGTCTCTTCTCCTGCTTTGGACTTTGGTGGAGTAGGAGTGCCAAAGTTGGAGAAATCAATGTTCCTGATGATTGAGGAGAATGGTGTGCCAGGTTGAACTTTCAACTTTGATCCTGAAGTTTTCTCTCCTAGCCTTAGTTTGGTGGATTACGATTCCTTTAATTTTTGCAACTTGACTTGACTGGGCCATTTTCATTTTTTGTTCCATTTCCAACAATTGTTGTTCGGCGGCAGCCAGTTGTGTTCAATGCTATCTCCTGTCATTTCTCTAGTTTTTGTGTTATTTGGTTTTTGGGTTTTGATTATTTTGAGCTAGATGCCCCACGTGGGCGCCAATTGTTTTGGCAGGGATTTTACTGAACAGAAATGTCCTGCCAGGGGAATTAAGAAGGGGTGATCTAACTCAAGTTGTTTGCCTGACTAATATTGCTAAGTAAATAAATAAATAAAAATTAAAGACACAAAGATTTTATACGTGGAAAAACCCTGGGAATAAGGGAAAAAACCACGGGCACCAAGCCAGGAGAGATTATTACTATGATTTTGAGTAGCCTGACAGAGTATTTGTATATCAGGCGTGACAGGCTAAGGATATTGCTAAATTATGTTTTGAATACAAGAATGAGAGTGATAGTACGAGTATGCCAGTGTGTCTCTCTTGTTTTTGTCTTCTCTTGTATTTATAATAGCCTTAGGAGCGGTTTTTCCAAGCTTGTTTAGGGTTTCCTGGTAAATAGGACTCGTGCCCTATTTACCCGGAAGTAGTTGATTGACCTCTTCAGCATTTCAGCCGTTGCTCTTGACCTTTTCTTCCATTATCTCCCTTTGAATAAGTCTTCTTTATTTATAAGGGCTTTACTTATATGGCCTGATCGTGCCTTCCCTGTCACCTGTCCAGCTTTGATGGTGTTATCCTTATGCCTGACATGGTTTTCTTTTAGGCCAGGCCTGGTAGTTTCCTGTCCTGTGCTTCTCTCCTGCTTGGTGCCTGTCTATATACTCTCAGTGCCTGACTTGAAGTACTTCCTGCTCAAGTCTTGGCTTTAAACGTTGTCTGGTCTTTGTCAGGTCAGGCAGGATAATTCTGGGCCCAACAATGGTGATGGTGAGCCAAACAATAACAATGAAAACCTGAGGAATCTGCAGCAGCCATCATGATGGCATTAGTCCAGGAGATCAAGAAACTAAATGAAAAATTCGAAAAGATACCCGGAGTTCCTGCCAGCTTGGAGGAAGTTGTCCCTGACAGTTATGCTGATTCGCCTTTTATAGATGAAATAGCAAAAGTGGATCTGCCTAAAAAATTTGTGACTCTGTCTATGAAAATTTATGATGGGACCACAGATCCACAGAATCATGTAGCTCTCTATAAACAGAAAATGTTAGCTTCATCTATCCCTAGTGAGTTCAGGCAAGTCTGCATGTGCAAAGGGTTTGGAACAACCCTGAGCGAACCTACTCTGCCATGGTACATCAACCTGCCAACTGGGAGCATCCATTCTTTTGCCAACCTAATCAACAACTTCAACCAACAGTTTACAAGCAGCAGGGAGTTGGAGAAGCGGTCCAGCGATCTTTACAGGATTACGCAGAAGCCATAGGAGACTCTCAGGGTATTCCTCGCCATGTTCAACAAGGAGAAAGTGTCCATTCCCAGGTGTGACGTTAGAACAGCAGTGGAGGCATTCAGGCAGGGGCTACTACCTCATAGTGATTTATATAATGAACTCACTAAGTATCCTTGTCATACCTTCGAAGATGTCCAGGCCAAGACTCTTGCATGTATCAGGCTGGAAGAAGACAAAAGCTACAAAGTCGGATCATCCAGTGGATCAAAGGACTATGAAAAGAACAATAGGAAGAGCAATAGAGTAAACAACTACATACCTACTCCATATTCCAGGCCAGACCAGTCAGAAGTCAACCTGCCATATAAGTATCTAGGTAAGGCTAAAGTTTTCCCGCCTATTTCCGAACATAACTTCAGTGTTGATATTGCAGGCTTAATCCAGCGACTTGACAACATGGGATCAGCAGTCAGATGGCCTAGGAAGGTGGAAAATCCCAACTCTAGGAGAGACAACTCCAAGTGGTGTGAATTCCACATGGACATTGGACACACAATGGATGATTGCTTCACCCTGAGGAAAGAAGTGGCCTACCTATTGAAATCTGGATACCTAAAGGACCTTATCAGAACAAAGGGCAGGAATGGAGATCAGAGCAAGGAGAACCAGGAGAAAAAGCAGGACCGCAACCTTCCTCCACCACCCCCAATTTATGAAGTAAAATTCATATCTGGTGGATCGAAAATTTGTGGCCTGGCCAGTTCAGCAGCAAAGAAGATAGCCAAGATGCCAAGGACTACATCACCCTGCAAACTGGATCATATCCCGCCAATCACTTTCAGTGATTGTGACCTGGTAGGGATTCCTAATGTTCATCATGATGGCCTGGTAATCTCAATGCATATTGGAACTGCGACAGTGAGGAGGATCCTGGTAGATGGAGGCAGCTCAGTGAACCTGATCATGCTTGATGTACTGAAAGCCATGAATATTGGTGAAGAATAAATCACCAAGAAGTCCAGTGTTTTGGTAGGGTTCAGTGGAGAAACCAGAAGCACATTGGGAGAAATCCATCTCCCTACTTATGTTGAAGGTGTCTCATCCTACGAAAAATTTGGAGCCCTGGATTGCTTGTCATCCTACAATGCAATCTTGGGGAGGCCATGGATCCATAATGTCAAGGATGTACCATCAACCTATCATCAGTGTATCAAGGTACCAGCAGACTCGGGCATAGCAACAATCAAAGGAGAACAAAAGGCAGCCCAAGAATGCTATACAGCGGCATTGAAACCTTCCAAGGTAGGTAAGTCCCTTGCATAGCAATTACCGTACCATGTCAGGAGCACTTATGTGGCACCGTCTAGGATGGAAACAGATCAGGTAATTCTAGACCCTGAGTATCCTGACAGATATGTTCTAGATGGGTCTGATGCTCCAGATTGTGTCAGGCCAGAAATGGTAAAGTTTCTTGAGAATAAATCATCTTGGTTTGCTTGGTCTCATTTTGATATGACTGGACTTAGTGCTGATGTAATTATACATAAACTTAACATTGATCAATCTTTTAAGCCTGTGCAACAGAAAAGATGAAAATTTATGCCTGAAAGAACTGCGATATTTAATGAGGAAGTGGAGAAACTTCTGGATATAGGTATGATCAGGGAAGTAATGTACCCTGAATGGTTAGCTAATGTGGTTGTTGTGCAGAAAAAGAATGGTAAATGGAGAGTTTGTGTAGATTACACTAACCTGAATAAAGCCTGCTGTAAGGATCTGTTTCCCCTGCCACATATTGATGCCACGGCAGGGCACGAGATGCTGACATTCATGGATGCCTCCAGTGGATTCAATCAAATAAAGATGCACCCTGCTGACCAGGAAAGTGCTGCATTCATTACAGACCGGTGCATATACTATTACACGGCCATGCCTTTCAGCCTGAAGAATGCAGGGGCAACGTACCAGCGCCTAGTCAACATGATGTTCAAAGATCAAATAGGAGATATCATGGAAGTCTATATAGACGACATGGTAGTAAAATCTAAAAATGCAGAAGATCATGTGAAGCACTTGGAAATAGCATTTCAAATATTGGAAAAATACAACATGAAACTCAACCCTGCAAAGTGTCATTTTGGAGTCTCTACAGGTAAGTTCCTTGGATACATGGTGACAAAAAGAGGCATAGAAGCTAGCCCTGAACAGATAAAAGCCATCCTGGAACTTCAGTCACCCAAGTCTGTCAAAGACATTCAGAAATTGATAGGTCGGGTAGCTGCCCTGAACCGGTTCATATCGAGATCCTCTGAAAGGTGTAAAACATTTTACAACTTGCTCAGAAAAAATAAACAGTTCCATTGGACACCTGAGCACGAAGCAGCCTTTCAGGAATTAAAGTTGTACCTGTCATCTCCACCTTTATTGGCTAAACCAGAAAAGGGAGAACCCCTGTCAGTATATCTATCTGTCACTGACACAGCAGTGAGTGCAATCCTGGTAAAGGAACAAGAAGGCCAGCAATATCATGTCTATTATGTAAGTAAAAGCCTATTAGATGCTGAAATGAGGTATGGTTTACTTGAAAATATGTTTTAGCTTTAATTATGTCATGTACTAAGCTGCGTCCTTATTTCGAGAGTCACCTTATCATAGTCAGGACCAACCTACCCATAAAATCTGTCATACACAAGCCTGAATTGTCAGGTATGATGGCTAAGTGGTCAGTCTAGCTCAGTACATATGATATTCCCTTTGAACCCAGGAAAGCGATTAAATCACAGGCCTTAGCAGACTTTGTGGCTGATTTCAGCCCTAACCTAGAATCTGACCTGAAAAAAGAAGTTAACCAGTTAGAAAATACAACCCCAGACCAAGAGTGGAATTTGTTCATAGATGGAGCATCTAATGCTAGGGGAACAGGGTTAGGACTAGTGCTGAAATCGCCAGAGAGGGACATAATAGATCGGGCTGTAAGCTGTGAGTTCAAAGCCACCAATAATGAAGCAGAATATGAAGCCCTGATAGCAGGCCTAAAGGTATGTCTAGACCTCGGTGTCCAAAACTTAAAGGTAAAAACATATTCACTTTTAATTGCTAATCAAATAAAGGGAACTTATATGGCAAAGGATGCAAAAATTATTTCATATTTAGAATATGCAAAAAAGCCTTACCGCTAAGTTTGCTTTATTTGACATAGATCAAATACCAAGAGACCTGAATACCCAGGCTGATGCTTTGGCCAACCTAGGTTCAAGTTTTACCCTCGCAGTTTTTGATAAAATACCGATTGTTCATTTATTAGAGCCAGCTATCAGTAAAACTGAACAAGTCAACCCTGTCAATCAAGGCAATAACTCTTGGACCAAACCTTATTATGATTGGTTCCTCCAAGAAATATTACCACAGGGCAGGCATGAAGTGAGGGCTTTTCGAATCAGAGCTTCAACATATTCTATTATCAATAACACTTTATTTAAGAGATCACAGGCTGGACCATATTTGAGATGCTTAGAGCCTGATGAAGCTAAGCAAGTACTCCAAGAAATACACGATGGACATTGTGGCAACCATAAGGGAGGAAAGAGCCTGACAAGTAAAATACTCAGGACATGCTACTATTGGCCAACACTGAGGGCTGATTGCTTGGAATATTGTTCAAAATGTGAAGCCTATCAAATTCATGCACCAATAATACACCAGCCATCTGAACTACTTCGCTCAATTACTACACCCTGGTCATTCATAAAGTGGGGCATGGATATTGTAGGGAAGCTGCCTATAACTCCGGGACAGAAAGTATTCATGTTAGCCATGACTAACTACTTCTCCAAATGGATCGAGGCTAATTCTTTCAGGCAAGTAACTGAAAAGGAAGTAATATCTTTTATCAGGACAAATATTATTTGCGGATATGGAGTCCCATCAGAGATAGTGTGTGATAACGGCACCCAGTTTGTGGGGAGAAAGACTAAAGCAATTTGCCAAGAGTGGAACATCAACCTGGTTACATCCACTCCTGGATATCCAAAAGCTAATGGCTAGGCTGAATCAAGCAACAAGATAGTCATAAACTACCTAAAGAAGAAACTGAAGAGAAGACGAGGCAGATGGGCTGAAGAGCTTCCATTAGTACTCTGGACAGACATGACAACTCCAAAGACATCAACAGGCCAAACACCCTATTCTTTGGTATATGGCTGTGAAGCTGTCATCCCTGCAGAAGTCCGGGTGCCAACATCAAGATATAGCCTGAACAATGTTGAAGCTAACAGCAACCTGATGCAAGACAACCTGGTCCTGGCAGAAGAACTAAGAGATGCCGCCAAAATCAGGATGGCATCATATCAACAAGCAATGGCTAGAACTTACAATAAAAATGTCGGGATTAGAGTCTTCAAGGAAGGAGACCTTGTCCTACGAAAAGTTTTCCCAAATAATAAAGAAAAATGAGCAGGCAAGCTAGCCCCTACGTGGGAAGGCCCGTATTTAATTGACTCAATTGTCGGACAAAGAGCATACAGGCTCCAAACATTAGAAGGAGAAATTATCCCAAGATCCTAGAATGTAAATCATTTGAAATTGTTTCATGTATAAATTCTATTCTGGCTTGATCAGGTAAAAATCATATATTTACTATCAATGTTTCACCCTGACATACAACCTGAAAAATTATGTGTCTCACATGTTCTATGTGCAATCCATGTCTATATACATGCAACTAACCCAATTTCTTTTAATTTTTCCTTAATCCTGAACAATTATACATGATAAATGATTATATGCATAAATATTCAGGATTGAGGGCTACTCTACTATACATTAGACTTCTTATTTATGTACTTTTTAAAAAAATTTACACCCCGTTGTGCCTAATGAAGTTGTTAACCATCACCGGATATGGTAAATAGCAGGACCAATCAGGCATGAAATAATTGCCTGACCTGACTAATTTGCTGCACACATCTACAACCGGCTGGACGCAGCAAGATGGTGCAAGAGTGTTTTATCCCGACCATCAGTCTAAATACCCTCTCGACAGGCCGAATATCAGGCCCTCCAGTCAGGCAGGGGACATAATCCCTCCTGACAGGCCGGTTTTCCCACCCCTTCAACTGCTATGGTACAAACTATATGTGGTTGAATGGCTTACGTTGGCTTTAATCGCAAGATAGGAACAAGTATTGAAAAACCAGGTTAACAGGTTTAAAATTTAACAGGTTAACAGGTTTGAAGAAATAAAATTTGCAAGTTTGAGGAAATTCTTAACAAAGAAAAATCAAAAACAGAAAACAACAAGACATCAAGAAATAAATAAAGTGAGCCAAGGAAGGCCACTCCCATCATATTTATAAAAAGCCCTTACCCCCTGGGGCAAAGGCACCAAAATAATTGTCTAGGCCAGGGATAACCTCCCTGACCAGTCAGGCACACAAAGAAAAAATAAAAGATTAAAATTGTCTTTCCAGGGACATCCCCTCTGGATGGGCCAATACCATCAAGAAAAACGTGAAATTACTGCTCTCCCTTGGAGGCAGCATCAGCATCATCATCTTTGGCCTCATCTTCGCCAGCACCTTGCTCTCCATCAACATCAACATCCTGATCCCCTGGAGAGTCGACCTCTCATTCATTACCCATATTATGAAGGTCAGGATACTTAGAAGCAGCATAACAAGCCTTCAAATCCACCAAAGAGAAGGAGATATTGTGTTTTTTGCAGAGATGTTCAACAGAGCAATCCACCTTCCACACCATGGGCATCAGCTGATAGGAAGGCAAACCAATTTCTTTAATGACATCCACCATAAGGGGAGAGAAAGCAAGCTTGCAACCAGCCCTGAAGGCCCAATCATGGATGCAGAACCAGCCAGGACATGACCAGTCTGCCCTGACAGGAGAATCTTCAAGAATCCAGACTTCGGAATCAGTAGGAATGATTCCCTTATCCTTCAAGACTTTTTCAAATTCAGGTTTCAGACGATTTGGAAGAGATTGTTGATCTTTTAAAGCTTTTGTGGGTTTAAATTCAAATTCTCTATAGAAGATGGAAATCATTTCAAGAGGGGGATTATTTGGTTTTTCAACCGCAAGAGGTTGAATAATAGAAGCCCTTGGAAGACTTTCAGAAACAGTTTCCTGAGGATTGGAAACGAATGGAGTTCCAGGAAACGTCACTCCCCTGGAAGATTTCTTTTTTGCAACCATTATCGAAGATTTGTTGAAGATTTATTGAAGATTAATTCTGGAAATTAAGAGAACTTGAAGATGAAGATTTTTAGAGAGAATGAACGGGTTATGGTGAAGATAAATTCAATGAAGTGAAGATTATTTATAGTCGGTAAAATTAGGGTTTTCAACCGCAAGTTTTAGAGTAATTATTGTGAAGTTGCAGTAATTACAACACGCGTCACACCCAACCGCTGCTAGCCGTTACAGGATATAATTAGACACAATATAACCGTTAAAGCTAGTTTTCCAGAGTTTGAAGTTATCTCCTTATTTCTGGCCTGACCCAGTGTAAATAAGGAGATAAGGGGCAATTGTTAGGCCTTGAAATCCACACATATTTCAGGATGACATTCCACCCTGCCCTGACCATCAGGACGTTAGGCCATTAGGGTATCACAAAACAGGCACCAGCCAAGGAGAGGACAACGGTCAAAATATAAGGACAATATTTGACCACTTCAAAGATAATATTATTGTCAATATTAGGACAGTAATTATATCATTAATGGAGAAAATTTGGTAATAAAAGCCATGCAATTAAGAGAGAAATTAAGCGCATTAAGGAGCATTAATCCGAGCAATTAAGGAGGAATATTCAGCATTAAGTACAAGATTTGGCAGCCGTTAAGCTTGGCTATATAAGGAGCACTTGAAGATTATTTTGTTACACAACGTATACTCAAGCATAAAATACTCTCATACAATACTTAAGCTATCTTACAATCATTTGTGCTAATTACTCAATAATATAGTGAAATCCTCTCCTGGCTTGGTGTCCGTGGTTTTTTCCCATTTAAGGGTTTTCCACGTACAAATTCCTTGTCTTATTTTTGCTTATTTATCTTACATTACTTTTCTTGTTTCATACCTCGCCCTGTATATTCACAGATAAGTTCGAGCTAGTTGACCCTGCCTAGACTTACCCTGACCTGATTTCACCCTACGTAAAATTGGTGTGGTTTAAACTCATCGTCAAAAGCTACCAACCAAAACAATATTTATAACTTTCCAAACTACTCTTATCAAAGAGGCAAGTAAAGGTCGGATCCCAAGGGACGGGTATTGATGTAGGATTCTTAATTGCAAATGGTTGTGTCTTAGGGTGTCACAATTTGGGTTGAGATAGGAGATCAACTAAACTAATTAACAAGATGAACAAAAACAAAGTAAAGCAAATAGAGGGGTTGTAAACAATTGATTAAAGGTACTTGGGTGTCATGGGTTCATAGGGGATTCATGGGAGTTGATCATACAAACATGTTCTCAATTATACAGCAAGCACTTACTGTTGTGATGGGATCGAGTTGGTGTATAAGCTTACAATCCCTAGGATGGTTTGGGTCCCGGAGCTAAATCGATTAGATTGTACAATACCTACAAGTCAACTTAATCCTTCCTATTCAACTATATGCATGGTCTAATGAGGCTCGAGTTGGTGTATAAGCTTACAAGTCTCATTGAAAAGATATGTGATGGGTAACAAATGTAAGGATTTATAGGCTCGCATTTCATCAAACATAACATGTGCATAAATTGAAATCACAACAAGCAAGCAATTTAATTATGAAAACATATTAGATCAAGCATGAATCATTCCCCATGTTGGTTTTCCCTAATTCCCCATTAACCCTAGCTATGGAAACTACTCACTCATGATCAAGTTTAGCATGCTAATAAGGTTGTCAATCATACTAACAAAGTAAAACATGATGAATAAATGAAAGTGATTAACAATAAGTAAACAAGGTTATGAGAGAATTATACCTATGAAGATGATTCCAAATAATAAAGCAAAGAATAATAGAAATACTTGATGACTGATGGAAGGTTGTCAATCCTCCAAATAAACCAAAATAATCTTCTAATTACCCAAAATAAAGGAAGAACAATAGAGAAATTTAGGAAAGATTAAGATATGATTAATATTGAGAATTGTATTACAACTAAATTAAGACTAATTTGAGAGTATTCGGATGAGATTACTACTTGATTAAAACTTCATTACTAATTCATGATAATCTAGTATGTACAAAGGCGTATTTATACTAAAGATTAGGTACAAGGATTAGGGTTACTAAGGGCTTAAATGACTATTAAGTCCCTAACAAAAGTTGAGGAAATGCTCCTCTCGAAGGAAATGAGCAAAGTCCCGTGCTAGTCTTGCCACGATCCGCCCGTCCTGTGCTGTGGCACGGGCTCTCTAACATGAGATCCGCGCGGATCCAGGTGGAAGACGCTCGCATATTTGTGCTGCAATCCGCTCGTCTTGGGCACGAGACGCCCGAATCTTGCTGTTGTGAAACGCCCGAATCGTGCATGATCCGCTCGGATTCCTAGGCAGATTGCTTCTCTTCTTTTTCCTCCTTAACAATCCGCAAGGATCATTTCGGGGATGCAAGGATCGTTTCATCATTGCCCATTTCACTTTATTATCTACTTAGGCCTCTAGTATTGGTCTTCTCTTTGGTGCTTGGTCATTAGATGTAATCAATTTAGCTCCATTCCTCCTCATAAATGCAAGGTTAGCACTCCTTTCCTAGCAAGGTGACAAAACCTCAAAGAATATACAAAATGGGAAACTAAAGATAGTAAATGACCCAATTATGTGCTAGAAAGCATAGGAACGAGATTAATTCGGGGACTAAATGTGCTCAAATATGAGTCACATCAAACATCCCCAAACCGAACCTTTGCTCGTCCCGAGTAAAGAGGTGACTAAAACTAGGACCTTTATTTAAACTAACCTACTAATATAGCCGATATGAGACAATTAGCGGGTCTCACTCCACCTCTTAAACTCACAAAAAGACAACCATGAGGTAGGATGCCTTCTTGCAAGGCAAGGTGGGACTTGCCAAAATGGCGATACATCCAAGCATTAAGCACACAAAAGCAAGAAATGGATGCATCTACAAAAACGAATAGCCACTTTCCTCATCTAATTGGCGGAAATTATCTATAAGGGAAGAAATCTAAGGGTACACACTCCATCATAGATACGGTTTCTTCAAACTACTAAGCCTAGAAGGATACCAATAAATCACCTCCAAGTTGTGCCAAGCTAGGGTACCTTTGTCCTCAATCGTTAAATGCTTTCGTCAAGAGTAGACTCCCTATGGTGTTAGAAACACTGGAGGATCACGGAATTCCCCTTCTTGCCTAGACAAGAAGAAGGGTCGTCCCCTCTCTACCATGCACAAAAGTGGATTCGATGGATAAAGAGATCAATATGTTTTGAGTTTCATATGGGAGTTTGCTTTTGTTGTTGTTTTTCCCCCAATTTCTTGTGGCATTTGACATTTGAGAACACTTTCTTTTTGCCATTTCTTTGATGTTTGGCATTTCAATACTTGACAACTTTCAAATTTTTGCATTTTCTTTTGAACTTTTTCAAAGCCACCCCATTTGTAGCGAGGGTGATTATATTTGAAGCATAGGAGTTCTTATTTTTGTACTCCTCTTTTCTTTGATGCAAATTGCAAACATTTTCATTTTCATTTCAATGCTAGAACTCAAAGTTTGATAATTTTTGTGCCTATTCCCTTTTGTTGACAAAATGTGGTAGAATGTGGAATATGGTTGCATGGTTTCAAGGGTCACCTTGGAATAACGGTAGCCAAGGAGTTATCACACCACAAGGTACTCTTGACTAGGCCTTAATCCACGGGTCAAAGGATACTAGCATGACACATCCTAGGGTGTTTTACAAGTATTCTAATTAGCAAAGTCTTAAGAAGAAAAAGTATCTACAACGGCCTTATATACACTAGTCAAACTTCCCAAATAGATGTTTTCACAAAAATTTTGTAAAATGCAACTATATGCCATGATGCAACTAAAATTTATACAGCCTAATGCATATGCTTCTACGAACTATTATGCCATATAAGCTAAATGCAACTCCTTGATCACATTGGTGTAAACTGCATCAATCAAAATAAAGGCACATAGTCATTAACATAGAGAGGAAAATGGAGATTGGAAAGATCATACCATGCGATCTTCATAATCCTCATGTCTCGGATGTGGCATAGTCGATCAATGTGAAAGAAGGATAAACAAACAAACAAACAAGTATATACAAAATATATACAATTCTACATTATAAAGGAATGAACATGTTTTAGGTTTTTCAATTTTTCAAATTTTTATGGTTTTTATGTTTATGAAATAAAAAGACATGTTTTTGGTTTTTTTCCAAAAAATTTCAATATTTATCATTTTTTGATTTAGAAGTCAAGTTCGAATTTCCCATCCCCACAATAGTATGGGCATTGTCCTTAATGGCCAAAACGATAGGAAATTATGCAAGCTAAATGAGAATGCATGATTTCTACACTACTATGCAAGCTACATGACATATACACAAGTGATGCATTCTATACTACACTATATGATGCATGAATTTATTGGTTGGAGATATAATTTAGATTAACTCCCAATGCTTTTACTTGAACTTCCCCAAACCAAGTAAGACACTATTTCTAGTGTAAAAATGGGGGAGTTCATGCACAAGTATGCAATGCATGAAACTAGTTTGTCATTTTGGATTTTTAAAAGTGGGAACAATATAAGACACCTAAATGGACCGAGGTGGGAGTCCTTTGAGTGTTGCTAGGACTCAAAACAAATGATCAAGATAAGAATTTTTGAAAACAAGAGAAATAAATAAAGCTAGAGGAGGTGTAGGAAACTCACGATGGATTGTGGCATCCTCCAGAAAGCTTGTCAATCCTCAATTGTCGCTCATGGCGACATCTTCATCACTATCATCATCTTCCTCATCAACTTCCTCATCATCGTCATCATCATCAACCTCCATGGACCCGGAGGCTTCACCATCTTCATTATCACTTGAGCTTTGCACTTCTTCCTCTTCTTCCTCATGATAAGAGTCACCACCTTCCCCACTCTCAACAACAATCTCTTTCCCCTTAGCAACTTCACTATCCATGGTGGCATCTCTAGGAGCACTCGGAAAGAATACTTCCATATCCGCCCAACTAGGCAAAGGACATATAGGATCAAGGAGTCCTTGCCTAGCTAGATGAAGGAGGGGCAGATATTGAGCTCGATAGGCATTGACCCGATCCTCATAAGCTTGCTTATGCATGTGTTACAATAATTGAGTCAAGCAGTCTTTACCTACCACAACATTTGCGCCACTTGGTGTGAATTATTGATAGGTAATTGGATAAGGTGGAGTCACAATAGAGGAGGAGGAGGGCTTGGCATTAGATTCTCTATGTTGTTTCATAATCGTCTCGGCTTCATCGGAGATGGGAAGAAGGTAGTTTGGACTTTGGACATTTAGACGGCATATCTTGTTAGGCAATATGAAGGACTTAGCTTCTTTAGTGAGCCACTCAAACTTGTTGTCAAGATTATCATTCTTGACCCAATGAAACTTGTTGATCATAGTGGCCATATCAAGAAGGTTTCCTCCTTTAACCGGTGTGTATGTGTTGTCTTTGTTGAAATCCGGGTTAAAGTGTTTGGCTAACCATGTTACTAATCCTCCATTCACAATGAAAGCCGCTCCATCTTTACCATGGTCAATTGTAAGCCACCGTTCAAGTAAGAGTTGAAGTATGTTGTATTCATTGGTGAAGTTTTTGGTGACATTCATGGTGGATTCAAGGTAGATAAAGTCGAGTTCAGTAAAATGATTAGTGCTTTTCCTTGCAATTAAAGTGTTGCCCACAACCTTATGCCACACTCTTATGCCCGGATGGTGGACATAAAGAACATGACACTCATGGAAGGATTCAAATTTTCTCCCGGTGATTGCTTTCCAAAGTGGTGCGTGGTCTTATTTCGAAGGTTTCTTCACATAAGGAGAATGGTCCTTAAGACCAAAAACCTTGTCAAACTCATCCAAAGACATTTTTCTATCCTTGTTTCCTAGGCGGACAACATTTTTCCGAGTCTCTATCTTAGCGACTTTCAAAGAGCTTATAAACTCTATGGTAAGGGAGGGGTAAGTCAATTGTTGCATATCAAAGAGTGTTTTCAACTTCATAGACTCGAAAAAATTCTTGGTCCTCTCAAGAACACCCAATTTGTCTAAGGCATTTTGGCATATAAATTTGGTAGGCAAAATTGTCTTCCTAGTAAGGGATACAAATGCTTTCCTATGAGAATCGTTTGTGAGAGTTACCTCTGGATAATCTTGCAATTATTTAATGACCGGAGTAGGAGTAGTTTCCACCATAGGAGTAGCAACTTCTTGAATCTCCACCCTTGCTTGATGCACTACCATAGCCTTTGAGGCTAAAAGAGCTTGTTGCCTTTTGGAAAGATTTGATGTTGTGGGTGCCTTGTTTCCACCTTTTGTTCTTGCCATATTCTTCTCCTTGTCAAGATTGTATCAACAACCCAAAGTTTTGCTTGAATGCTTCTAGTCTCCTCAAGCTCCAATTAATCCCTAATCGATTTTGGGATTTTCGAAATTGCCTTGAAACCCTAGAAAATTGATTCAGTTTTTGAGGATTTTGATGTTTGGTTGGTGTTTTGTTGATGAAGGAGTAATTTGATTGTGATTTTAGGAAGTTTGGGTTTGATTTTGGTGAATTTGGTTGAGAAATTTGTGTTTTGTTGATGAGGGTTTTGAGGGAGAAAGGGTGTGTGTTTGTGTTTTGAAAGAAAGAAATGAATTGGGGATGAGGATATTCTAATCCCATGTCATAGCCAAATAGTAGTGGGAGACGGGCGTCTTGGGCTGAGGACGCTCGAATCCTCAGTCAGTAAGCTTTGTAATTTCTAACCCATGCTGAGACACGCGGATTCTTCAGGAGACGGGCAGATTTTGCTGAGGACGCTCGTCTTCACCTAGAGACGCTCGGATTTTTAAACAGCAAGGAACTTAAACTTTTGAAGCAGCCAGGACGCGCAGATTGTTCCTGAGACGAGCGTCTTCTGAACTGATACGGGCGTCTCCTATGCAGTCCGCTCAGATTTTTAAACAGACCAAATTTTTCATTCTCAGCACTCACAAGACGAGCGTCTTAGAGCCAGGATGCTCGGATTAAGTCCAGCACGAGCGGATTCCTCCTGGGACGCTCGGATCTTCTCCTGTACTTACGAGTTCAGTTCCACCCGTGGGGATCTTCATTTCCCATATCATTCTTTCTTCATTCCTTTGTTCATCATTGCGGGTGCACTATGAAGGCTCGGATAGCCTAGGCTTTTTCTATCCCCACACTAGATCAAACACTACACATTAAAATACCTCCCTCACTTTCTCTCATGATAAAAATCTAGACCAAAGTATAAAATTGCAAATCCAAAATTGACAAAAATGCAATACAAGAAATGAAATGCAAGTTAAGGGGTTTAGAATATTTACAAATGGTGGTTTAGGGAGGACTCCACCAAACTCTCATTCTTGAATAAGATGTCAAGGGGTCATAGCCAAGGTGTTGTTGATGTTGCTCAACACCTTGTAGAAGTAGTCGAAGGCTTGTTCATTTTCATTATAAAGATCTTCAATAGAGCTTTGCACATTGTGTTCTTCATGGTGGTGACTTGAGTCAAGATGGTCACCAAAGCCTTGGTCTAAGGTCATAGCATTGCCAATGTAAGGATTTACTAATCCTTCAAATTCGGCATCCCATAAACCACAAACTTCACTAGCTTGCTCCCCAATGATGTCATGAGTTGATGAAAACAACTCCTCTTTCTTGTTGTCATGGCCAATGAGGCCTTCTTCCTTACTTGTCATGATTGGTGGTGAGCTATTCAAGCTCTCATTGTTGATGAAATTTCCTTGCTCTCCGGATAAAGCATCTTGAGGATTATCCACTTTCTTCTTCCATATGGGTGGTGATTCTTTACCCATAGCTTGATCTATGTATTGATATGCCAACTTCTTCCTATCACTTTCTCGGCTATAATGATCAATCTTGAAACATGGCTCGTGTAGTCGGGGGCTCTCATTATCTTGTCAAGATTAAAAGTGATTGTCTCATCCCCCACTTCAAGTGTAAGATCTCCATGTTTCACATCAATTACCGCTCCCGTGGTGTGCAAGAAAGGTCTTCCTAAAATGATAGGAATGTTGGAATCCTCCTCCATGTCTACAATGACAAAGTCTACCGGGATGAAGAACTTGCCAATTCTCACGGGCACATCCTCCCATACTCCTAAAGGTATCTTTGTTGATCGATCCGCCATTTGGAGAGTAATGTTAGTGCACTTGAGCTCTCCCATTCCTAGCCTCTTGCATACCGAGTATGGCATGACACTCACACTTGCTCCAAGGTCACATAATGCTTTGTTGATTGTAGTGTCGCAATGGTGCATGGAATAGAGAAGCTTCCCGGATCTTTGAGTTTTGGAGGTGAACTTCCTTGAACAATAGCACTACTCACTTTAGTGAATTCAATAGTCTCTAACTTCCGGATGTATTTCTTCTTGGTAAGTATGTCTTTTATTTACTTTGCATAGGTCAGAACATGATTGATCAATTCCATGAATGGGATTGAGACTTTTAAGTTCTTCACAATTTCCATGAACTTTCCAAGTTGTTCATCAAACTTAGGCTTAGCTTGACGACTTGGGAATGGAAGTCTAATCACAGTAGGCTCTTCTTCCTTAGCCTTCTCTTCATTCTTCTTCTTTTAAACGTCTTCGATGGTGGGTTCTTCCTCTTCCTTAGAGTTCTCCACAACAATTTGCTTGTCACTAGCATCCACAATGTCTTCATTAATTGGGTTTTTCGGCCCTTCATACCTTGTGCCACTCCTCAAATGGATGGCACTAACCGACTCATGTCTTGGGGGATTACTTTGAGGTGGTAATTACCCCTTTTGTCTTTGAGAGCTAGAAGATGCTAATTGAGTCATTTGGGTTTCCAACATCTTGGTTTGGGCTAGTATGTTGTTGATGGTGATGTCTTTGGCTTGGCTATCTTTTTGCATTTGGGAGAAAAATTCTTGTTGGTCCTTTTGCATTTGGAGGACCGCTTTTTGAACATCAAAGCCTTGGTCATTGGATTGATTGTAAGAAGGTTGATTTTGATAACCTTGGCTTTGGTTGTAAAAGGGTCTTTGAGCTTGATTTCTCATTGGGGGTGGGGTGTATGTTGGTTGAAGGTTTTGAACATTTTGGCTTTTGTATGAAAGATTTGGATGGAATTTGGTATTCTCATTGTAATAGTTGGAATAAGGAGTGTCACTCTTGCATGCTTGAAAAGCATTCACTTGTTCACTTGTTCCCCTACATTCACTTTGGTCATGTCCCAAAGTTCCGCAACTATCACATACTCCACTTGGAATTGAGGATGATGCCACCATAGCATTAACATGTTGTTTGGGTGATTTGGAAGCTTCATCAAGCTTAGCAATGGCTTTCTCAAACTTCAAATTGATGGTGTCAATATGAGCACTTAGTTGAGCACCCAATTGAGTGATGGAATCTACCTTATGCTTTCCTCCTCTAGTAGCCTTTTGAGGCCTACTATATTGTGAATTATGAACCGTCATTTCTTCAATTTTGGCCCATGTTTGATTGTCATCAACTTCGGTAAATATACCATTGGATCTCATATTGAGAATGTTGCGGGAGTCTTCATATAGACCATTCCAAAATTGTTGCACAAGGAACCACTCGCTAAGTCCATGGTGTGGACAAGAACGACAAGTGTCCTTAAATCTCTCCCATGCTTCATACAATGATTCTTCATCCCTTTGGTTGAACCCGGTGATTTGGGCTCTCAACATGTTAGTCTTCTCCGGAGGATAGAATTTCTTGTAGAAAGCAAGTGCCAACTTCTTCCATGAGTCAATACCAAGGGTAGCCTTGTCTAGGCTCTTCAACCATTGTTTTACGGTACCAATCAAAGAAAAAGGAAATAATACCCATCGGATTTGATTTTGAGTAACTCCGGTTTGAGAAATCGCATCACAATAGTCACAAAAGTCTCCATATGTGAATGAGGGTCTTCACTAGGCATCCCCCCAAATTGAGTTCTCTCAACTAGTTGTATGAATGTGGATTTAGCAATGAAATTACCGGTTAAATGAGGTGGTGTAGGAGTACCATTTGGTAGGTTCTCCTCAGTTGGTACGAAATGTGATAAAAATTTAGGCATTGTGGGGTGATTTTGTGGTGGATTTTGTATTGGGTTGTCCTCTCCTTCTCTTTCAAAAGGGAGGGTTGGTAAACTCAATGTTATTTGGTTGAATGTCCACAATCTCTCTAATACCTCTTAAAGTACCTCTAGTAACTCTTCTATTGTTGGTTAAGGTTCTTTCAATTTCCAGATCAATAGGTAATGGATTACCTTGTGATCTCCTAGTCATACAAAATATCAAACAACTCGAAAACAAATAGAACAACCTTGAGGAGATTAACTTCCCCAAGGTAAAGAAGGACACAACTAAAAACAATTAATGAAAATCAAATCAACTTAACACCGTCCCCGGCAACGGCGCCATTTTTGGTGTGGTTTAAACTCGTCGTCAAAAGCTACCAACCAAAACAATATTTATAACTTTACAAACTACTCTTAGCAAAGAGGCAAGTAAATGCCGGATCCCAAGGGACGGGTATTGATGTAGGATTCTCAATTGCAAATGGTTGTGTCTTAGGGTGTCACAATTTGGGTTGAGATAGGAGATCAACTAAACTAATTAACAAGATGAACAAAAACAAAGTAAAGCAAATAGAGGGGTTGTAAGCAATTGATTAAAGGTACTAGGGTGTCATGGGTTCATAGGGGATTCATGGGAGTTGATCATACAAACGTGTTCTCAATTATATAGCAAGCACTTATTGTTATGATGGGATCGAGTTGGTGTATAAGCTTACAATCCCTATGGAGGTTTGGGTCCCGGAGTCGAATCGATTAGATTTTAAAACACCTACAAGTCGACTTAATCCTTCCTATTCAACTATATGCATGGTCTAATGAGGCTCGAGTTGCTGTATAACCTTACAAGTCTCATTGAAAAGATAGGTGATGGATAAAAAATGCAAGGATTCATAGGCTCACATTTCATCAAACATAACATGTGCATAAGTTGAAATCACAACAAGCAAGCAATTTAATTATGAAAACATATTACATTAAGCATGAATCATTCCCCATGTTGGTTTCCCCTAATTCCCCATTAACCCTAGCTAAGGAAACTACTCACTCATGATCAAGTTTAGCATGCTAATAAGTTTGTCAATCATACTAACAAAGCAAAACATGATGAATAAATGAAAGTGATTAACAATAATTAAACAATGTTAAGAGAGTATTATACCTATGAAGATGATTCCAAATAATAAAGCAAAGAATAATAGAAGTACTTGATGATTGATGGAAGGTTGTCAATCCTCCAAATAAACCAAAATAATCTTCTAATTACCCAAAATAAAGGAAGAACAATACAGAAATTTAGGAAAGATTAAGATATGATTAATATTGAGAATTGTATTACAACTAAATTAAGACTAATTTGAGAGTATTAGGATGAGATTACAACTTGATTAAAACTTCATTACTAATTCATGATAATCTAGTATGTACAAAGGGGTATTTATAGTAAAGATTAGGTACAAGGATTAGGGTTACTAAGGGCTTCAATGACTAGTAAGTCCCTAAGAAAAGTTGAGGAAATGCTCCTCTCGAAGGAAATTAGCAGATTCATGTGCTAGTCTTGCCACGATCCGCCCGCCCTGTGCTGTGGCACGGGCTCTCTGACTTGCGATCCGCGCGGATCCAGGGGGAAGATGCTCGGATCTTTGTGCTGCAATCCGCTCGTCTTGGGCACGAGACGTCCGAATCTTGCTGTTGTGAGACGTTCGGATCGTGCATGATCCGCTCGGATTCCTAGGCAGACAGCTTCTCTTCTTTTTCCTCCTTAACAATCTGCAAGGATCATTTCGGGGATGCAAGGATCCTTTCATCATTGCCTATTTCACTTTATTATCTACTTAGGCCTCTAGTATTGCTCTTCTCTTTGGTGCTTGGTCATTAGATGCGACCAATTTAGCTCCATTCTGCCTCATAAATGCAAGGTTAGCACTCCTTTCCTACCAAGGAGACAAAACCTCAAGAATATGAAAAATGGGAAACTAAAGATAGTAAATGACCTAATTATGAGCTATAAAGCATAGGAACGAGGTTAATTCGGGGACTAAATGTGCTCAAATATGAGTCGGATCAAAAATCCATACAAAACAGAAGTTATAGTAACCTCAACCATAACCTTGACACTAAACTCAAAGTTATACTAGCATCAACCATAACCTTGAGCCATAATCGCAGGGTTACATTAGTTATAGCTATAACCTTGACTCGCACTTCAATGTTATAGTAGATTCAGCTATATCCTTAAATTCATATTTCCAAGGTTATAACTTAATCAGCTATAACTAGAGCAACAACCCAAAGTTGTACTAACTTCAGCTAACACTCGAATCATCATCAAGGTTATACTAGCTTTAGCTATAACTTTGGAGAGCACTCTTGGCCGCCTATCATGCCGCCATTAGGGTTCATTCGTAAACACTAATTAGGCACATGACACCCATAATTAACGCATAAGCAACATACGATATACAATTGAAACATTAAAACACATACAAACATGCGAAAACACAATTAATCATGATAATAAACAATCTAACATGTACCAATCATACAAATCAACCATTAAATCATATTAATTACATCAATTGGCATAAACACAATTAAAAGAGAAACACCTAGTTACCTTTTTAGCGAATTAATAAAAACCTCCATAAAGAAAACGACCAACAAATCCTTGTCTCCAACACGTGTCAACGTCCCCAAAATCGACATTAGGAAAACCCGAATCCAAATCCATGAATTCACCAGGAAAGACCCTTCTTCTTCTTTACCCATTAAAATAAGAGACCATAAAGGTAGGTCTAAAGGACCATACAAATAATTCTCATAAAAATATTTTGAGAAGAATATGTTGTAAAGGTAAGAGCAAGGATTGTGAAAATATAATTTTCTTTTGAATGGGTAGAAGAAAAGATGTAGAACAATGGAGTCAAAGGGAGAAAAGAAGAGCAAAAGAGAGAAAAGGGAGAGGGAGGCGTGCGGCAACAATCAGACGCACAAAACAAGGAATTGACCTAGTTGCTTGCTAGGTTAGATTCTATTTATAAGGATATAAGAGGGTTAACAAGTGGGCTTTAGGTCTATTAGCTCATACAATTGATTATCTGATTATAAATTGGATTGAGCCCTATTAAAACGCTTGGAGAGCTTATATAAGAAAATTAATTATTAAATTAAAATAGTAAAATTGTGCACGGATGTTTTAACCCAATCAAAAGTAGATTAAAACGATAAATAATAAAAAAGAGGACAGAAGCTTATAAATATATATTTTCAAAATATATTATTAAATCTTAAAATAATTAATTTAATAAAATACTTTTATAATAAAATATTATTATAAAATACGGGGTGTTACAATCCAACCCCCCTAAAAAGAAGTTTCGTCCTCGAAACTTGAAATTCAAAGACAAGATCAAAAGAAGATAAGGATTACAAGTGATCATCAATAAAGGTCATCTCGGAATCCTAACCGCTGCGCACTCTGATCCATATCCAAACTCAAACCAAAGAAAATATCCAATTCTTAATGTTATCATCATCTTCACACACTCTACAATCTCAAAAACCACATCAAACTCACACCATCGAAGTCCATAAAGATCATTAAGCCAACTTTTAATCCTTATATTTCAAACATTCCTCACCATCATTAAACAACATATATGACCTCTCAAAATTGTGAACTCGCTACTATTACTCCAAATCCACACAATCTTTAACAAATACTCCAATTCTAGTTTACCATTCACCACAATATCTAACGTCAATAAATGCCTCAAATAGATAATCTCTAAACAAAGAATGACTTTCGAATGAGAAAACTCGTCCTTTCGCAAGTGCCATTAAAATCACTCCGGCCTACTCTAATATCCTCAAAGCGAGTAGTGCTTACTATCATTCACAACTCTTAAGCTCAAAAGGCTTTAATAAATCTCAATTATTCTCGTTGTACATATCTAGTATCTAAAGCCATCAATCTCAAACCTCAAACTCTGACTAAACTGTCAAAATTCTATCCAACCTCAATCTCACAACGAAATCATCCGTCGCACTAACAAGACCCGATCATTTTCTTTGAACACTTATGATCATGACATTCCTAAACACCCAAGGAATCATACACCTTTAGTTAAAGTACGTTTTGTACCACAACACAGTTGCCATCAATAAGGCAATTTCTTCAACGCATAATAAAAATATCATCGTACAATTCTTATCATCTGTGTCCATATAATCACCAAACTTATAACCTCAATTTGTAGTTACATTTTACTATCCATGAATATCATCTCAACATCACAAATCTACCACAAGACTGCATGAAACTATCTCCTTCAATTAATCACTCATACTCTTAAGGAAACACTTTATCTCAGATAGAAAACAAACATCTATATACCCTCAATATAATAACATCCTCAAACTTCCTAAGCACAGTATAAGACCTTTAATACTCCTTCTCCAAAACTTTAAATATTATCTCAATTCATACTCACCTACAACTAAGCCACTATATTAACAAACTCAAATAACCAAACACCATACTCGAAGATCTAACCTTGCTCGCCAAGGATCCAAGTTTCGACTACGAGATGGTCACAAGCACCTCTAAAGAGGAAATTTAAAAGTTTTCACATCACCGTGAAAGAATAAGTTGAACGCAAACCAAAAGGAAACATTTTCGTGCAATACCACAAGGCAAAAGAACTTATAGCTTTAGGAAGTAAAAGCTTAGAGAGAAATCAATGTGAAAAGTGTAATTACAAAAGTTCAAAGAAGAAGGAAGTGGAGTTGAAATAAAGAACAAATAGAGAGCAACAATAGATGAAACAGACAGAGGACAAAGATAAAAGAAACCTTTGGTCCGAAGGCTCAAATAGAAGAGGTATGGTTAACACGTGCAAAGATGACAAGAACAGACGACTCAAAAAAACTAGTTTATAAACGCGAAGACAATACTTTTAAGATAAAATAAATAAAGCATATAACCAGGATCGTACAAATATCGTACAATCATCACTCAAGGTAACAACGTCTCACAACATCCTTTCATCACAAATCCATAATACCTCAAGACGAACAAATCTCTATATAATTGCCCCTCAACAATTACTATATCCCTCAGATCATCAACTCTCTACACCTTCAACTTTTAAGATATTCTACTCTCAAGAACTCCATCTAAACACACTTAATGAATCAATCCGTAGAATTTCCATACCCTCAAAACATGAACACAACAATCCATTATAGCCATCTTCAACATGGTTGTTTACTAAGTCAACGCTTGAACACATTAACATTAACATCTTACAAGTCCATAAATTACAGTTGTTCTCTTTCAATCAATCCCTTAAAGGTACGTTGAGTAAATAACTCCTCAACGGATAAATCATAAAATCTTTCATAACTCACTAATAGTCATTAACGATCTTTACTCCTCAAATATGGTATTCCAGTTAAAGACGAGCATAGTCTCCAAAATTCTCAACATGCTCAATCTAAACTCCACGATAATATTCAATTCATTTCTATTATTTACTCTCGATTCATAAATAACTCGCATAATGTTTCCTTTAATACAAGTCAAAAAAACCAATAATTCTAACCATTAAGAGCATAAGCCACAATATTCCCAAATATTACCACAAGATAAATCCACCTTTCATGTCTCTTACTTCTAGTGAAACTGTCAAACCACAATCATACATCTTATGCCAAATATCACCACCCTTTATCATCAAAAGGATTACCTCAAGCACATAAAAGAACTTAAAAACCACTTATCCCAAAGTAAACTTCATCTCAAAAACCTCTAATCTCAAAGTAAACTTATTCATTACCAAACTCATAATAACAAATGCTCTTCTTTTCATACTCGAACATCCATAACTACCATCAAACCTAACCTGTTGCCCCAAAATCCAAACCACAAGGAATCACCTCAAACAAGGATAACACCACCAAATGATCCAAAAGGATGAAAGTACGATAAGAGTAAATCTCAGATTATCAAGGATTAAAAGTTTTGACCGACATATAACCAAAATGCTCGACAAGTAACATGCAAAGGACATTTTTAAAATTGACCGTCTTTAAAATCAACAAAGCATACTCGAAAAAGTCATATATGAACAACACATTTTATACAATTAATGACGAAACAAAACATCAAGTCATAAACAACATAGTACATAAACTATACATTTAATACAATTAATAACGATAAACATAAAGACATAAATAAACAAATACATGGACAGAACATGTAATACAATTAATAACGATGCGAAACATTAAGGCATAAACAAATGTGCACATAAATAACACATGTGATATAGTTAATAAAGATAAAAAACATTAAGGTATAAACAAACAAGTGCATAATTGTTTCCACCCCATTTACTCTCACTCATTTACTAGGTCATTTTATTTTACTCAACAACTAAGCGAGAGTTGGGAGCGTGTTTGCCCTAATACCAACTGTAACAACCCGGATTATAAAACAAAGAAAAAACATTTGATATAAAGATATTATCAGAGTATGTGATAACAAATGGGTCTAGGTGGCGGAAACACCTGACCAAATCCGGACCATTACTAAAACCGAAAACCAAACTAATACATTATTTAAAGGGTTCTTAAAACTTAAAACAAAATCCTAACTTATTATTCATCTCGCCCCTCGATGCATCCCAAACACTATCATCCAAACAGCAGCAAGCGTTCAACCTGAACAACCTGAGAAGGGGGTTGACAGTCAGTCGGGAGTAACTAGATGCTCTCCTAGTCATGTTTACAACAATTGAATATAACCGACATTCATTAACAATTGAAATGAAAAACTAGTAAACATGTGAGACCATATATACTCATGAAAACCCAACACCAACTTACCATCAAACCAGGACATATTAGGACAACAACCTAATTAATAACTCCCAATTAAACCACATGAGATGACATATGACAACAACCCCTGTTACGACACCATGTAGAAACTTAGAACAATCAAACTCGATGTAACCACAACCAAACCAAACAACCCTCGGAGCGTATAACGAGCTGCCTCTGACTAATGGAGCGTATAACGAACTGCCTCCAACCACTATAGCGTATAACGAACTGCCCCTAGCTACAAACACAGTGTATAGAATGAACGTCGTTAGAGCCTATAACGAACTCTCTCTAACCACTAGAGCATATAACGAACTACCTCTAGATATGGAGCGTATAACGAACTGCCTCCATAATCAGTATGGACCGTATAATGAACTGCATCCACTATGGACCGTATAACGAACTAAATCCACACTATGTGTAGCGTATAACCACTGCCTACATGCGTAAGACCTGGCCAGACCTCTCCGTGAAACACAGAGCGTATAACGAACTGCCTCTGCTACACCGAACGACACACGGGGACCAGAGCGTATAACGAACTGCCTCTCACCAATCCTGAACATAGACCTTAATAATCCCTTAAGGGTAACGTTTGTTCATTCCGATAGTATATAACTGATACTATCGTCATCTATACAACCAACTAAACAACAAGTACACAGTATAGCTGACAGCACCAACAATGCATGAACAACAACACAACTCAAACCATAAAACAGTGTAACCGACCGTACTACTTATCATATGAATAGAGTAACCGAAGACATAAGCTAACATAGTGTTATACTACAACTGGGTATAACTCTATATATGAAACAAATACTAATGATCAATGTTATAGTAACCTTAATCATAACATGAACTTTAGATGTGAGGTTATACTAACCTCGACTATAACTTCAACAATTACCTTTGAAGTTATAGTAACCTCAACCATAACCTTGACACGAAACTCAAAGTTATACTAGCATCAACCATAACCTTGAGCCATAATCGCACGGTTACATTAGTTATAGCTATAACCTTGACTCGCACTTCAATGTTATATTCAGCTATAACATTGAATTCATATTTCCAAGGTTATAACTCTAACAGCCATAACTAGAGCAACAACCCAAAGTTGTAATAACTTCAGCTATAACACTCGAATCATCATCAAGGTTATACTAGCTTTAGCTATAACTTTGGAGAGCACTCGTGGCCGCCTATCATGCCGCCATTAGGGTTCATTCGTAAATCATAATTAGGCTTACGACACCCATAATTAACGCATAAGCAACATACGATATATAATTGAAACATTAAAAAGCATACAAACATGCGAAAACACAATTAATCATGATAATAAACAATCTAACATGTACCAATCATACAAATCAACCATTAAATCATACTCCCTCCTATTCATTCATTTTGTCTCTCTTTCCTTATCGAAGCTAGTCGGATTTTTGACCCTCTTTCCTTTTTTGGTAACTTTTGTGTGGTCCAAATTTAATTACATGTGGGGTAGAGTGGAATAGAGTGTTTTGTGTGCTCCAAAATCATTTTCTTAATTCTTGTGCAAAATAGAAGGGGGACAAAATGAATGAATAGGAGGGAATATTAATTACATCAATTGGCATAAACACAATTAAAGGAGAAACACATAGTTACCTTTTTAGGAAATTAAAGAAAATCTCCATAAAGAAAACGACCAACAAAGTCTTGTCTCCAATAACACGTGTCAACGTCCCCAAAATCGACATTAGGAAAACCCGAATCCAAATCCATGAATTCACCAGGAAAGATCCTTCTTCTTCTTTACCCATTAAAATAAGAGACCATAAAGGTAGGTCTAAAGGTCCATACAAATAATTCTCAAACAAATATTTCGAGAAGAGTATGTTGTAAAGGTAAGAGCAAGGATTGTAAAAATATAATTTTCTTTTGAATTTGGTAGAAGAAAAGATGTAGAACAATGGAGTCAAAGGGAGAAAAGAAGAACAAAAGAGAAAAAAGGGAGAGGGAGGCGTGCGGCAACAATCACACGCACAAAACAATGAATTGACCTAGTTGCTTGCTAGGTTAGATTCTATTTATAAGGATATAAGAAGGTTAACAAGTGGGTTTTAGGTCCATTAGCTCATACAATGGATTATTTGGTTATAAATTGGATTAAGCCTTATTAAAACGCTTTGAGAGCTTATATAAGAAAAGTAATTATTAAATTAAAATAGTAAAATCGTGCACGGATATTTTAACCCAATCAAAAGTAGATTAAAACGATAAATAATAAAATAGAGGACGGAAGCTTATAAATATATATTTTCAAAATATATTATTAAACTTCGAAATAATTAATTTAATAAAATACTTTTATAATAAAATATTATTATAAAATACGGGGTGTTACATTAATATTGTTGATGATTTGGCTGCCACCATATCAAATGAACTCCGAATTGCTCGAACTGAAGACCTGGGAATGTATCTTGGAATGCCGACAATTAATGGATGAGTTACAAAAGACACTTTTGACTTTATTGTCCAAAAAATTGATAAACGGCTATCCGGATGGAGGGCTAAGCACATATGAATGGCGGGAAGGACTAGTTTAATCCAATTCACCCTCTCAACAATCCCGACTTATGCGATGCACACTGCGAAGTTGCCACGTTCCACGTGTGATGATATTGATAAGAAAACACGAAGATTTTTATGGGGTGGTGATCAAGACAAAAGGGGTCTTAGCCTTGTCTCATGGGCATGGTTACAAAGGAAAAGACGACTGGTGGACTTGGCATTGTGGACATGGGCCACCCGCGCGTTGGTTTCGAGGCGGCGGCACTTCTCCCATGGAACCTTGATTTGCCAAAGCACGTCATGGGCCGGTACCGATTGTTGAGGCATTGAAACCGGTGAAAGGTTGAATAAGCCTGCATTTATGGAGTCGCCACCAATTTATTGTGGAAAAATTGGAAACCGTTCGAATACCTCATGCCATGTCAAGACATAAAGTAATGACATGAACACTAAGAACTCAGTACCCTTATCATTCTATGTCTAGAATGACTTTCGAGATGCCAATGGACACGGATGTCCAGATATAACTGGAGTAAGGGGTGAGGGTACGTATTAGGAAGCTCTTTAATTCGAACACCTAATCCCGCCTGCCTCGATAGCGGCCTCTACTAATGATTAGGGAAATTGTTCATATTTGATATGTTGTTGATGTAATGCATGCAATGCAACAAACATAGATTATTCCTAGCATGTGAAATTAGACTATGTAGGTTAACACGTAATTTAGCAAACAATTTGGTCGAAGTAGAAAGTTAGATTCAATTACATGAAAATGCCATACAATTAAATCATACACAAACAAATAATAAAGAAATATTAAAATTACAAGAATTAAAATTACAAATATTACATGGTTTATTTGATCTACGTCAAAGGCACGCTCGAAAATGGGATTTCAAACAAGAAAATAAGAACTTATAATTAAAATACAAAAATACGTCAGATTAGGGGTGATAATGCGGATAGTAGTTGATTTAAACCGTAATTAGAAGCTACGTCAAAGCGAGAAAGAGTTCAGAGACAGAAACCCGCCCAGAACAGGGGCAGCATCTGCTGCGTCATCTGGAAGAAGCGCAGCAATCCCTGCATCTATTCTAGAGGTGGGCTCTGACTGTGAAGTCAGAACCGCAACAATGTTATCGTTCGTTGGTCAATTTAAGATCGATTATTGATATTAGACTCGAGTTGAAGTGCTTTAGCCGATTATATGCATCTGGGCAAGTCATAAAACGAATTAAAAAACGAGAATTACAACGATTTACATGATTATGATTAACTCGTGTCGGAAATACAAAAGGGTGAAACTTGAGGTTATATTGCGACGGAATTAGACAAATAAGACTCGAAAGAAAACCTATGTATTAAGTTAGGATTCTAAAACCTCGACATGAACAAGTCAAATCCCGAAGAATCGATTTTAATTAAAACGGTGAAAACCCGCAAGTATCAAATTACTCGGGATTAAGGACGAATTAAACATGGTAATTAAAAGGGATTGTTAAAAACATGATTTATATACTGAAACAACAAAGAAGACGAAATAAATAAGAAAAAAGAGAAACTTGTGGGAAGTCGAGGAAGAAGAAGAAAAGCAGGAGCAGCAAGCAGCATGCAGCAAGCAGCCTCTGGAAGAGGCGCAGCAATGCTGCAATCCTTCGAAGAGGCGCAGCTGCAGCTGCGTTTCTTCTCGACGTCTGACCTCCGCTTTTTGTCAAAACGGTTTTAAAAGGTGGATTTTCGAACGTGCTTTTGATATAGATCTACATTAATTGATACAAAATAAAGGTACAATAATAAAAATTGGATTTACACCCTCAGACTTACATGTTTGACGAAACGAGATTGACTAAAGTTATCGTTTTAGTGATTGCTCGACTCGGATATGCGTGGAAAGTGCCCTCATTAGAGGATTTAGTAAATTGATTAGGTTGATTAAACGTGGAGTTGGTCAAATTGGTCGGTCTATGCAACGTGACTAGGACTTAGAATGATCTGAGCTTACGTGGTCGATTGATCAAGCACGTAGGTGTTGTTTATCATATTTTACATATCCCATATGATAGTTTAAAGTTTTAGTCATAAAAACTTAAGGATCTTATGCATGCAAAAACAATTACATAAGATTAAAGAAATCGGTTTTTTCATACCATATAAAACGGACCGAATTGGGCACAAGTAAGATCTCCTACCTTCACTTGTTCTTGAGCCATAACCTTTCGCTCGATTGGCCCAGTGGCCACAGTAAGGTTAACTAGCCCCACTACTTTACGTCGCGTTCCGTCGTATGCTCGAACGCCTTGGTTAGTAGGAGTCCAGTCTGATTCTTTCATGCCTAACTTGTATGTTGTCTTTAGTGGTATCACATTAACTGCAGAGCCATCATCTACCAAGGTCATTGGTACGTTTTTCTTTAAGCATGTCACCGTCATGTATAGAGCAAGGTTATAAGTGACGCCAAAGGGAGGCAAGTCCTCATCTGAGAAAGTAACTGGGTTACTTAACTGGATTGAGTTTTGGAAGACTAGGTTGATGACGTCATCGAGTGTAGAGTCGTGTGCTACGTTCAATTTAGCCAATGCTTGCAGTAAAGCTTGGCAATGAGGAAATGAACTTGCAACTAGTTGACAGACTGAAAGATCAGCCGTTGTCTTTTGAATTTATTTCAATAAATGGTCTGCAGATGTATCTTCGCCATCATTTGGTGTGATGACATTGGTGTTAGTAGCGACTGGACCACTCGTTTGTCCTTGAGTGACATTTTGGTATGGACGTCCCGAGCGAGTAAGGTGGTCTACATCTTGATCTTCACTAGCCTTGACTAGAGGATGTTCTTTGAGGTAAACATCTTCATCGTCATCTTCCCATATTCCATTGACGATACGGAGCTCTCTCAAGCTTATGATTTCAGCTTCTAGGTTGATTATTTGCTCGACTAGATTGTCGGTCACTGCGATCACTTCTTGCATTGTGGATCCTTGAGATAAGTTTGGAACCACTGGCATGTCTCCCCTAGGAATAGTGTTTGGATTGCGTAGGGATGCTACTACAGCTTCTAGCTCTGAAACTTTTCTACTTACACCCTTTGCCCATGCAACAAAATCAGCGATAGTAGGGGAGATGGTGGAATAACTCTCCTCATTTTCTAGTGCATTGATTTCATCTTCAGCTGGAGAAATGAGGTGCAATCCAAGGTGGATTCCTCATCTGTGATCATGAGAATTCCAAGAAGATTCTGAGTATTGCTAGGCTTGCTTGCAGGAAGTAAAGGCAAGCGCCCATCTTCAATCATATCCTGAATCACATGCTTCAATTTGAAGCAATTCTCCGTATCATGCCCTTTGCCCCTATGGTACTCGCAGTAGGCATTCTCATCCCAGAACCTAGACTTCTTCTCTGGATCAGGTGTAGGTCCTATAGATTGGAGTTTGCCTTGTTTCACCAATCTTTTTAGAGCATTGGAGTACGAGTCACCAACGTTGGTGAACTTTCTCTGTGGGTTATTCTTCTTAGTGGACGATTCGACAAGGTTGACCTCGTCGATCTTGCTAGTGGAGCCATAAGAATGACTCGTTGTACCTTGATATCCGTGACCCATCGTTTTGGACAAGAGTTCTTTACGGATGTCGTCTTCAATTCTTGTTCCTAGCACGGTTAAGTTTTTGAAAGACTTTATGTTTTGGTACCTTAGATGGTTCGCGTAAATTGGCCTTAAATTGTCTACGGACTTTTCAACAAGAGTAGCTTCGTCTGGGCGTTCGACGAGTTGTGTGCTAGTCTTTCTCCACCTACTTAGGAAGTCGGTGAAACCTTCTTTCTCATTTTCGGTAAGAACCTCTAGAGTGCGCATATTGACTTGGATTTCAGCATTATTTGCGTACTGTTTGGTGAACTCAATTGCAACATCGTCCCCGGTAGCAATTTTCTTGTGATCCAAGGAGTAGAACCACTGCTTAGGAATAGTATCAAGAGATGAAGGAAAGATCCTTAAGAACATATTTGGCTTAATGCCTTTGATAAACATATAATCTTTGAATGCACGAATATGGTTCAAAGGGTTTTCGTGCCCCTTAAACTTCGGGATGTCAGTCATGTTGAAGTTAATTGGTAGTTGAGCATTTACTGCGTCATATTTGCGACTGTTTTCCCTGTAGATGTCATCTCCCTTGAGATACATTAGTTGTTCCTCCAAATACTGGAGTCGCTTTTCAGCTTCAGTACGACTTGGTGGAAGGTTGACTTCTGGTTGTCCAAAGGGTGGAGGATTACCGTGCATGAGCGCGTCGGGAATGGGATCCTCTGTAGAAGGAATTCTAGCTTCTACAGCAACAATACGGCCTTAGATAGCATTGAGGCGAGCATAAGCTTGGTCTTGGCTTGTCTGGAGACGAAGGAGTGCAGCTAGGATTTGATCATTACCATTTACGGGCTGTTCGTGTTCACCATTAACGCTTGTTCGACTAGTTCCCACCATTTTGGACTGAGCATAAGAAATCGACGACGAATCAAAACACAATCGACCATTTTTGCACACTTACTCAAAAAAAGACTTGACTCGTGAAGTGGGTGTGTGCCACTGTGTCAAGTGGGATTTGAAAATGACAAGTTTTGAAATGTTTGTCCTAGACAACTGTAGTGTAGTTGTAGGAGTGATGACTCGAAGTGGGTTTTGAAATGGGTTTGAGGCCCGAAGTTTGACTCGACCTTTGGACAGAGTTTCGGTTTATTCTGCGCTGTTTTTAGGCCATCTTTGAAAATGTTTACATTTTGAAATGGATTTTATTTTACAAAATTTCGTCATGGTTTGTTTACAAATGGTGATCACGGATATGATACAAACATACATATGTGCATTATAACGGTATGTTGAGTGCATTTAAAGGGTTTTGGCTTAGAAAGGTGGATTGCCATACGAAGTAATCAAACCCTGGTCTGTGGAGAGGTCTGTGCCAAACATGAGTAAGGTCGGTTCCTAGTCCATTTCCTCGAGTAGTGAAAGCTCTCAATACAAACATGAGTATGTACCGTAGTATGGTTGACGTCAATCATTATCCATCTTTAGGTCCAGATAGGTATTTGGACCGTCCGGACGGGACGATTGGTCGAATGGATTGGTTTAGGGCTGATGTGACTCATTTTAGAGCATATTTAGTCCCCGAATTAGCCTCGTTCCTATGCTTTTTAGTGCATAATTGGGTCATTTACTATCTTTAGTCTTTCGTTTTACATATTCTTTGAGGTTTTGATCCCTTGGTAGGAAAGGAGTAAGAACCTTGCATTTTCATGGCAAAATGGAGCTAAATTGATCGAATCTAATGACCAAGCATCAAAGTGAAGACAAGACTAGAAGGCCTATGTAAATAATGAAGTAAATGGGCAATGATGAGAAGATCCTTGCATCTCCAACAAGATCCTTGAGGATTGTTGGAGAAAGAAAAGAAGAGAAGCTAACTGGCTAACAATCCGAGCGTCGCAGTGCACGGGACGAGCGTCCTGGCCTGCTACAATCCGAGCGTCCCGTGGCCAATCCGCTCGTCCTGGCCCCTCTCAATCCGAGCGTCGCCCTCACCAATCCGCTCGGATTCCTCTCCAGTGCAGACTGTCCCTCAGCCAAGCCGCTCGGGACGAGCGTACTCCATGAAGACCACCAAAACGGATATGCGCATCTCCCTCGAGAGAAGCATTTGCTCAACTTTTCTTAAGGGTCTTAATCGTCATTTAAGCCCTTAGTAATCCTAATTTATGTACCTAATCCTTAGTATAAATACCTCATTGTACTAATTAGATTATCATGTCCTTCTTAGGCTCTTTTTAGGTTATTCTAATCCAATTTTAATCTCATCTTAATCTTGTAATCAACTCTTAATTAAACATTAATACAAATCTCATTTCCTTAATTTCTCTATTGTTCATCATTTTGGGTAATTGAAGATTATTTGGGTATTATTGAGAGATTGACAACCTTCCATCAATCATCAAGTTCTTCTATTATTCTTTGCTTATTATTTTGGAATCATCATTAGGTATAAATTCTCTCTTAATCCTTGTTTTAATTATTGTTAATCATTTCCATTCATTCATCATGTTTTGCCTTGTTAATATGATTGACAACCTTGTTAGCATGTTAAACTTGATAATGAGTGAGTAGTCTCTTAACTAGGGTTAATGGGGAATTAGGGGAAACCAACATGGGGGATTATTCATGCTTAATCTAATATGTTCACATAATTTATTTGCTTGCTTGTTGTGATCTCAACTTATGCACATGTTATGTTTGATGAAATGCGAGCCTATGAATCCTTGCATTTTTTACCCATCACTTGCCTATTCAATGAGACTTGTAAGACATAAACCAACTCGAGTCTCATTAGACCATGCATATAGTTAAGTAGGGAGGATTAAGTCGACTTGTAGGTGTTGTACAATCTAATCGATTCGGCTCCGGGACCCAAACCTTCCTAGGATTGTAAGATATAAACCAACTCGATCCTATCACAACAATAATTGCTTGCTTATAATTTGAAAATATGTTTGTATGATCAATTCCCATGAATCCCCTATGAACTCATGACACCCTAGTGTTTTTTATCAATCGTTTACATCTCATTTTAATCATCTTGCTTGTTTATTTACATTGTTATTTAGTTTAGTGATCTCTTATCTCAACCCAAATTGTGGCACCTTTAGGCACGACCATTTGCAATCGAAAATCCTACATCAATACCCGTCCCTTGGGATCCGACCTTTACTTACCTCTTTACTAATAGTAGAGTAGTTTGTGAAGTTATAAATATGGTTTTGGTCTAGGTACTCCTAACGACAAGTAACCGAAAACGATAATCCGACCAAGGGCCAGGGAAGGCCAAATGAAACGACCTAAGAAGGTAGAGTAATGAAAATCGACAACTGTCTCGTATAAACTATTCCCTAACCTTGTTCAAGTTTCACCCTGGGTAACACATAAGTGTATCATCCCCAGCGGAGTCGCCAAACTGTGGACATGGGCCACCCGCGCGTTGGTTTTGAGGCGGCAGCACTTCTCCCACGGAACCTTGGTTTGCCAAGCACGTCATGGGCCGTTACCGATTGGTGAGGCATTGAAACCGGTGAAAGGTTGAATATGCCTGCATTTGTGGAGTCGCCACCAATTTATTGTGGAAAAATTGGAAACCGTTCGAATATCTCGTGCCATGTCAAGACACAAAGTAATGACATGAACACTAAGAACTCGTTACCCTTAGCATTCTATGTCTAGAATGACTCTCGAGATGTCAATGGACACGGATGTCCAGAGATAACTAGAGTAAGGGGTGAGGGTACGTATTAGGAAGCTCTTTAATTCGAACACCTAATCCCGCCCGCCTCGATAGCGGCCTCTACTAATGATTAGGTAAATTGTTCATATTTGATATGTTGTCGAGGTAATGCATGCAATGCAACAAACATAGATTAGTCCTAGCATGTGAAATTAGACTATGTCGGTTAACACGTAATTTAGCAAACAATTTGGTCGAAGTAGAAAGTTAGATTCAATTACATGAAAATGCCATACAATTAAATCATACACAAATAAATAATAAAGGAATATTAAAATTACAAGAATTAAAATTACAAATATTACATGGTTTATTTGATCTACGTCAAAGGCACACTCGAAAACGGGATTTCAAAGAAGAAAATAAAAACTTAGAATTAAAATACAAAAATACGTCAGATTAGGGGTGATAATACGGATAGTAGTTGATTTAAACCATAATTAGAAGTTACGTCAAAGCGAGAAAGAGTTCAGAGACAGAGACGCAGCAATCCCTGCGTCTGTTCTAGAGCTGGGCCCTGGCTGTGAAGTCAGAACCGCAACAATGTTATCGTTCGTTGGTAGATTTAAGATCGATTATTGATATTAGACTCGAGTTGAAGTGTTTTAGCCGATTATATGCATCTGGGCAAGTCATAAAACGAATTAAAAAAATGAGAATTACAGCGGTTTACATGATTATGATTAACTCGTGTCGGAAATACAAAAGGGAGAAATTTGAGGTTAGATTGCGACGGAATTAGACAAATAAGACTCGAAAGAAAACTTATGTATCAAGTTAGGATTCCAGAACCTCGACATGAACAAGTCGAATCCCGAAGAATCGATTTTAATTAAAACGACAAAAACCCGCAAGTATTGAATTACTCGGGATGAAGGACGAATTAAACATGGTAATTAAAAGGGATTGTTAAAAACATGATTTATATACTGAAACAACAAAGAAGACGAAAGAAATAAGAAAAAAGAGAAACTTGCAGGAAGTCGAGGAAGAAGAAAAAAGCGGGAGCAGCAAGCAGCCTCTGGAAGAAGCGCAGCAATGCTGCGATCCTTCGAAGAGGCGCAGCTGTTGCTACGTTTCTTCTCGACGTCTGACCTCCGTTGTTTTGTGAAAATGGTTTTAAAAGGTGGATTTTCGAACGTGCTTTTGATATAGATCTACATTAATTGATACAAAATAAAGGTACAATAATAAAAATTGGATTTACACCCTCGGACTTACATGCTTGACGAAACGAGATTGACTAAAGTTATCATTTTAGTGATTGCTCGACTCGAATATGCATGGAAAGTGCCTTCGTTAGAGGATTTAGTAAATTTATTAGGTTGATTAAACGTGGAGTTGGTCAAATTGGTCGGTCTATGCAACGTGACTGGGACTCAGAATGATCTGAGCTTACGTGGTCGATTGATCAAGCACGTAGGCGTCGAAAGAAATAGCGTAGTCTAGAATGCAAAGAGAAAGAAAGACGGGCGGAACACTAGCGTGCCAAATATGGAGGCTGGAGGCCTCTATCTATACTAAACATATGGAAGAGTTTAGGAATGACACGGATTTGGAAACAAATTACGAAAATATTCTGAAAATCGTGAAAAGAGGGCTGAAGAAGAGGCGCAGCAGCCACTGCGACCCTTGGAAGAGGCGCAGCACCTACTGCGTCCTTTCCCCAAAGGTTTTCTCCTCAGCAAGAAAGATTTCCGCGTTTTTATTATGGAATTTCGGTAGATATACACTTCCTTATTCCGTAAAACACAATATTGCGGAAGATATTTCCTTAAAATATTAAATTTAATTAGGAATAATTATCCAGGGAACTCTAGAACATTACGGAATATTCCGACTCGGCATTTAAACGGTTTTTAGAAAATGAAGCGGTTTTTTACCCGGACTCCAAATGAACTCTAACTACTGTCAAAACGACTGTATCGGCGCGTAGATAACGACCAAGGGGTTAACTCGAGTGTTTGAGCTATCACTTGACGATGAACTTACGGACTGTCATAAATCGTTCCGCGTACCAAACATGCGGCCCAATCATCACTGGTGGTTGGCGGGAGTTGTAGAAATGAGGTATCTACAGGCATTAGGTTGATGAGGCAAGTTAATGTCGCTTTTATGGCAAAACTTGGATGGCGGTTGTTATCGAAACCTAATGCTCTTTGGGCTAAAGTACTCCGACACAAGTATTGTCAAGAGAGATGTGACTTACAAATGCTTGAACCTAAGAAATCAAGTTCGAATATTTGGAGAGGAATAGTAGAAGCGGTAGATACGTTGAAGAAGGGATTACATTCATCAATTGGAAATGGTAGAAGCACGTCTTTTTGGCGTGATTGCTGGGTTTTGAACCAACCTCTAGGTGAAGCAACACTGCTAGAAATACCTCCTCAAATACTTGATTTTACTGTAGAAGATATGTGGGAGGATGGTACGGGATGGAGATGGGAATTGTTTGCGGAGTTTCTGCCGAATGATTTGTTACAAACTATTGCCTCATATGAAGTGGTCAATAATATTGAGAATGATGATACTCTGTTTTGGGAACCGACAACTTCAGGACGTTTCACTATTAAATCAGCGTTACGTATTATTAGAAATGCGATTGATGAAGAACCCGAAGCTTTTTGGAGCCTTCCATGGAAAACTTGGGTCCCTCAACGAATCCGTCTGTTCTTGTGGCTGCTCCTACACGATAGGATAATGTCGAATGAAAACAGAGCAAGGTGTGGCTTTATTGACGACCCTAGCTGTAGGAGCTGCGATGTGAATGAGGAAACATCGCTGCATCTGTTACGGGATTGTCAGGAGGCGAGGAAGGTATGGGCTTTATTTTCCTCATCAATTTCGAGTACCTTTTATGATGATATATCACTGCGTACTTGGGTTATTTTAAATCTATCAGTCCGAAGGCAAACGGTTATGGATTCTTGGCCGACTTGTTTCGCCATTGTGGTGTGGTGGATTTGGCGATGGCGCAATTGTCGTATCTTTGGTAGAGTTGATGAGGTTCCTGAGGACGTATTCACGTTCCTAATGCAAAGATTGTGGGAAGTTCGGAATGCAAGTGAGTCGAAAGATTTGTTAGCTGATATTAACCAACCACGATACCATGAGATCTTTGTCCGATGGATAGCTCATCCACATGGATGGGTGGTTCTTAATATCGATGGTGCCTCGAAAGGCAACCTCGGACTGTCAGGGGCTGGTGGGGTCTTTCGTGATTCGGCAGGGAACATGTTGGCAGCAGATTGGGACTGGCGACAGTTACGAGAGCGGAGTTGATGGCGCTTAAGAGAGGTCTGATTGTTGCCAAGGAGAGGTACTATCATCGCCTCATTATCCAAACGGATTCCCAAGTTATTATTAATCTATTGAAAGCGATTGACGCGCTACCTTCGGCCCATGCTCACCTTGTCCAAATATGCAAATGCTTCCTTAATGATCACCCGGAGAAGATCGAGATACATCATATTTATCGAGAAGAAAATGCGTGTGCGAACTGGCTAGCTAATGTTGGAGTAAATTAAAATCAACAAGTGGTCATTTGGGAACTGGCTGATATACCGGATCGCTTATTCCGTCTGATGCAACAAGATGTTGGGGTGTTTCGTGGCCGAGGCTTGTTCCCTTTTATGCTTTTTAGTTGTTTTCTGTTCTAGTTTCCTTTTCGTTTTGGGCTTAATCCCGCTTGTAAAAAAAAAAAAAAAAAAAAAAAAAAAAAGGTTTCTCATATGCTTACCAAGTTTAATTAACTTAGCTTTTTTACCCCATGACCGTTCACCATGTATCTTGATAAACACATTCCAAGAGGCACCAGTTCAATGCACCAAAAAAAAAACAAAGGCACCAGTTGAATCAATGTAGGGGATGAACGTAACAATTTCATTCTATGTGGCAAGTGACCTTAAACCAAGTTAGAAAAGACACCCTAACATAAGCATTCTTATACTGTTACCCCAACGACAACATATGTCACCAACCTCGTAGGAAATAATACTAACCTACTCTACTGCAACTCGTTCAGTCTCCCTCATCATTCATCAACAAAATATTTGTAACTTGTTAAATTATTTACACTTCCATCTCAATCATTTGTTTACCTTTTTTGGATAATACTTTAATCAAAGATAACAAATGATGAAAAAATCAATCAACAACTACATCACAATACAAGCTGCGCAGTCGATAATAAGTTAATATTCTCTTTAACATATGTATTGGTTTCATTAGCCTGGTTAATAGAAAAACATACTCGTCTGATAATATTGTACCCGGTGCAAAGGGAGTATTCCGTAAATGCAAGCACAGTATTTTGCATGATAACGCCAACTCAACAGCCTTGATATATTTTGTTCCCGTAGAAGAGTAAGAAAAAGTATACAAAAACATCTACATCTCTACCAAAAATTAAGCAAACAATACTTACCCTTAGAATCTTATCATATACTCCGTACCTTTTTTCTTTTATGTATTCCCTCTGTCTAGAAACCATGTTTGGTGGAAGATAATGTAGTGGAGTATTCTTCAAATTAAAGTTTTTTACTTGCTCTCTACGTACTCCTCTTTAGGATTCCAAACCCATACTCCTTACTCTTCTTCTTTTACTTGTCTAACCAGTAACAAATTATACAGCTTCTGCATTTTTCTTTCCAGCTTACTTCATGATAATCTAAACCCCGTCTTTTCAGATCAACATCAGTTACTGCAACAGCTCTCACAATGCCCTTTGGTTTGGTTTCGGCCTGGAACAAACGCCGGAGAAGCAGGTCACAGGATCAAAGTGCACCTTGTATATATACATCCTAGCTCTTCCATCATCCCTTTACATTGTAGTCCCATTATTGCACATCGCACTCACAGTAACAAAAATAGTACTGAATGGTGTTTTAACATTTATTTTTGAGGGTTGAGTGAGTCAAAAAAAGGCAATTTTAATACTAATTGATTTAGAACACACATCATGAGTATCGCCACTCAATGACACTAACCAAATACAAGATAGTTTGTTTTTTTGGAATGGTGTTGACATTAAAATGCAATATTTTCAGGGGTTTACAAGCCTGCAGGACATTGGCGGCTTGAAGATGAGAATATACCTGCCAAAAGGCGCCATGGTTCATCCGTTTTCACCCTCAAAGAGATGGAAGAAGCAACAAAAGCATTCAGCGATGAAAATTTTATCGGGAAAGGTGGATTTGGACGGGTTTACAAGGGTGTTCTACGATCGGGAGAGGTATAGTGAGCTAAAAAGCTTCTCTTCTCTTTTGCAAAATGATGAAATCCAGAGTGAAAATGAGTGATGGGTGAAAGTTAACAATCTCTGCTAAAACATAAAATTCAATTATAGCAAGGTTGACTTATATTGTGTAGTTATTTGTTGGTCTTATTTTTTGGGGGTAAATCTGTCTCTTTAAGTGACTGACTGCAGTTAAAAAAATTGAATGCGGAAAGGCAATTATTTAGGATTCTATCTTCATCCCAATTGCTGATTATGTACTTATGTCCCTAAGGCAGTGACAGAAATCCATTTCTAAAAGAGCACCAGCAATATTAATTTGATTTCAGTTATTAAATGATGCCGCTACGATGTACCTCAGGTTGTAGCAATTAAGAAGATGGAACTGCCACCATTTAAAGAAGCGGAAGGGGAGCGCGAATTCCGAGTAGAAGTTGACATTTTGAGCAGACTAGACCATCCAAATCTGGTTTCTCTAATTGGGTATTGCGCAGACGGAAAACATCGGTTCCTTGTATATGAATACATGCCGAATGGGAACCTACAAGATCATATAAACAGTGAGTTTACTTCCAGCAGATAAAAAGAATCACTGGATTTCTCAAACTGAACTTAGGTTCACCAAAGAGTCTTGTATGTGAGACCAGCACAGTAATCATGCAATTAAATGTGGACTATATATTTGGGTTGGTCTCACATATGAGACAGTCTTATATGCTCCCTCCATCTCACTCAATTACCCATTTGACTTTTTCGTCCACACACTAAAAGTCAAACGGGGCTAAATAGAGGGAAAAATTTGTGGTTTTACGCAATAAATTACACATAAAATGGATATCACATTGTTAGGAATCAGTGAGACAAAGATGGATTGGTCAACAAGACTCAAAGTGGCCCTTGGAGCCGCAAAAGGCCTTGCTTATCTCCATTCAAGTTCGGCGGTGGGGATTCCGATAGTCCATAGAGATCTTAAACCTACCAACATTCTTTTAAGCACCCACTTTGATGCAAAGGTAAGAAATTCAACTATTTAAGTCAGAAGCCTGTCTATGGTGTACAATAGTGGTCACCTACTTATGGCTGCTATGCAGATATCAGATTTTGGACTTGCGAAGTTGATGCCAGAGGGACAAGAAACTTACGCAACAGCCATGGTACTTGGCACTTTCGGCTACTTTGACCCTGAGTATACATCGGTATGTTTATTGTGTAACTTTATTTTGTTGTGTAGCGTGAACCCTAATTGGAATTTTGTTACTGACGGGTTTTAAACCCAAATCATTAGCAACAGTCTTCTATGAATTTACAAGCTAATATTTGTTTAATACACCTAGTTGTTAGCGTTGTCCAGCATAATGCATCAAGTTCATTTCCTTGAAATCTCATGTAAGCAAAATTTTTGACTCTCAATTCTCCTCTCCCTAGTGTCCCTCTCTTCATCGGCTCTTTGTGATAGGAATATACTGTTCGTCTTGACCTTGAAAGCAGTCTACCACCTAACTTTCCTATTAAAAGACTGGGAGCGAGTCAGCTGTTAGGGGAAAAAGAAAGGTATTCTTTAACTCAGACAAATATACTGCCTACCCCACTTTTCTTACATAAAGGCATAAGAAAGGTTGTAAGAAACAACAACCTAAAAGAGTGTTTTGACTAATCCACAAAACTCAGACCCTCAAGCTAGAATCTAAAACCAAAGATCGGGAGAAGACACTTCGGTTAGCCTCCCGGAAGAGGCAGCGAAAAACCCAAGTAAGGTGACAGCTATTCTCATAATACTTGGAACATACATGTAGGAACTTATACAACAAATACTCTGTCTCATTTGTTTGTAATTACCCAACAAAGTCAAATGAGTTCCCTCCATTCATTTGTAATTTTGTATTCACTGCATTTTTCCTTTGTGGGTCATTCTAACAGATTACACTACATTTCTACCATTGGGAAAATTTTGACGGTAAAGGACAAAAAGGCCCCTGAAAAGTTTGTGGGTTCTATTGTCAATTCACTTACCTTCACTTGTGCTCTTCATTTGATTGTCATTTACATCCTTCCCTCGCCATGTTCTTAAATACTCCCTCCTATTTAAGGTGAACTTCCCCTTTCATTTGTCCACTTGGATTCAGGGAGTGAATATGGACCACAAAAAACACATTACCCCACATGTAATTAAATTTGGACCACACAAAGCTTCCAAATAAGGAAATAGAGAAGATAACCCGAATAATCCGTTTTGGGAAATAGAGAAGATAACCCGAATAATCCATTTAGGGAAATAGAGAAGCTCACCTGAATAGGAGGGAGTACTATTTGGAAATGTAATGAATCCCAAACTCAAAATGAATGGACAGGGTACGATTCTTGTAACCTAAATCCTAGATATAGTTTAAGTTTCAATAGACTGAAACTAGAAGTCCTCCTTTTGCTCACCTCATCATACGTATATGACCTTATTGCCACAAGGTGATGGAAAATATGTTAATAAGACGCTCTGATGGTGACAGACAGGACGACTAACTCTACAAAGCGATGTTTATGCATTTGGAGTGGTGCTGCTTGAGCTTTTGACGGGACGCAGAGCATTGGATTTCAGCCAGGAACCGACTGATCAAAACCTAGTGCTACAGGTATGAAATACTCTGTATATACACAAGAATGAACATATAGGACATTGCATAAACAGTACTAAAGGACATTGCATGAACAGTCCTAACGGAACATATCTATATTTAATGGTACCTTTCAGGTTAGAAGCATGTTGAATGACAAAAAGAAGTTGCGAAAAATTATAGACAATGAATTACCACGGAGCTCATACACAATGGAAAGTGTAACGATGTTTGCAAATTTAGCATCACGCTGTGTACGAATTGACAGTAGAGAAAGACCAACAATGTCAGAGTGTGTGAAAGAACTTCAACTGATATTCCATACAAATTCCAAAGGCTTAGGAATGGCTCTACATACCCTACGAATGGTCTAACATGCAGACAGATGCAGACCTTATTCATGAAAGCTTATTTCAGTGAGTGCATCCCTCCCCCTTCAATTGTCACAAAAAAAAAGGACGTGAACCATGAAAAAAAATGGTATTTCATGTATACTTTATTGCTATCAGTTTTACATTGTCGGTTGTTTCTCCTTGTACATGAATGTAACTTTTTGCTAATGACAGTGAGCGATTTGCTCAGCTGGGAAATTTCCCTCGAGTAAGCACGAGTTGAAGCCAACATCTGTGAGTGTTATCCCACAAAATGAACAATATTTACAAAACATTTTTGGTGTACGACATGCAGACATGCACTGATTGACATGATAGTAACTGTCATAAACTACTGAGATTAAACTTACAGAATCAAAAAGAAAAATACTTACTAATCAGAGGCTCAAACTCATTTGTCCATATCAGGAACATTCTGGACAACCTAAAATACAGCAGAAGCAGTGCATTAAATAAATATTGTTGGCTTTTGGAGAACCATAAGTCCATAACCACCGTAGTGCACATAAATCATGGTAAGACTGTGAGACACACATGCTTAAGTTATAACCGGTTTTGTAAACTATCAGCTATGTCAGTGATAGCGTAAAAACTAGGTCGCTAAATACTAGAATTAAACTACCAAATTAACAATTTATAAGCCAAACTATACTCTAGATTACTCTAATGGATAAAGCAATATAGTGCAAGTAAGGGTCGATCCCAAGAGGGACTTTTAAGCTAAATACTTGAATTGTAAACTATTGACTACTAATGACAAGTTTATAAACAAACAATGGTTATCAACAATGACAAACAATCAATAAACATAGATAAAAGGGGGGGGGGGGGGGTGTTTTGAGTTGATTGGTAACATGAAACAAAGTAAAATTGCAATCTTTGTCTAACAAGCAATATAACAAACACTTGGTGAGTAAGAGAATTCAATATTAAAGAGGACTTGGTGTAATCCTTCCTTAGTAACCAACAATAGTAAAGTTTGACTCTTTTATAACTCTCCTCTTATTATTCACCCAATACTTTCAAATCAAGATGTTAACATACACAAATTAAACCATCCATGTATGTCCTTCAAGTTTAATCAACAATTCATTAAACCATGAGTGCAAATCAAACATGAGCATTAAGAGTTGTGCCAAGATAAAAAGCTAGGATCAATTCTCACAAGATTAAACATACAAATGAGAAAAGACATGAAATTTCCAACTTATTGCATGAATCCTTTAAACCAAATCAACATACAACAAGCTTGCTCCAAATAATCCTAGATAGATTAAACCATTTCTCTAGAATTTGCAATAGTTGGGTAAACAAGATGCAAGAGTGATCAATTCTAACATTCATCTACTCAACATAAGAATTAAGCATAAGGAAATATCAATAGATAAATAAGAAAAGATTAAAAGAGTCTTACAATACCAAAGTTGGAGACTTTGGATGAATTACACCAAGCAAGGAAGGATTTAGCCTTTCATAGTCTTCATAAACCCAAAATACAAAGAAAGATTACAACTTGAATGAGAAAATCCACTAAATTATGACAAGCTTAAAACCCTAAAATGATGAAATTAGATGAGATGATATGATGGTGTATGATGATTTCAGGTCCAAACTCCTGGGTATATATAGGGTTTCACGAAAACCTAAAAAGATTTCCACTTAAGAAGCCCAAAAGAAAATTAGAAGGCCCCGTAAAACAGAGATGGGCACAAAAACATCCTTGCCTGCGCAATCGTGGGCAGCTGCGCCACCTGTTTGCGCAGCCTGCGCATAGGCTCGCAGTTTTGGCCTTCTAATTCCAAAAGTTTTGACCTCTTCATTTGTTCTCATTTCTTCTAATCTTCACTCCTAACTTCTCCCAGCCGAAACTTAGGTCACATGTGCCGCTTGTGCCTTGTTCTTGACCGTTGAGAGGTCCTCTTTGACTCAGACTTTTGCTAGTCCCGAGCAAAACCCGAAATAGCCAAAATGAAGTCTCCAAGAGAGTGTAGGAGTGAATGATCACTCTTCCCTTACCTCTTCCTTCTTATATCTCTCTCTTACATAACCACCAATTAAGAAGAAAAACTTGACTCAAATTTTGACACAAACTCTTCTCTCACACGCCCTCCTTATATCTCCCTCAAACAAAGACACAACAATCTCCAACTCCGACTCATCAACATCACAACCACCCTTCTTAAATCACCTATCAAAAGATGACCACTCTCACCTTATCCCAAGGTGATAGCAAAGTGGTCTAAACAACCTCCTAAATCATCAAATTACTCCACTTATATCACCCCCTTATCACTCCATAAGAATTGCAAGATCATGCTACTTGGTTGGCCAAACACCATTAAGAGTCAACAACTCAAGTAGCCAATCGGAAAATCCACCAATTTGAAGCAAAATTTTGTGACACAAAAAGAAATTAAGTCCTAAAACTAGCCTCCTTCCAAGACCCTCCTTATCACTCCCTTCTTGTCCCTCCATATTTTTGGTGTTGCTTTTTCAATTTTTTTCATTTTTTTGTTGAAAATCCCACATTTTGCCTAAGGTGCCCTTTCGGGTTTTCACCTTAGCTTTTCCTTTCCTCTCATGGTGGCTCGCATCTCAATTTTTCATTTTGCCCGGAACGCCCTTTCGGGTTTTCATTCCGTCCTCAGTCACCTTCCCAATCTTGCCTTAGGTGCTCACCCTTGTGGGTTTTCACCTAGCCGGGATTTTATTTTTATTTATTTATTTTTTATTTATTTTTTTTATTTTTTTTTTTGAACTTGCATTCACAAAAAAAAGCAATTTACATATATTACACTTACTCACTACCCCCACACTTAAATCTCACATTGTCCTCAATGTGGAGGAGTGCCAAATTCTTCAAGGATTGTAGTGGGAGGGGCCGAGCCTTCACCTTGCTCATATGCCCCCCGGTTGCCTCTTCTTCTTTCTCTTCTTTCTCTTTCTTTCTTAGCCCTTACGTCGGCCTCATCAACTTGGGTTTCACTAATGGTGGATTGGTAATTGGGTTCATGTTGGTGGAGGGTCATGCCAAATAGGCCTTGAATGAGGCCGAAAGAATCTTCTTGGGCTTGAGCATCGTGATATGAATCCTCAAGATATTGGTGGTGCCTTTCGTTTTGCACCCTAAATTGGTGGCTCACTTGCTCTCGCCACTCGTTTTGAGCTCTCCACATGGCTTGATTGTCTTCCCAATGCTTGGCTTGTTATTGTTGCCAAGCGGAACTCTTCTTGCCTCCTTGCTATTCCTTCAAGCATCTTCATTTGGGCCAATTCGGCCTAAGCTCCCAACCGTTTGTGCTCTTCAAAAGCATTTCGAAATTGTTCCAAACTCTCCAATCTTGGCCCTTGTTGTTGCCAAGAATGGGAGCTCTCAACCCTCCCACTAATCTCCTTCAACCTCAAAGTATTGGAACATTTGATGTTGCCATGGTTCCAAAGTCGGAGTGGAGGAACCCCTGGCCTCATACATAGGGGTGTCTTGAGGCGGTTGGTAGGATGAAGGAATATGTGGGGTAGCATGAAATCCCCCCCTCTATAATTTCAACCTCTCTTTCTTCCATTTGTTGGGGGCCATGGGATGGTTCAATTGCTCTTCTTTTGCGCATTCTTTGTGGGGGTGGGTTGGGGAGGTTTGCCTCGGCGGGACAAAAGAAGTCTCGGGCTCTCAACCCGCTTGGAAGGGGGTCATTCAATGGTAGCCTCATGTGTTGCACACCCCCCTCCCCCAACCAATAGCAACTCCATGGGACCGTGTCCACGGCGTGGATCATATGGGTCTCCACCAACTCCGCTTCATTGTAAAGATTGTTCCCCCACACCCTAGGTTGTTCATCGGGAATAGCACCAACCAAGCTAGCCACAAAGAGAGTGACCAAACCCCCACAATTTATACTCCCCTTCTTTTCTCTATGCTTTGACGCACTCACCACAAAGAGCTTAGCCCAATCCGGAACCCCCTCCCCCTCGGACAACATCGCCCATATGCACTCACGGACACCATCATTTAGCTTTGTTGGCTCCCCCATCGAAAAGAAGAAACGAGATATCATCCGGGTAAGAATTCGGATGGGGGGGTTTGTGATGGCGGAGGTTTTGTCATTATTCGTCATGTGAGTTTTTCCCGTGAGGGCAACCCAAGTATCATTCAATGCCGTTCCCGGTGGGTTAATTGAGGAGGGTGGTCTAGTAACTCTTAAGATCTCCCTCACCATCTCGAAAGTTAGAGTGTGCCACACTTTATTCAACCGGAAATTCACCCTAGCACTCTCCTTTTCCCCAGTGATATGTACGGTAGATAGGAACTCTAAAGTATAGGCGGGGTAAGTATGTGGTTGAAGGTTTATGTACCTCTCAAGCCCTACCTTGGTTAGGAAGGCAAGGGTTTGCTCATAGATACCCATATCCCTCAAGATCCCCGGGTGAAGAAATTTTGATAAAGGCAAGGGTTTGCTCTCAAGGAACTTGAAGAAATTTTTGGCTTGTGTGGGCAACCCTTCATCCCCCCGAAAAGGCTTAGGTGGTGGTGGTGGTGCATCGGATTGTGCTTGGTTTGAGGACTCACCTCTCTTCTTTGATTTCCCTTTTCCAAGTCCAAAAACCATTTTTCTTTCTTACAAAAGTTTCAAAAGACACTTAAAACAACCAAAATTCGAAAAAATTTCTATGGGGCAATTCAACAAACACCTTATGTGCACTAGCAAAAACTTGATTGTTTAAGGTAGTTTTGTTGAATTGTTCCTTCCCTAACAGAAAATAATTGCCAGCAATCCCCAAGAATCAATCAAAAGCAAGGATTTAACTCAACTAACTAATGTAAATTGAATTAAACTAATTGAAAACAAAGAAAGTGGAGAAAAGTTGTTATACCTCCCCTGAAATTCTCAAACTTGCTTGAATGAAGAAGGATGTTGCATAAAAACCCCCTTGTGACCCAGAAATCCACTTGAGAAAACTTCAATTTAACCCGGAAAATTTTAGGGTTCTTGGGAAATAGGGGAATTTGGTCAGAAATTTGGAGGTTTGAATGTGTTTTTGATAGCAAAAACGAACTTTGTGAAGAATTTGGTGAAGAGATTTGAGCTTTGTTGATGGAATGAGATGATTTGATAGGTTTTGAGATGAATGAGATGAGGGTTGGGGTTTTTGTCGATGAAGGAGTTAGTGATCAATGAAGAAAAAGACGGGATTGGGAAAGGTAAAGAAACGGGAAAACAGACCTGCGCAGGCTCCGCAATATTTTGTCTTGCGCACGCAATCGTGCGCAGCTGCGCAAGCCTTTTGCGCAGGGTGCGCTTCAGCTCGCACTTTTGCTCCTTGTTTCTTTTTATTCTCAATTCTACACTTAGCCAAATTTGGCTCCTATTTTCCTTGATCCCTCTTCGTGGTTTCCTCCGATGAACTTGTCTATTAAACCCGGCTCTCATCTCCTCTTGGGCACGCCTTCCAAGAGGGTTTTTGTAAATCACTACATCATTTAACAAACCTCAAGTGCTTTTTACATGTCAATGCAAATTAAATTAATTAAACGAAATTAACATGCAAGGAAATAAATTGCGGTAATGAACTACGCTAGGAAAGCAATTAAATTGAGATAGAATATTTACAAATTTGCCGTTATTTAATGTCGATGGCTCGAGGTAGTCATTGTTTGAGAATTAATCTTTGTAAATTGGATCTTCTAAAAGAAGATCCTCTTCACCTTGTAACTCGATTCCCTTGAAGTAATGCTTCAACCTTTGACCATTGACCTTTATCACTTTCCCCGAGGTCGGGTCTTCCACCTCCACCACTCCATGTGGAAAGACTTTCTTGACTTTGTAAGGCCCATACCACTTCGACCTTAGCTTGCCGGGAGAGTTCTTGAGACGACTTTGAAAAACCAATACATCTTGTCCCTCTTCAAAAACCCTTCTTGTCACCATTTTGTCATGCCAAGACCGAGCCTTTTCCTTGTAAATGCTAGCATTGTCATACGCATTTTGCCTAAGCTCTTCCAATTCTTGAATTTGAAGCTTTCGGTGCAATCCCGCCTCATCGACATTTTGATTGAAAGTTTTGATTGCCCAATAGGCTTTGTGTTCAACTTCTACGGGAAGGTGGCATCCCTTCCCATAAATTAGCCTATATGGAGACATGTCGATTGGGGTCTTATAAGCCGTTCTATAAGCCCATAGAGCATCTTCAAGCCTCTTGCTCCAATCTTTTCGGTCGGGATTGACCGTTCTTTCCAAGATATGCTTAATCTCCCGGTTAGAGACTTCCGCTTAGCCGTTTGTTTGGGGGTGATAGGCCGTAGAAACCTTGTGGAGCGCACCATATTTTTGAAGCAAGGTTGAGATCACCTTGTTGCAAAAATGAGTTCCCTTATCACTAACAATGGCCTTTGGGAATCCGAACCTTGAAAATATGTTGCTCTTGACAAATGCTTTCACCGTCTTTGCATCATCACATTTCGTGGGAATGGCTTCCACCCACTTAGACACGTAATCAACCGCCAAAAGGATGTAGAGGTATCCATAAGAATTAGGGAATGGTCCCATGAAGTCTATTCCCCACACATCGAAAACCTCCAAATAAAGCATCGGTTGTTGGGGCATTTCGTTTCTACGTGAGATGTTGCCAAAACGTTGGCATCTATCGCAAGTATTGACGAAAATGTGAGCATCCTTGAACAACTTGCACCAATAGAACCCGCACTCTAGGATCTTCCGTGTCGTTCTATGAGGCCCAAAGTGACCCCCACAAGCGTACTCGTGGCAATGTTTGAGGATGGATGGAATTTCTACATCCGGTACACAACGCCGAATGACTTGATCTTGGCGCATCTTCCATAGGTATGAGTCATCCCATATGTAGAATCTAGAATCGGCCTTTATTCTATTTCTTTGACTTGATGAGAATGAGGTTGGAAACTTCTTTGTTACCATGTAGTTGACAAGGTTAGCATACCAAGGCTCAACGGCCTTCATAGAATATAGAGATTCAAGTGGTAAGCTACCGTCCACTACTCCCATGGTCTTCACTAGATCCTCATTGATGTGAAGCCTATTCAAATGGTCGGCTACCACATTAGCACTTCCTTGCTTGTCCTTGATCTCGATGTCAAACTCACTCAACAAAAGAACTCATCTCATTAGCCTTGCTTTGGTGTCCTTGTCTACAAGTTGTCATATAGATTTGTGATCGGTATAAATGATGACCTTTGGCACCCAAGAGATAAGCCCGGAACTTTTCAATGGCATACACCACCGCCAAGAATTCCTTTTCCGTGGTGGTGTAGTTCTGTTGAGCATCATTCAAAAGTGAAGAAGAATATTGTATCACATGAGCAACCTTCCCTTCAATTTGGCCTAAAACCGCGCCAAGGGCATAATCGCTAGCATCGGTCATGATTTCAAAAGGGAGGTCTCATCTTGGAGCTTGAATTATCGGGGCTGTCACAAGCTTTTCTTTCAAAGAATCAAATGCCAACCTACAAGCATCATCAAAAACAAACTCCACATCCTTGCGCAAAAGCTTGCACAAGGGGTAAGCAATCTTGGAAAAGTCCTTAATAAATCGACGGTAGAAGCCCGCGTGTCCTAGGAACGACCTTATCTCCCGAGTATTAGTGGGATATGGCAAGGTTTTTATTACTTCAACCTTAGCCACATCCACCTCAATCCCTCTCTTTGAGACTATGTGACCTAACACGATGCCGCTTTTAACCATAAAGTGACATTTCTCGGAATTCAACACAAGGTGTGACTCCGTGCATTGTGATAGGACCATAGTTAGGTGGTCCAAGCAAGCTTCAAAATTGTCTCCATGGACGGTGAAGTCGTCCATGAAGACCTCTAAGACTCTTTCTACAAGATCCGAGAAAAGACTCATCATACAACGTTGAAATGTAATGTACCCGGAGCATTACACAAACCGAATGGCATCCTTCGGTTTGCATATGTTCCGAAAGGGCATGTGAATGTTGTCTTGGATTGATCCTCCGGACATATGGGAATTTGAAAGTATCCGGAGTATCCGTCTAAGAAACAATAGAATTCCTTCCCCCCTAGCCTCTCTAGCATTTGGTCTAGAAAGGGTAAAGGGAAATGGTCTTTGAAGGTCACGGCATTTAGTCGGCGATAATCGATGCAAACTCTCCACCCGGTTTGAATCCGGGTGGGAATTAAAACTCCTTTGCCCTCGATTACCGTCACACCACCCTTTTTTGGTACACATTGAGTGGGACTTACCCATTGAGAATTGCTAATGGGGTAGATGATTCCCATTTAGAGTAATTTGATGATCTCTTCTTTCACCACTTCCATCATTGGTGGGTTCAATCTTCTTTGTGGTTGCCGAACCGGCTTTGCTTCTCCCTCCAACCAGATCTTGTGCATGCATACGCTTGGGCTTATCCCCTTAAGATCCGCAATGCTCCACCCAAAAGCTTCCTTGTACTTGTGCAATACATCCACCAATCCCTTTTCTTGATCACCCTCAAGCTGGTTTGAGATTATGAGGGGTAGAGTGTTGTTTTCCCCAAGAAAAATGTACTTCAAGTGGTCGGGGAGTGGTTTTAGATTGGGAGTGGGTGGTTTTATAATGGATGGGAGTGGTCTTTCGAGGGAGGCCTCACAGGGAAGGAATTTGGATTGGTAGTCATAAGATGAGGAAGAAAAACAAGGCTTTTTGCCGGGAACCGCCCGTGGTGGTGAGGAGTGGGCTGCTTGCCGGGTGAGCTGTGCAGGATGCGCCTTGGCTCGACATTTCCTCCTCAATTTCTTTCATTTCTTTTTCTTCCTTAGATTCTTCTAATGGTTCTTCCTTCTCCAATGCCTCCACACTTTCCTGCACATCATGAGACAACAAAAACAGCAACCCTTCCTTCTCGACATTGTTAGTAAGGGTCACTTCAAGTGGGTCCCTATGACTCAATTGGTAAACTCGATTTGCCAAAAGTTCAATTTTATTAAGAAAGTAGCAAAAGCTCAAATCATCGGTCTTTTTCATTGTCTCATACACATTATACTTCAAAATTTTCCCTTCAAATTCCATGGTCAAATTTCCATCATACATATCAAGTTTGGTTTTGGAGGTTCTCATGAAAGGCCTCCCTAGCAAAAGGGGTGTAGCCTTGAGTCCGGTTCCATGTCCAAAACATAAAAGTCGGCCGGAAACATGAATTTATCAACCTCTACCAACACATCTTCTACAAGACCACCTTTGGGGTGAATTGTAGAGCGGTCCGCCAATTGGATCACAACATTGGTCTTAGACAAGGGAGGCAATTCTAAGGTCTCATAAATGGAATAAGGCATAACATTAATAGAGGACCCCGAGTCTAGCATAGCTCTAGCAAAAGCTTTGCCTCCAATTGAGCACGGTATAGTTAGCATGCCCGAATCATCACACTTTTTGGGAAGATTTCGTTTGAAAATTGTCGAGACATGACTCCTTTCCTGGCTTCCGTTTAGGGGTGCAAAGTTCTTTGAGAAACTTTGCATACCTAGGGACGGAGTTAATGATAGTAAAAAGAGGGATGTTGACCTCACATTTCCTAAAAGTCTCATAAAGATCGAAGTCTTTATCGAACTTCTTGGGACTTGTGAGGGCACTAGGAAATGGTACCTCCGGTTCATATTCTCTTTCAATCCCTTCAAGTTGATCCTTTGTGTTGGTGCTTCCTTTCTTTCCTTTGTCAATGCTCAAAGGATTCTTTTCTTCTTTCTCATTAGCTTTTGAAGATGTCCCATTCTCTTGTTCAATCACAAGCTCTTCTTCAATTTGCTCTTCAATTTCAATGATCCTTTCTTGTAACTTGCCCCTTTTCTTCTTTGGAGGGGATTCTAAAGTTCTCCCCTTCCTTAATGTCATAGCACTAGCATTTTCCCTAGGAGGGAATGTAGTGGAGGGAATAGAAGTGGAATTCCTTTGATTTTCCTTGGCAAGTTCTTGGGCAATTTGTCCAAGTTGGACCTCAAGGTTGGCAACCTTGGCATCACTAACACCCTTGTCGGCTTCAATCTTGTCAAACCTCTTGTTTGTTTTAACTTGCTCTTGCAAAATGTTCTTAAGCAAGTCTTGAACACTTGGTTCCTTTTGAGAATTGGTGTTGTTACCTTGGTTGCCAAATTGGGATGATTGACCTTGGTTTTGGTTTCGACCTTGGTTGTTGAAATTGTCATTCCTATTTCCTTGAGAATTTGAACCTTGACCTTGTCGGGAATTTTGGTCTCTCAAGTGGTTGAATTGACCATTCACAAAGCTCTTTGAGGTGTTACCACCCCAACCAAGTCGAGGATTGTCTCTACTCCCAACATTGTAAGTGTTACCACTAGGGTCATAATTGTAATATCCCCCCCCCCCTCGGAAGGATTCCGAGCATTGTAATTTTCATAACCCATTGCACTTACATTTTCCACCCCAATTCCTTCTTCAATTATAATGGGGCAAGCTTCCTCCAAATGAGGACCTTGGCAATAGTTGCATTCCACTTGATTCCTTTGACCCCCGTCCTTGTTTGGATTGTTCACTATCATGTTCTTCACTAGGTGAGTTAGGTCATTCACACTTTGCTGAAGATTTTGAGCAGATGAGGAGGAGGTTCCCATTGAAGATGCATTTCTTGATCCCCTTTGACTTCTACCATAATTTCTTGTGGTTGAGACAAGTCTCTCAATGATTTCCTTAGCATCCGCCTCTCAATGATTTCCTTAGCATCCGCTATGGAATAATTCTCCAAACCTCCCCCGGTAGCGGAATTGACCATCCTTTGATCTTCTTGGCCTAAACCTTCATAAAAGTTAACAAGAAGGTCATCCTCACTCAACCCATGGTATGGGCATTGAGCCACCAACCTCTTAAATCTTTCCCAATATTCATACATGGTTTCCCCATGGTCTTGCTCTATTGTGGTGATTGCCTTTTTTGCACGGTTGTGGCGGGAGTCGGGATAGAATTTCTCAAAGAAGGCCGCTTTCATTTCTTTCCAAGTACTTATGGACCCCAGAGTAAGATAGAAAAGTCAATCCTTAGCCGCATCGAACAAGGAAAACGGAAAGGCACGAAGCTTGAATTGGTCCTCCGTCACCCCATTTGGAATGGCTCCTTCACACATCATGTGAAACTCCGATAAGTGCCGGTTTAGATCATTTCCCGCTTACCCGTGAAACTTGGGTAAGTTGTGAATGAAGAAACCCTGGAGTTCAAAGTTGGCATTTGCTCCCAAAGGAGGGTATGTGATACATAATGGTTGTTCATCATAGTTTCTTGCCCTTATCTCCCGAATGGTTCTATTATCATTCGCCATTCTAGGATATTCTACTTCAATAGGGTCTACCGAAAGTGGTTCTTCTTCAACTTCGGCTTCCCTAGGTGGTCTTTGATACCACGGGTTCGTAAATAACCAAGAGAATGCTCCGAATGAATTCTCTTCAACGGGAGTAAATTCACCACCTTGTGGGGAATTAAACATAAACATTAACACTACACAAAACAAATTAGAACTTCCACTTACACTACTACAAATTCAGGCAACTACAACGCCCCTTTAACAACGCTTATTCACGAAAATCACCATAGACGTTGTAGAACGTATGGCGCGAATTTTACTAAAATTAATTACAACGGTTATGGTTATATAACCGTTGTTATAAGTTTTAACAACGGGTCAAACATGCACAACCGTTGTTGATAATTTGGCGCAAAATTGGCGCAAAGTTAGTGAAAAGTAATCACAACGGTTATTCTTTAAACCCGTTGTTAAAACCTTTTTAACAACGGTTTTTGTTTTACAACCGTTGTTAAAACGTTTTAACAACGGTTTTTGTTTAACAACCGTTGTCAATACTTTTCATACTATAAACCACACAAACACAGATGAGCTACAGCCACAAAACACAAACCTTAACACAAAAACAGACAAACACAAACACAATTAAACACACACTTTCTCATCGTCTCTTTCTCTCTTTCTCATCGTCGCTTTATCATCTCGCCGTCACTGTTGGTTTCATCGTCTCTTACTTTCTCTAATTATCGGGTAAATCTCGCCATCCTTTGTTGGTTTCATCGTCTTTCATCGTCATTATTTTCTTTTTCTAATTATTTCATTTGCATGTATGTGTTTTTATCGATCATTATGTTATTTCTCTAAGTATTATTCGCTTAATTAGCTAGTAAAACAAATTAAATAAAATAAAATAAAGAAGCAAGATGATAGAGAGGAATGCATGATAAACTTAATTAATTAATTAATATATATATATATACATAAATTATAAAAAGAATTACAATAATAAAAATGCAATTCTTATATTTTCATAGAGAGTCTTATTCTCTTCTATGATATCCGTCCTCTCCTCCTTAGCTATTTGGAGGTTTCGTTCGTGATTGCTATATCGTCATATAGCCGCAACAACGCCGCTCTGTCAAGCCATCTTTTTGCGTCCTTGAGTGCGGATCGAGCATCCACAAGGTAGCTCAAAATGTCCTCAATGTGGAGCAAACCTGAGATGAAATCGTTGTTGTTCTCGATCATAGTAAGAGTCTTAAGGATGATATCATTCATTTTGTTGATGAAGTTTGGAGTTTGTTTGAAAGATTAATTAGGGTTTGGAGTTTGTTTTAATTTAGCAGTTAGGGTTTGGAGATAGTGAGATAATGGAATGGTGGTTGAGATAATGCATGTATTTATACTAAGTAATGTGTGGTTTGAGTTGTTTTTTAATTAATATATGTTTAGGAAGTTATGCCATAATCATCATCATATCTCTCTCTGCTGCTTCAAATCTTATTATAACCCTTCTCATTCCATATTGTCCATTCATATGCACAGGGATGGCAGTAATAATGCATGCATCGGAATTATAACGGGCCGTAATTATGCATGCATCTAGTAATATTTAATTTAATTTTTTTTATTTTTTAAAAACAAACAATGGTTATTCCTAAACAACCCGTTGTCTTTAGTTATAACAACGGTTTTGTATATTACAACCGTTGTTATAACTTTCCCACCAAAATTAAGTCACACTTTCCACAACGGGTTTTTATACTTAAAACCGTTGTTAATAGTTTTAACAACGGGTTCCTTAAGAAAACCAACCGTTGTTAAAACCTTTTACAACGGACGCTTTAACAACATCCTTGCCTGCGCAATCGTGCGCAGCTGCGCCACCTGTTTGCGCAGCCTGCGCATAGGCTCGAAGTTTTGGCCTTCTAATTCCAAAAGCTTTGACCTCTTCACTTGTTCTCAGTTCTTCTAATCTTCACTCATAACTTCTCCCAGCTGAAACTTAGGTCACATGTGCCGCTTGTGCCTTGTTCTTGACCGTTGAGAGGTCCTCTTTGACTCTCGGGTTCCGTGCCCTAACATAAATTGTAAAACCGAGGTAGAACGCGCAAGTTACCACATCAAAACCGAATGTCAACTACTAGGGGAAGCATACTTAACGACCCATATTAAAAGACACGAGGGTCAGCATAGAGGGAAGCTCAACATTGTAGACAGTGCCTCACCATTTCACCAATGGGAAAAACTGTGTGGTGTAAATTTGATCATGCTTAATTAACCAACAGAAAAGAATGATGGTTAGCTATTTCTCATTTATGCGGCCAACTAATTCCTTAACAACAAAGACATTCAGGAACAAATTGTTTTGGTGGCACTGCAAATGAAAGTTGGCTAATCTTGGTGCTGAAACCGGCTTAGTCTACTATAAATAGCCATTACCATCAAATGCAAATGATACAACTCCATTTCCATTCTACATCAACTCTCTAGTCTCTAATATTTCCTCTTTTGATTATTATACTCTCTTGTTTCATTTCAGGTATAAGATATAAAGAGTAGAGGTGAATAATATACGCTATTGTTTGTAAGCCTTTGAGAAAATTCTCGTGTACTCTTATATAATCTGTACCTGATTTGAAACACAAAAGGGACATGTGAAAAAGAAAGCTCGGATTCCATTTATCCATAAGACAATATCTAAGGAAAATTAACATATTCAATTGCAAGTCATTACTCTCGCACAGGAAAAAAAAACATTGGAACATATATGTCAAGTAGTACATAAATGATACGGAGTATGTGGAAGTGCGTGCGTGACAACAGAAGTATAATGCAAAGCCAGCCTATTTCATTAAACGGAAGGGAAAGGCAGAAAAGAGAACTTACTTACCTCGTCAAACAAGACAGGTCTGGGTTCATTCCCAGGCACTACAGGTGGCACTTGTTCATCTTCGGCGATAGGATTTTCCAAGGGTTTGCTGAAAATCGAAAGTTGCTTACACATCAAATGCTTTCGTCTCTGAAGTGTTAATAAGATGAGTAAACTGTCTGTCTTAACAACTTCATAGCCTGCCTTCTTGTACATGCTAAACGGCGCTATATCAATTAATCTACAATGCAAATACACTTCTCGTGACAATCCCATGTTTGCTATGAGCTCCTCACTTGCTTTTAGGAGATGCCAGCCAATTCCCCTCCTAAAATATCACAACAATGTATTACGATTATTCATACAAGTATAAGAAGCAAGAGTAAGTTTGCACAGAAGCACTGTCGTTCAAATTAAAGTAATGAGGAAATCAGGAGGTACCCTGGTATCATCCATTTCCGTCCAACTAAACACAAATTCATACACAAAGATGTTACTCCCTCCGTCCCCGGTCCTTTGTTTACCTTTGATTTTGGCACAAAGACCAAGGAGAGGGGGCCATTTGTGGGTTATATGGATAATCAAATTATTCTTCAAAAATATTCCAATATGAGACACCTATAAATGGAATAGGTAAACAAACAGCCGGGACAGAGGGAGTACCTTCTATATTGGTTTTTAACAGTCATGTTACAAATGTAAGGGTAGTTCTTAGGAGGGGTTGGAGTAGGAGGAGAGGCATTAGCACCCTTCTGATTAAAAGACACCTCCACTGTCCCAGCTAACTCTCCAATATCTCCGTCTTCACGCCCGCATTCATCCTCATCCTCCCTAAAAAAGGCGATTAAAGTAACGGCATGAGGCAGCAAAGTCCTCCTCTCAATCAGGTATTGTTTGACCAAAAACCCTAAAACAGTCAAATACATATTAGGCAAACCCATGGACTCAGCAAATGATTCAGCTAACAAACCAACAATCATATCAACTTGAAAGTCATTCATAGCTCTAATACATAAATACCCACTTGGTAATTTGCAAGAATAAGTGTAGTTATGGAGAAAATCAAGGTTTTTGAGCTCATTATTGGTTAGAAAACGCCCAAATTTGGATGGGTTTTGTTGAGAAATGGAATTGTCAGATGAGGATTGAGAAGTTGAGAAACAAGAAGTGTAGTTGAGTTTAGGGATGGATGATATTGTAGTTGAGAAAGATTTCAACTTTGGTTTGAAAGAGGGTTTGGAATGTGAAGACAAGTGGTGACGGTGGTGAAGATCAGGTGATGGATATACTGATAGTGTGGCAGCCATGAATAACAACTCCTCTTCAGAGATAAGAGACTATTCCTTTGTAAATTGTGATGCAAAAAGGGATGAGGAAGTGAGGAACTGTCCATATAAGGGTGTAAGTAAATTAAATTAAGAAAAAGCGTGGACGGCAGGATTCGAACCTGCGCGGGCAAAGCCCACATGATTTCTAGTGATGCCCGATAACCACTCCGGCACGTCCACCCATGTGATTTAATTATTAGCCGATACTTGTACATTATGACTGACCAACGGATAGACGGCTTTAGAGATTTATCTGAGCTTTTGCACCTTTCCAAAGTTCCGTAATAAACTCCCTTCATTCTACTTTTATTATCCTTTTTCCGTTTGCTTGTATTTTGTATTTAAGTTTATTGGTTACGGGGTGTTTATGATATTTCACCAATTTCTCTTAAATATAACTTTAATCAGACTAGGAAATAAAAGTGAGATAGAAAGATTATCAAACAAACACAATTTGTCAATTGCTAAATCATTTTCTAGAGCGGCCATAATATAAAACAATGATGATATTAAATAGGGATGTTTCAATAAAAAAAAAAATCAAATACATCCTAGTATAAATATCATGTGATTATCATTCTGAGCCAGCGAAGTAAACCAACCCAGCTACTCCTTGGCCGGTTCTGACCTCCGTCGACGCAGCTTGTGGGCTTCCACTAAGGTCCACCTACATAGATAACAAACAGGGTACGGGGGTGTTCGAAGGGACCTCATTTGAGATCCATGTAACCTCCGCCTGAGGTTAATGTAACCTCGCTTGAGGTCAAAGTGACCGCATACCTGGTTTCATCAATGATTTAATACTTCCAAAATCGTTCAGTTTTTTATTCGTAATTGCTAAATCATACACGCAATCTTGCTATATCTCGCACATTTTTCTTTTCTTTTCCACTACTACCCTTTATCATAAAATCAATAAAAATTATACAAAATAAATTAAAAAAGCTAAAAATTCTCAATCCTAGCCCGACATCCCTGCACGCCCTCCTCTACCCCTTGCTCCGGCCACCCTTCCCCCAACCCGACCCCCCTCCCATCACCAACCACCATCCCACGCCGTCGACCACCCACGCCTGTGTCTGCACATAATCGTCGTCAACCACGAACGTCGTTGCTCCAATTGCCTTGGAAAAATGCGTAAATATGTGCAGGATTTAGTAAAACTGTGTGCGGGATTTAGCATGGTATTTAAAAGCTTAAAATATCTTGTTTTGAAAATTGGAATATTAATTAGATTTGGAAATCTATTGTTACATCTTTTAAGAAAATATTTCTTATTATCTTATTTGACAAGACATGGAAAAATCTTTTAACAAAAGATGGAAAAAGTTAGTTTTCTTATTCAATTACAATTCCTTATCTTTTTAAATATTTTATGTCTTTACAAACTTGGAAGATATTTTATTTTCCTTATCTTATTCTAACCGAAATTCTTTAAGGAAAATATTACTTTCCTTGTTTTCCATGTAACCGATTTTTATGGAAAAATTTATTCTTTTCTTATCAATTTATTATTCTATCTTTATAAAATAAGAAAAGTATTCTATCTATATATCTATTTATAAAAGAGGCTTTTTTCGAGCGATTCTAAACTGTCCACATCATCAAAAATCAATTTAGGAAAGTTTAGTAAATAATAATTTTTGATGTAAAGAATAAAGTGGAGAATCTTTTAATTATTATAATATAGTATATAATATATATATTTCCTAATTTATATTCAAGTCATGTTTCTATTTTTTACATGAAAACTTTTACATTTCTTTTGACCAAAAAACATTTATTTAAAAAATTATGAAAATAATATAATTAGATTCGTGGTAAAAAAAATGCTATCATTAGAGTATAAATTTCATATAATTTGCAAATGTTAAAAATTGTGTATTTCATAGTATGCTATATGTCCCACAATGAAAAATAATGTTGGTGAGGTAAATATACTACGTATAAATAATAGAATTATCCCACATCGAAAGATTAGCATAAAGTGGGGTGATCATAAAGTGATTTTTCTAATTTTTAGATAAAAACTTTTTACATTTCATTTGAAAAAAAAAATATCGTTAAAAAAATTATGAAAATAGTATAATTAGATTCGTGGTAAAAAAAATGCTATCATTAGAGTATAGATTTCATATTATTTGCACATATTAAAGGTGATATACTTCTTAGTATTTTATATGTTCCACATTGAACATATATAAATAATAAAATTGTCCCACATCGAAAGATTAGCATAAGGTGGGGTGATCCTATGAGATCCAAAATCTTTTGAGTCTCTCATGTATTGTTGTTGAGATTTCTTAGAAGTTTGTATCATTATCTTCACAATATGATATAAAAAATAATGTGGTGAATATTTTAATTACTATAATAATACTTCCTATATTAAAATGGGTTATAATGATTACAATGTTTTAATTATTCAATTTAATGAGAATGAGAATATAAAAATGAGTTAGGTATGATTTCATTACAATGATAACAACTCACTGAATATTAGTCAAACAATTAAGCAGACAACATTTGAAGAAATCCAAGTATAGCAAAGAGCTCATGGTTATGCTAAAATCTTAGCTATAGGAACTGCCAAGACACTCATAATAAAATACTACAAAAATATTTTCCTAAAAGATCCATAGGCCATAACGGCTTATGTAGTCTTAATACTAAATTTATTTGTATTTTATTATCACGAATTTTTATTTGAGACGGAATTATCCGTCTTCAATCTTTTTTTGTTTAATATAGGTACTTAAATTAAAAGTGTTACAAACAGAGTTCATACATCAATTAAGGGGGAGTAGGAGGCCTGACTCCAAAGAACAAACCGTTATTAAATCGAGTTGGATGTCGAATTAGGTGCAAAAAAGATGATGTACTTCTTAGTATGTTTTATGTAACACATTGAAAAATAGTGTAGAATGTGGTGAATTACATACTACGTATAAATAGTAGAAAAGGTGGGGTCATCCTATTATAAATAGTAGAATTGTCCCGCATCGAAAGATTAACATAAGGTATGTTGATCCTATTATTATAAACAGTAGAATTGTCTCACATCAAAAGATTAACATAATGTGGGGTGATCCTATGATTATAAATATGAGTCATCCTTGCAGCTTAAATATCAACCCAAAATCTTTGGAGTCTCTTAAGTATTATCTTAGATACCTCTTATAAGAGTTTGTATTATTACCTCCACAATAGTGAAATTTATTTGTATTATACTTTTGATTTTGGTGGTTTCACAATTATATAATTATATATAGTTATATCATCTCCTTATCTACTCAAATTTAGTAGTTTAGCAATAAGTTATTTATTTTTTATTTTTTAAGCTGAATTTTTAAATAACAAACATACATCAGTAGTATACTTATTATATAAGAGACTTTAAAAGTAACGTTACATAATGTTAATTTTTCAAGTTTTAACATTTTTTTTCATTTAAAGAGTCCAACCCTTAAAAACTACTTAATATTTATAAGAAATTTTTTTAAAATTTTATACTTAAGAAAATTTTTGGACTTTAGATAAGATTAGTTTGTGTAGATACCTCATTTCTACACCTCCCGCCAAACATCCAGTGATGATTGGGCTGCATGTTTAGCATATGTCGCGATTTTATGACGTTCTATAAATCGGTTAATAAAAGGTAATTCATACACTTGTGTCTATCCCTTGGTTGTCATATAGGTGTCATTACGGTCGTTTTGACAGTAATTAGAGTTCATTTGGAGTCCGGGTCAAAAACCGCTTCATTTTCCTAAAACCGTCAACCCGAGTCAAAAAACAATGTGCTTGTCTATCTAAGGTTAGGATGTCATAAAATGTTGTGAGTATATCTCATTTTGAGTCTCATATCACTTCTTTGGGCTAAACTTAAAAGTTACATTACAAAATGTGCATTTCATTTAGTTAAAATGACAACCCGGCATTTAGGCCCGTTTTACGAGGTGCTAACGACTTTTTTGGGTCAGGCCTATTTCACAGAAAGTTCTAGATATTTCTCTTAGCTTTCCAACGCCACCAAAATCACCTTAATTCGAGTCTTGTAGAGAAGATTATGCCTAAAATACGATAGGCTGTCAAACGCGTTTTCTACGCGCAGAAGGATCCCACCCGGGAAAGGACGCAGTAAGTACTGCGCCTCTTCTAAGGGACGCAGCACCTGCTGCGCCTTTTCTTAGAACTTTATTTTTGTCCAAGTTTCCGTGTTTCAACTAAGTCGGTTGTTTCCGGATCTTTCTTTCCTATTCCTTCCCAAATTCTATCCTTACCATAATTCCTCCATATGTTTAGTATAAATAGGGACCTTCATTCCACATATTTTTCACGCGAGTGTCCGCCCTTCTGTTCTCCCTTTGCATTCTAAGTCCTTGCTCTAAGCTTTCAACGCCTATGTGCTTGATCAATCGACCACGTAAGCTCAGATCATTCTGAGTACCAGTCACGTTGCATGACCGACCAATTTTACCACTACACAATTAATCAATAATTCAATCTTTTTTAAAATCCTTTTTCAAGGGCACTTTCATATTTGCATAGATCGAGTCGAGTTACCACTAAAAATCGATTTAGTTAAATCTCGCGACGCTAACATGTAAGTTTGAGGGTGTAAAATCCCAATTTTATTTATTGTACTTTTATTTTGTATTTATTGATATAAATTTACGTCAAAAGCATGCTCGAAACCAATTTTAAAACCCCTTTTATAAACTGTTTTGGCGAAACAGTGGAAATCAGACGTCGAGAAGAAACGCAGCAGCAACTGCGCCTCTTCGAAGGATCGCAGCATCTGTTGCGCCTCTTCCAGAGGCTGCCGCTGCTCCTGCTCTTCTTCTTCTTCCTCGATCTTCTGTGTTTTTCCGTTTTTCTTGTTTCTTTCGTTTCTTTTGTTCGTTTTAATATGTAATCACATCTTAATTAATTCTTTTCAAAGCATAACATTTAATCCCGGCTTAAATCCCTTATAATCAATATTTGCGGGTTTTCGTCATCTTATTCAAACCCGGATTTAAGAGGCTCGATTCATTCATATCAAGTCCCTTGAATTCGTCTTTGATACATGTTTTAAATCTGTTTTCTTCACCAATTCGTAATCTTTTGCTTTCAACCGTCTTTAACTTCGAGTTTGTATCTAAACCCGTTTCCGACATCGTATCAATACTAACCATATTAAACCGCTGTATTCTCACTTTTACTTCGTTTTATAACAATATTAGTATGTATGTAATCTAAATCACTTTCATTCGAGTTATATATCAATAATTTATCCTAATCAAACAACCAACGATAAGAATTAACAAGTATGATTTTCACAGTCAGAAACCAATTTAAGAACAGTCGCATGAACTGATGCGCCTCTTCTAAGGGGCGCAACAGATGCTGCGCCTGTTCTGAGGTGGTTTCTGCCTCTGAACTCGTCTTGTTTGGACGTAGAGTTTCTAATTAGGATTTTAATCAACTATTATTCCTGTTATCACCATAATTCGACATATTGTCCATATAATTCATATTTTCCATATTCTCTATTTTATTTCTTTATTTTTTTCCTAATTTATTTTATTTCCTATTTTCTTTTAATTTCCTTATTTTCCAATTTTCCTTATTTTCCAATTTTCCTTATTTTTCGATTTCCTTATTTTTCCAATTTTCTAATTTTCCTTATTCCATTTATTCTTTTCTTTTCTTTTATTTCTAAAACTGTTTTGGGCATGTTTATGATGCAAATTCGAATATCCATTGTAATTTATTTCTTATTCCTTTGTAATATTTCTTATTATCTTGTATGATTTATTTACTTGATCTTTCACATGTAATTAATCTAACCTTCCAACTTCGACCCCAATTTATTTGTTAAATTTCGTGTTCACCGACATAGTCTAATCTCACATGCTAGGATTGAATCTGTGTTTGTTGCATTGCATGCATTGAATCGACAACATATCAAATATGAACAACTTCCCTAATCATTAGTAGCTGCCGCTATCGAGGCGGGCGGGATTAGGTGTTCATTTAAAGAGCTTCCTAATACGTACCCTCACCCCTTACTCCAGATCTCTGTGAACATCCGTGTTCATTGGCATCCACGAGAGTCATTCTAGACATAGAATGCTAAGGGTAACGAGTTCTTAGTGTTCATGTCACTACTTTGTGTCTTGACATGGCACAAGGTATTCGAATGATTTCAATTTCCCATAAAAATTGGTGGTGACTCCACAAATGCAACGCTTGTCCCAAGCGCCCCCGTGGCCCATGTCCACAGTTTGGCGACTCTGCTGGGGCTGATACACTTACGTGTTACCCAGGGTGAAACTTGGACAGGGTTAGGGAATATTTTATACGAGACAGTTGTCGGTTTTCATTACTCGACCTTCTTAGGTCGTTTTATTTGGCCTTCCTAGGCCCAACCTAACCCATTCGACCAATCGTCCCGTCTGGACGGTCCAAATTCTTATCTGGGCCTAAGGATAGATAGCGATTGACGTCAACCATACTGTGGTACATACTAATGTTTGCATCAAGAGCTTTCACTACTCGAGGAAATGGACTAGGAACCGACCTTACTCATGTTTGGCATGGACCTCTCCACAGACCAGAGTTTGATTGTTTGGTATGGCAACCCACCTTTTAAGCCAAAACCCTTTTAAATGCACTCAGCATACCGTTATAATGCCTGTATGAATGCTTGTATCATATGTGATCACCATTTTTTGTAAACAAAACCATGACAAAAATTTTGTAAGATAAAATCCTTTTTAAAATGTAGATCCTTTTCTAAAATGGCCTAAAATAGCGCAAAATAAGCCGAAACTCTGTCCAAATGTCAAATCAAACTTCAGGCCTCAAACCCATTTAAAAAAAAAACTAAAACTAAAAAACAAAAACGTAAAAAATAGTCCAAAAAAAAACCAAAAACGTTTTAATCAAAATATTTTCAAACCGTGTAAATGTGAACATGTAAATTCAATTGGGCTAAGTTAGAGTCAAAGTTCAAACCGACTATGTCCTAGTCGGAACTCTATCGAGTCATAAACCCGTCTTCCTTTACATTTTGGGTCTTTTCAAATTCGAGTCAAGTCCTAAGGCGTCACGCCGTCATTTTGGACCCCCTACCCCATTTCAGTTAGGATCTAAATATTTCCGACACCTCTACTCACACACTCGAGTCGACACACCGAATTCTCTTAGCGACACGTTCGAGCCACACATACCCGAACCTCGAGTCTAGAATCAACATGTGTCATCAATCCCGTCAATAAGGTCGGCCATATAAGGGTCACTCCGTCAAAGTCCAAAGTCAACACTCGAGTCTAAAATTAAGGTCAAGCACTGTGAATTCAAACACGAGAAGTTGCTCACGACATTTCACGAATTCACAAGTCAAGTCAAGATTTGTCGTCTTATCCTCGTGATTACTTGTCCCTTCATGTGATTCGTTGCTTATTGCCTTAGTATGCGTGATCCCATGTCGAATCGAGTTGTAACGCGCGTCATTTCTGTCAAGTAGGAATCCAACAAGTTCAGTCAATCAGCAAAATCAAGAAGCAGATCAAGCCACGGTCACCGTGTCTCTCCAAGACATTTATGCCATGGTCCTACGAGTTCTAGCTACAGTGGAAAATTTGAGCATTCGCGTCCTCACCCTTGAAAATGGGATGATGGAAAAGAACACACCACCTAGAGAAACCTCTAGTCTAGGGCATCCAAAGCTTACCTCTTGCAATAACCGTTGTCCTAGAAAGCCGAAAACAACCGAAAGGAAACCTAGAAGGCATCAAAGGGTGCTTTATGATTTAGTCATGTCTTATGCCAATGCTTTGAAGAGACTCTCTGCCCAAGGTAAGCTACATCCAATAGGTCCGACTCCGGATCCACCTTTAGAGAAGCAGGTGAACCTCTGGAATGGCAACAAATACTGCCTATATCACCAAGGCAGAGGCCATGATATTGACGAGTGTTTTCTCTTGAAACACACCATCCAAGATATGATCGAAGAGGGCAAGCTTCCAGTGCCACTTTCTGTCGAGCAATTCGAGAAAATCAATCCTCTTGGGTCTAGTATCATTAAACATGACCATGAATCATCCCTAGACTGTTCTCATCTCCTCGATCCTCGTGACGACAAAAAGATCAATGTCCTCGAAGACGACAATATCCAAAATGGAATGCTCATGCTTTCCATGGCCTTCAACAATAAATTTTCCAAAATAGAAGGAGCCATTGATAACCTAAACTCTCGACTTTCCAACATGGAGAACCAGTTTGCTGAAATGGGTAAGAAGCTTGATGCCCAATCTCTCAAGATGAAAAGTGTCTATACAAACCCTCAACTTGACAGTCCTAAGGAGAAAGCAAAAAGCGAGCAATCTATTCCTAGTTCTTCTCATCCAGGGATCAAGATCAACAAAGGCAACCTCATGGAGCCTTAGTCAAAGAAATCTAATAACTCTCCCAGGTCATTCACAAGTCTATGCATACTTTATGCCCTAGCCTTGAACAAATTATCCTCTCTAGGTCTTCTTCAACCAATAAGACCTAGCCCAGACCCAGAAAAGAAATCTAAATTTTGGGATGGCAATTCGTATTGTCAATACCATGGGGGTAGGGGGCATGATACCGAAGATTGCTATAAACTCAAGCATATCATACAAGATGGGGTTGAGGATGGTAGGATTTCTGTCTCGCTCCTAACTTTTCCGGGTACAGAAACTAAGCGACCTTATAGGGAGTTCAACATCGCGGATAATAAAAAAGATGAACGATCCACCAATCATTTGGTGAAAAGAAGGAAAACAGACTCTCAAATGCCCAATGATCAAACAATCCGCATTACCGACGTAAAGTTTATATAACCTTCACCAGAAAGAGGAACTCAGCCTCCAAGGTCATTCTCCAATTTAGGCATGCCTTATACGATCGCCTTTGAAATACTCTTTGCTAAAGGACTAGTCCAACCGATCGGTCCAACCCTAGACCCTAAGTATGAGAGGAGAGGGTGCTTCTGGGATGGCTCTCAATATTGCTTATTCCATAGGGGTAATGGACACGACACTGAAGCATGTTTCAAACTCAAATATACCATCCACTATATGCTCAATCGCGGTGAGATATCGTTATCGACCCTCGGTCCTTTTAAAGAAAAGAACGACCCTCATGAGTATCCTACTCTTCAAAGACAGGAAGGTCTCTTGGGCCTTTACCCTTCCAGTACCCCAAACAACGAGGACAGGGTGCTTAAATCGTTCAACGATCAAGATCGGACGTTCAAGTTGCCAGATGCTAAAAGAGGATTCCCCGAAGATAACAATGATGATTACGAGTCTGGATCTAAAATCGCGTCAAAGTCCGAGTCCGAGTCCGAGTCTTAGGCTTTCTATCCCATAATTTTGTCATAGTGTCTTTCTTTACGTCTATTTCCATTTCTAGTGACAACCTGGGGGATGTCCCATGAGTCACATGTCTTCTCGAGTCTATGTTAAATACATTCATTACTCGTTTCAATAAAAGTACACTTTTCAATCCACATATTCTATCATATCTCTTCCTTTTCTTTTCCTGTGACAACAAGATTTAATTTGAGACATTTTAAAACGAACGATAACACATGCCAAGTCAATGTGAGTACACTTAGATGATGTTCCATTCCGAGTTGTAGAGGACCTGAAACTCCGTGTTCTTTTCTTACCTATTCTATGTCTGGCAGTAGAAACCTTGCTATAACCCTAGTTTAGTATGAGCATATCTCAAGAGATTCTAGGACGAATCCAGACCATCTCCCTTGTTAACGATCCATGACGAAAGGCAAGCCCATTCCCCATAATAAACAACCCGAGTTACTAAAGACCAACCCTGTTTCACACCAAAGGTGCTAGTGTGACCCAAATACATGGTAGCAAACAAATCCAAGACGATACGAGCCATGATCAAAGACAAAGGCTCAATTAAGAGAAATGATGAAGATCAATATCCAAGGCCGCAGTTATGCCCGTAATCCAAGACAAAAGAGTCAAAAGAAGAAGGCTCAATCAAGCAAGCAAGTCAATATCCAAAGTCAAAGTTGTCTTCAAAAACCTGAATCAAGTATCTGAGCAAAAGCCGAGATATATTCCAGACCAAGAATCTGAGTCTGAATCAAGAACGAGTATGAAATCAAATGCTGAACGGAATACTGCTGAAGTCTATATAGAACCTCAAGACATCAATGAAGATGGTCATCTAGCACCCTCACTTAGCCTTTCACACATCACACACCCTAACTCCTTCTCGAGACCGTTATGGAGAGATAGTTAGGAATTTTGAGAATCCTCTCAAGCTCGTCAAGTATACCCATCCTTCAGGGCCAAGACATGGAAACTTGATCCCATATCATTAACCTACCTTTATGTGCTCAGGCTACATCAAGCCAAGAGACCCCATTTCTAACCCATATTACAAGCCATAACCCCATAAAGCCTTAACTCCACAAAATCAAGCTCCAGAGATTTGTTCACCAAAGCCTCTTATTTTCGAGCTCCACATTCCAAATATCCAATCCAGTTTCACCTTGACCCAAACACGGAGTCTTAAAATACTTTGCTACCTCAGAACGGGACATACCCATATCATCCTTAGGGTCCACTTTTAGGTGTGCTCACACGACAAGAAATTTTTTACAAACTTAATTATACCTCTTTGGTCTATGATCAAAGGGAGTTATCTCAAATCGATTCTTCGAGTCATCAAAGGAAATTACCCTTGTGACCCCTGCACTTTAAGGTCCTGATAGTATAGCTTAGGCATACACCTGAACTACGAGCACGGTTTGATTTCACCTCTTCAGGTGGATACGTAGGCAGTCCTTTCTTACAAAAGAAGGATACAACCACAACACCCAAATAAAACTAACAAAGCCAGCTCAGAACTACGATCTGGTTTGATTTTACTTCACGTGAATACGTAGGCAGTCCTCAAGGACACAACCGTCCCAACTTTTAACTTTCAACCTCAATTACCATCCCTTTCCATTTCATAACCTTCCAACCACAATTTCCATTTCTACCTCTTTACTGGGGGCTCCTTCTTGTCGCCCAGTCTCTTTTTTACCAAATTCTAGAGTCATCTTCTCATCCTAGGGGCTTCTCTTCCGAGATGCCACCCTTCCTTCATCATCCTTTTTGGTCTTCGAGTCTCATTTGAGTCAAGCTAGTGCTCGGTCTGGACAATGACAAATGTCTTAGATCGATTCTCCAAGTTATCGTGCCTCAAGAGGGGTCTATTTTACAGCAAGCGGCGGCAAAGGGTGTCCAAGCAGACAGCTGATCCACGGCTCATGCCTTGCCTTTATATGTCCCCATCATTCTTGCAATTCTTCTACCTTTGGAACTGATACGCGTTGTCACCCATACTTGGCTAGGGGTTGCGCATACTTAGGCAAAGTCTGTCAGAGTCATCCCCGTGTCGCGTCCTAGTAGGTCTGCATCCGCGTCAGTCATGTGTCTAGGGCCCATTGAATATGCATAACGCATTACAAACGACAAATTTCTTTGAGTAAGTTTTAAACAACTTTTATAAAGAAACAACCTTTGCAAAACCTATGTGTTTCCTCATTCGAGGTCCATGTTATAATTGCTTACGTGCATATGTGTTTATGTGCTATTGTTTTTCCTATTAGATAGCGTTCTTGTGTGGCTACTAACCTTGCAGGTGAGTATCAGAAGCAGTGCTCGCTCCAACTGGGGGCTTCGCTCAAGTCTTCATTCTCCCCAATGACAGTCAATATATTCCCCAACAGTATTCGCAGTATTGCTCAAGGTTTCTTCCATGGCGATCAAGATGTTCCTAATCGTCAATGTGTTCCCCAGAAAGAATTCATGATCACTAAATACAGTTCATGGGTTCTTCTCTTTATCGGAATTTCGCTTGCGACAACCTGAGCAGATTTTCTCCTCAGCGGTGCCAAGGACGCGCCGTTGTCAATCAAACATCTTTATTTTTGTAGATACCTCATTTCTACACCTCCCGCAAACCACCCGGTGATGATTGGGCCGCATGTTTAATACGCGGAACGATTTGTGACAGTTCGTAAGATTATCGTCAAGTGATTGCTCAAATATTAATGTCTACCTCATGGTTGTCATCTACGTCCCGATACGGTCGTTTTGGCAGTAATTAGAGTACATTCGGAGTCCGGGCCTAAAACCGTCTCCATTTTCTGATAACCGTTAAATCCCGAGTCGGAATGTTCTGGAATGTTCCAGATATTTCTATTCCATATTTCACAAATTTTATCTTTTGGCAAATAAAATCCCGTAATATTCATATAAAATATTAAGGAAGATCGAATTATTTCCGTCCTACCATAACTCAAACGCGGAAATCTTTCTTCACGGGAGGAAACCTCCGGGAATAGACGCAGCAGTCTTTGCGCCTCTTCCAAGAGACGCAGTGGCTGCTCTGCCTCTTCCCAGGCCCTTTTCTGCATGTTTCTCGTATCTTTTTCATATCTTTCCGAGATTCACTTCCAAAGAGTCTCCGAAACCCTAATTTCTCCACGTGATTAGTATAAATAGGAGCCTTCGCTCCTCATATTTCTCACGCGAGTGTCCGCCCTTCTCTTCTCCCTTTGCATTCTAGACTTTGTTCTTACTTATTGGCGCCTACGTGCTTGAACTTTCGACCACGTAAACTCGGATCTTTCCGGGTACCAGCCTCTCCGTTGCATGACCGACCAATTTGACCAACTATACCAATAATCAACTTAATTAATCAATCGTTTTCCTCTTACGAGGGCACTTTCTTTGCATTCGCGTCGAGCATCACTAATCGATATCTTAGTCCTTCTCGTTTCGTCAACATGTAAGTCTGAGGGTGTATAATCTCTCTTTATTTATTGTATTTTACTTTTCGTATCATCAATTGTAAGGTTTATGTCGAAAATACCATTAAAACCGATTTCTAAAAACCTTTATTAAAACCTGTTTTTGCGGATTTCCAGTAGATAACCGTCGAGAAAGGACGCAAAGAATCGCGCGCCTCTTGAAGGAGCGCATTCTCCGCGCGCCTCTTCGTGAGGGGCCGCGCAGATTCTCGCTTCCTTTCTTCTTCGTTTGTCTCTCGTTATTCGTCGAGTTCTTTTATTTATTTCGTTTGTTTGTTAATTCTTCATCGCAATAGCACATTAGTTTCACATGTATATTATAATCATCATCATTAGCATGTTTTAATCGTCACAAATCCGACTTAAATCCCTAATAATCCAATATTTGCGGGTTTTCGTCATTAAATTCAATTTCGGGTTGTAGAGATTCAATTTGTTCATATTGAGTTTCTGGGATTCGTCTCTGACATAGTTTTCATCTGTTTATTCACATGTTCGTCGCGTATTTGTCATTAATCCACCGTATCTAACCTAATTAATTGATTTAATTCGTAGGACTCATTAATATTTTTCACTTCTATCATTATTCCATCATGTAATAATCCGTTTGCATCCGTCTCATCTATGTTTATTGCTTTCACGACCATCAATCATATATAAATAACCTGTTAATCACTTTCATCCGAGTAGATATCATCAAATTGATCATTAAAATCACCAATTAACATTAACGGCTTGCAATTACGGCTTCACGACAAGAACCGGCCAAGGAACGGACACGGCGTCTCGCGCGCCTATTCAAAGGACGCACTCTGCTGCGCTTTGTTCTGGCCGAGTTAAAGTTAAATCACGATCTCCGTTTCTGCCTTGACCTAGTTTAATTAGTCTGCGTATTAACTAACTATTATCCGTAATATCACCTTCTGATCTGTTCGTTAATTTATTCTTTTATTCGTTTTCTCAAATTATCCGTTTTAAAGGTATTTTCGACATAAATCGCCTATTCCATTGTAATTAATGTAATTTTTATTATTGTAATTCATAATCATTGCATTTCTTTTATTGTTTGTATGTTCTCACATGTAATTGAACATTAAAACCTACCTCGACCCAATTGTTTGCTAACTAATTGTCAACCGACTTAGTTAAATTCTCACATGTTAGGATTAAAACTTGGATGTTGCATTGCATGCATTATAGTCGACAATATATCAAGTACGAATAACTTCCCTAATCATTAGTAGAGGCCGCTATCGAGGCGGGCGGGATTAGGTGTTCGATCAAAAGAGCTTCCTAATACGTACCCTCACCCCTTACTCCAGATATCTGTGAACACCCATGTTCATTGGCATCCACGAGAGTCATTCTAGACATAGAATGCTAAGGGTAACGATTGCTTAGTGTTCATGTCACTACTTTGTGTCTTGACATGACACGAGGTATTCGAACGGTTCCAATTTCCCATAAAAATTGGTGGCGACTCCATACAAAAATGCAAACGCTTGTTTCGTTTTCACCAAGCGCCCCCGTGGGCGGCCCCGTCCACGGTTTGGCGACTCACTGGGATAATACACTTACGTGTAGCCAAGGGTGAAACTTGAACAAGGTTAGGGAATAGTTTGTACAAGACAATTGTCGGTTTTCATAACTCGGTCTTCCTAGACCGTTTAATTCGGCCTTCCTAGGCCCAACCCAACCCATTCGACCAATCGTCCCGTCTAAACGGTCCTAATTCTTATTTGGGCCTAAGGATGGATAGCGATTGACGTCATCCATACCATGATGCTTACTCTTGTTTGTATCAAGGGCCTTCACTACTTGAGGAAATGGACTAGGAAACGGCCTTACTCTTGTTTGGCACGAGCCTCTCCACAGACTTCGGGTTTGATGGTTCGGTATGGCAACCCACCCTTTAAACCAAAACCCTTCTAAATGCACTCAGCATCCCGTTATAATGCTTGTATAAATGTGTAAACCTTACGTGATCACCATTTCTAAACAAAACCATGACAAATTTTCAAAAATCAAAACCTTTTTTTTTTAAACAAAATTTCGAAAAAGGCTTCCAATTAGCGCAAAATCCGGTCGAAACTCTGTCCGTTTGTCGCGTCAAAATTCGGGCCACAAGCCCATTTCAAAACCTCACTTCGAGTCCACTCCTACAACTACACTACAGTTGGCTACGACACACATTTTCAAAACTTGTCTTTCTTCAAAGCTCACTCAACACAAGTGGCACACACCCACTTCACGAGTCAAAGCATTTCCTCTTTTAGCGAGTGTGATAGAATGGTCGATCGTGTTTTGATTCGTCGCCGATCTCTTATCCAGTTTCCAAGATGCCCGGATCAAGTGATGAAGCAAACTTCAACCAACTCCAGAATAGTAATGATCGAATCCTAGCCGCGCTAGCCCAAATGCAATCTACTCAAGAACAAACCTATGACCGCCTTGAGCTCATCGAAGGCCGTATCTATGCCGTAGAGGGAAGGTTGCCCCCTCTTGAGAGTGAAGTACTACGTAACTCCGATGATGAATCTAGGGATGAGAATCCTCTCATGGGGACGATCGGTGAGAAAAGACTCCAATACCTAGAGGAGCAATTGATGTACCTTAAGGGGGATGACATTTATAGGGAGAACAATCGCAAGTATGAAGCCGTCAATTCCAAATTGCCAACTAACTTTAACATGACGGATATTCCTAAGTTCAAGGGACACGAGAACCCGTTAAACCACATCCGTGCCTTCAAGGATTACATGTCTATCAAAGGCATCAAACCCGAGATGTTCTTAAGGATCTTTCCTTCATCTCTTGACACCATCCCGAAGCAATGTTTCTACACTTTAGATCACAAGAAGGTCGCCACTTGGGAAGACGCCGCAATCGAGTTCTCTAAACAATATGCGGATAATGCCGAGATCCAAGTCAATATGCGTACTCTAGAGGTTCTTACCCAAAATGACAAAGAAGGATTCACCGACTTCCTAAGTAGGTGGAGGAAGACTAGCACTCAACTAGTTGAACGCCCGGATGAGGCTACTCTTGTGGAAAAGTTTGTGGATAATCTCAAACCCATCTATACCAATCATTTGAGATATCAAAACATCAAGACTTTCAAGGACTTAACCGTATTAGGGACACGAATTGAAGATGACATCCGTAAAGGACTCTTGTCCAAAACGGTAGGTCGAGGATATCAAGGGTCCACAAGTCGTTCATACGGCTCTACTAGTAAGACCGATGAGGTTAACCTTCTCGAGCCATCCAAGAAAACTACCCCACCAAGGAAATTCACAAACCTTGGGGACACTTACTCCAACGCTCTAAAAAGGTTAATGAAGCAAGGTAAACTCCAACCCATTGGACCTACTCCCGAACCCGAAAGGAAGTCCAAGTTTTGGGACGAAAATTCATACTGTGAATACCATAGAGGTAAGGGGCACGACACAGAAAAATGCTACAAGTTGAAAAACGTGCTTCAAGACATGATTGAAGATGGTCGACTCCCAATACCGCCGGGAGGTAAGCCCAACAACACTCAGAATCCTCTAGGAGTTCTAGTGATCACAAGTGATGAATCTACCTTAGATTGCTCACACCTCATTTCTCCCACCGAAAATGAAATTCATGCAATCGAGAATGAAGGGCTCTACTCTACTATCTCCCCTACCATTTCCGACTTCATCACATAGGCAAGGAGTGTAGATAGACAAGTTTGGGAACTAGAAAGCATGGTAACAACTTTACGCAATCCCAACGCAATACCCGAAGAACGTGTACCATTGATCTTCTCTCAAAATGCCACTATGCAAGAAATAATCACCGTGGTTGATAAACTAGTCGATCAAATCATACGACTAGAAGGTGATATCATGAGAATGAGGGAACTAGCTGCAGTCAATAGGGTTTGGGCCGATGATGATGAGGACGAATATCTCATTGAAAACTCTTTAGTCAAGGAAATAGTCCAAAATGGTGAAGACCAAGATGTGGATCACCTAACTCGTTCGGGTCGTCCATATCAAAGCACTACTCAAAACGGTCCAACCAACGTCATCACACCAAATGACAACGAAGATGACCCCACTGATCATTTGCTCAAGCAATTACAGAAAACAAAGGCTGATCTTTCGGTCTGGCAACTAGTAGCAAGCTCATTTCCACATCGCCAAGCTTTACTGCAAGCTTTGGCCAAGCTAAACGTAGCACATAACTCCACTCCTGAAGATGTAGTCAACTTGGTCTTCCAAGAATCACCTAAGCTAAGTAATCCTATTACTTTCTCAGACGAAGACTTGCCACCTTTTGGCGCTAGTCACAACCTTGCTCTATACATCACTTTCATTTGTCTAAAGAAGAATTTGCCAATGACCTTGGTGGATGATGGCTCATGATCAACGTCATACCCTCAAAACGGCATACAAGCTAGGCATGAAAGTGTCAGATTGGACTCCTACCAATCAAGGTGTGCGTGCATATGACGGTACACGACGAAAAGTGGTAGGACTTGCTAACTTAACCATAGCCACGGGGCCAATTGAACGAAAGGTTAACTTCCAAATAGTGGACATTGAAGCTTCATTCAACATACTTCTGGGAAGGCCTTGGATTCATGCTTCCAAAGCGGTAACATCCACCCTTCACCAAAAGATCAAGATCCCACTAAACGGCAAAGTAGTGACGATCACTTCGTCACCCATCAAGGCAATAATCGAAAAACAGTCGAACAATCAAGTCCTTGCGGATCCCGTATACTAACTTGGGGGCTTCCAAAGTGTAAGTGTCATAGAAAGCGAATTGGCACCCTTATACTATAATCCCTACTCTAACTTGGTGGTCAACCACATACTCAAATCCCAGGGATACTTCCCTGGAATGCCTTTGAACCCTATTCGGAAGAATACCTTCGCACCATACAAGGAAGGCAACTCAACGAGGATACCACTGGGACTAGGATACAAACCTACAAAAGAAGAGGTTCTCGAGATGCTCGCCCAAGTCCAAAACCGCAAGCACGTAGGAGTCCAAATGAGGCCCTATCTCCCCACTTTAAATGGGTACTTTGTTCAAGAAGGAAGTCTAGAACTCTTTCACGGATTTCCCGAACCTTGGCATTATCTTGAGAGGAAGTTAGCCGGAATCGAGATCTTTCACGATTGCTACTTCATCCCTCCAGAACCGGTTCCTACCGTCAAAACCCGTCAAGCACCTTGCTTAGACGAACAAGCTGTTAGCCTATTGTTTGGAGAAGATCGATTCGTAAGGGCCGCGCAGGATGAGATCATTACTATGATACTTCAAGACGATCGCTTCAACCCCACCGCGTTGATCACAGAAACCAACGGGAAGCAGCAGAAAGGATGGAGAAAATCGATCAAATGGACCAACAACCAAGGAAGACTCTTCAAGCTCACCACTGGAGAAGGAGAGATGTTCAAAGGAGAACCAGAAGACGATGAGTTCGAGTCGGAATCGGAGTCAGAGTCGGAGTCTAGAGAAGTTATTAGAGAGTCCACTCCTGTCGTCATCCCCACTCCCTTCGTTACTCCTAGCTTAGTCTCGAGTAGTCACAGTAGTTCGGGAAATGCCCCAACCACTGTCCCCTTACCGCCACTGACCATGGATCAGTTGGCTTCTTTGTTTCAACTTTACTCAAATCTTAATATGAATAAATCGGGTTACGCTTACTCTTTGTGTTATCTTGAGTGCAATTGCATTTACGATGATACCGAGGATGACCAAGACCCAGACTCAATCGAAATACCTCCCTACGTAGCCAAAGAAATACTACAGGAAGGGGAAGGGGGACCAGTAATAGAGGACACCGAACCCATCAATGTAGGAACCGAACTAGAACCCAAAGAACTTAGGATAGGGACTACCTTGAGCTCTACCGAAAGGGCCGATTTCATAGACCTCCTAAATGAATTCAAAGACGTTTTCGCTTGGTCCTATAAAGACATGCCAGGGGATCGACAGGGATATTGCCGAACATAGGATTCCGATTAAGCCTGGGTTTCAAACCGTGAAACGAAGCTTCGACGAATGAGAACAGAATGGGCTCTAAAGATTAAGGAAGAAGTGGACAAGCAATTTAAAGCCGGATTCATCAAAGTTTCCGAGTATTCTGACTGGGTAGCTAACATAGTACCCGTACCCAAAAAGGATGGGAGAATCCGTGTTTGCGTCGACTTTAGGGACTTGAACAAAGCAAGTCCAAAAGATGACTTTCCTCTACCTCACATTGACATATTAGTGGACAATCGCCGACCACGCATTACTATCCTTCATGGATGGATATGCGGGTTATAACCAGATCAAGATGGCCATGGAAGATATGCATAAGACCGCATTTGTCACCCAATGGGGAACCTATTGCTATACAGTAATGCCGTTCGGATTGATCAACGCCGGAGCTACGTACCAACGCACCGCAACTACACTCCTACATGACATGATGCACAAAGAAGTTGAGGTATACGTAGATGACATGATCGTCAAATCCAAGAAAAGAGAGGGACATATTGCGAACCTTCGCAAGGCTACGAAAGTACAACATGAGACTCAATCCTCAGAAATGCACATTTGGGGTAACATCTGGCAAACTCCTAGGATACGTTGTTAGCCAACGGGGTATAGAAATAGATCCTTCCAAAATCAAAGCTCTGATCGAAATGCCACAACCTCAAACAGAAAAAGAAGTCAGAGGATTCCTGGGAAAAGTACAGTACATAAGTCGATTCATATCGAAACTTACGATGATTTGTGAGCCTATCTTCAAGAAACTCAAGAAAACAGACCACACCATGTGGGATGACGATTGTCAAAAGGCATTCGATCGAATCAAGGAGATATTGGCTAAACCACCAGTACTCATGCCACCACAACGAGATCAACCTCTTGGTTTATATCTCACAGGAATCAAAACGAAATGACCATGGGTGCCATGTTGGCTCAAACTGTAGGAAGTGAAGAAAGAGCTATCTACTACCTTAGTAAGAAGTTCTTGGAGTATGAGTGCAAATACTCACAACTCGAAAAGACATGCCTCGCTCTTGTGTGGGCAACGAAGAAGCTACGCCACTACATGCTTAGCTACTCCGTCAAGATATACTCCAAAATGGATCCAGTCAAATATCTCTTCGAGAAACCCGTCCTCAACGGACGTCTAGCAAGATGGACCTTGATGCTCTCAGAATTCGACCTCAAATACGTACCACTGAAAGTTATAAAAGGTCGCGTCGTCGCCGAATTCTTCGCAGAAAATCTTATCCATGACGCACAAACCATAGATACTTGGTCATTTCCCGACGAGGATATACTTCAAACTGATGTAGACTCCTGGGACCTATACTTTGATGGAGCATCAAACTTAAGAGGATTCGGAATAGGAGTGTTTCTCATTTCTCCTGAAGGTGAGCATACACCGATTGCTGTCAAACTCGACTTCGAGGTGACAAACAATGCTGCAGAATATGAAGCCTGTCTCATTGGGCTACAAGCGGCAGTAAGCTTAGGCATCAAAAACCTCCGAGTACATGGGGATTCATCATTGATAATTAACCAAGTTACAGGATCTTGGAAAATCCGAAGCGAAAGCCTCGCACCCTATCAGGCTAGGATAGACCAAGTCGCTCAATTCTTTGATCACGTAACCTACCTACACCTACCTCGGGAGGAAAATCAATTTGCAGACGCTCTTGCGAAACTTGCATCTTTGATAAATATGCCAGATCACATGATGGAAATGCCTTTGTGCATCGAACGACCGTCAGAGCCGGCTTATGTCCACCAAATCACCGATGAAGAGGAAATTGCACAGGAGCCCTGGTTCCAAGCAATCCTGAATTTTAAGCTTAATGGTACCTATCCACCGGATATGAACAAGAGGGGACAACGTGCTATACGCCTATTAGCTTCCCAATACGTTCTCATGCAAGGAGAATTATACAAAAGAACACCTCTTGGTGTAGTCCTACGTTGCCTTGATCATTCACAGGCACGAAAGGTGATGGAAGAAGTCCACGACGGAGAATGCGGTTCTCACATGAGTGGGCCTATGATGGCAAAGAAAATCACACGTTTGGGATATTATTGGACCACAATGGAATCCGATTGCATCAAATACGTAAGACATTGCCACAATTGTCAAATCTTCGGGAATGTACAACATGTCCCTCCTTCACTGCTCTACACAATGACACCTCCTCGGCCATTTTCTGCATGGGGAATTGACATAATCGGGAAGATTGTTGGGGCTGGTGTCCTTTACAGTTAGTGCAAGGACTTACAAATCTCTAAAAGGATCAAAGGGCATACTTTTGGTATTATTATCAGTTGATCCACGTTTATCAATAACGGTTGGCTTGGTAGATAAGTTTGACGTTATTGTCATACAGATGGCGGTGATCAACTGGTCCCTAAAAGTCACACCTATAGGATACGTTTGAGAGATGTGACAGTATGAAAATACAGTCATGTTGATGCCAAATTTGACTAACCAGTTAGTCGGAGTTATTGACTAGTAATTAGTCAAAACGCGATGTTGAGATATTTTATTTAATACGGATTAAATAAAATGGGCTAAGGCGAATTAAGCAGTTAATTCGTAAATTAAATATAAACGATTATATTTAATTGATGTATATTGAATTAATTATACAATATCGTCTTTGTCGGACATGTATTAATATTTCAACTAAATCGTGTTATTAGTTGATGTTTTAATATCCGATAACCGATGACGATTTATAATAAAAACCGCGTCATATACATTTAGCAATTTTTCGAGCCGGACCACGAGTTAAAATTAAGAGGAAGTGGAAGCCCACTTCCCCATGAGGGCTCACGGTTGGCCGAATGGAGGAAAAAAAGGAGAGCCTCTCCTCCTTTCTAACCTAATCGATCATTTTGACAAAAACATTAGGGTTTCAGAGCATTCTTCTCTGAAATTTTTAGATCTCACATCGAATAACCTCACAATAGCTCTCTCGATATTGCAAGTCAATTAGAGAGCATTTCTAGCACAAGGGCATAGTCTCAGACGGTCTTGGGTGCAACGATTAGGAGGAAATCTCTGTTGATTTCTGTTCTTTACGCCGCACATCAAAGGACCCGAGGTTGATTCTTAATCTTCATCGTTTTCTATTGTATTTCGTTTATGACCATAAATCGCATGTTATATTTACGTTATAATCCTTAAAATTAAGGGAATTTTACGGATATTTCCCTACAAGTGGTATCAGAGCGAGGCCACGTAAATTTTCATTGTGATTTTTCATAAATCGATTTGAAACGATTTTGTTTTTGTCTTAAAACCGTGCGGCATCAGCCATATTCTCACGGCAGAATTTTTTTTTTTTTTGTGATTCGGCTGTTGCAATATTGAAACCGTGACATGTTTTACACGGATGTTTTATCTTGTTTTCGTTTTGTTCTTTTGCATATTGTTATTTTATACGGAGATTATAGCAATATGTTAAGTTTTGTCAATTGTAGAATTAATTTCATGCGTTTTTGATCAAAATTGAAGTTGGTTTTGTGTTGACAATCTGTTTTCACGAGGGTTTTAAAGTTTCAGCATGTTTTCCTCTCGATCGAGCCATTTCCTTGTCGATCGAGATCTTTTCAGTGATGTTTTCATTCGATCGAGCACATGCTTTACTCGATCGACCTCTGTTTAAAACCCCACTGTTCGATCGAGTAGTCCTCGTACTCGATCGAGCAGTCTTGCTGATAAAAGTCCTCGATCGACCACCAGTTTTGTCGATCGAGTTCTTTCTGTTTGGCATATCTCTCGATCGACTAGCAGTTCAGTCGATCGAGCCCTTTTTTTCCTCGATCGAGCACTTTTGTCCCTGGATCGAGGGATTTTGTTTTGGCAGCTTTGAATTTTACTTCTTTTGTTTTAAATTCTCTTTTGGCCATAAATTGTACATCATACGGATGTTGTACACTCGCTTGATAGTGACACGGTTCACTCACGTACCATTTAGTTATTTTAAAACGATTTAAAATAACGGATTATCATGAATTAAAATTAAGTTGATGAAGCGGTTTTGTCACATAATTTTAATTGTTAAAAGGTGGTTTGGATTAATTTTAACATAATTACGGAATTATGTCACGAATAAATTTAATTTTTAGTTGATGCATTGTTTTTTATCGTTATTGTTGAATGCCTTGAATGCTTTTTATTACGTATTTATTCATTTTTACAAACGGTTGTAACTTAGTGTGGCCTTAGTAGAACGTGTTACCGTAATGATGGAACACGGTCTTGGTTGTATTTTGAGATCTCGTATCTCCGTTTTGGATTTTTTACTTGTAATTACAGTTTTTGTATTTAGAATGTAAATAGGTTTATATTTTGTAAATTTTAAATTGTAATTTTTGAGAAGACCATAAATGGAGATCGGATGCTCACTCCCGCTGCATGGATCAAGATGGAACATCAAGACAAGCTTCTCGGGTCCAACGGTGGATTCCAAAGTTGTTTCATGTTTTTTTTATTAGGATAGGCCACACTAGGATTTTTATTTTACGTATTGCATTCTTCCATTTATTTTTCGTAACGATAATATGCATCATTTTCCGCCTAAAAACGAAACCACCTATTTATTGCATGAAAACTGACTCATATAGAGGTCACGCGTTAGTTTTCTATGACATTCATATGTCACACGATTTAAGCCATCATCTAAATTAATTCATTCACGCAGTTGCTAGTTTTTCGTTCACTTAAAATGAATTTAAACTAAGTTGATGGGATCTTCCTCGTATAAACCAAAATTGAGAATAGTCTTTATAGGTCAAACTCCAATGAGTCCCTTCTTCGTCGGTAGGCATAATATGACCCCTTCTACGTCGGGTAAGTTGGAACCGATTGACCTATTTTATCTCAACACTATGGTCACTCGTACGATCCTGTGATTATGGTGGACTATAGATAGGATTTACGGAAATCTATCGACCAAGAGTTCTTACGGAAGAATTAGCTAAACAGTTGGCTTATCAATTTACAGAAATTGAGTCTTGGAATCACTTGTATCATTCTTGAGGGAGATCAATTATGCAAGTGCGAGAGTCTACACGTTAAAATGAATTTTTTAAATAGACTTAAATCACCTCGATGAGTTGCTTATTTCGTTTTTGTTTTTCTTTCTTTTTCAGTGTAGAACACGAATATTTAAACTGCTAATAACGAAATGGCTGGTCCTACTAACGACCCAATGCCAAGTGCCACATTGGACCGTGAGTCCTGGCTTCGGATCTTCATGAATCAGATGAATCAGTCTACTCGACTGAAGAATGATGGATCAAACTTCGCGGACTGGGAGGCGGCATTACGGAATGCTTTGCCGCCGCCGCCGACGGAAGCTCAAATATCTAATAGAGCCCATCCCGCCAAACCCAGGTCCCACGGCTAGAGCTAATGAGATCGCCAAGTTTAACGATTTCTGTATGGAAGCGGGTGCGATTAAAAACGTACTCATTTTTGCAATGGAACCCAATTTGCAGAAACGCTTCATAGCCCATGGTGCAAACAAGATTTTCACCACGCTCACTAAGGAATTCTCGAAAGCACCGAGAATCGTGACCTATGAGCATACCACTCGTTTCTTTGATGCGAGACTCCAGAAGGGCCAACCAGTTAGCCCACACATTCTCAGCATGATTGAGAATGTCGAGAAGCTGGAGACGCTTGATTGTAAAATCAGCGAGAACATTGTGATTGACCGCATGCTTCATTCACTCCACGATGGTTTTGCGCTCTTTAGAGCGAATTACTATATGAATGATTTGAAGAAAAGTCCCCATGAACTGCACTCCTTTCTCGTACAAACCGAGAAGGACATGAAGTTCAGTGGGAGCATGAAACAGGATGTTCTCGTTGTGTCAAACAAGGGCAAGGGTAAGGGCAAAGCTAAAGAGACCTAGCAGAGGTAAGGCGAAGTTCAAGAAGTCGGGTTCGGGTAAGAGTGGGCCTGGTGAGTCGAGCAACTCACCGGGCGCGACAAAGAGCAAGGATGGTAACATGGAGTGTCACCATTGCCACAAGACTGGGCATTGGAGGCGTACATGTCCCGTATACCATGAGGACATAAAGGCAGGTCGCGTTAAACCTGTTGGTATGTTTTCTTCCTCTTCCACTTTTATTCATATGATTGAGATTAACCACGCAAGTTACGGAACTTGGGTACTAGATACTGGTTGTGGTTCTCATCTGTGTAATCATGTGCAGGGGCTCCGAAACATCGAACCCCTCGTAAAGGGTGAGGTGGACCTGCGTGTCGGGAATGGAGCACGAGTGGCTGCCGTCTCGAGGGGAACATATGTGATCCAGCTTCCTAGCGGATTTGAGTTATCTTTATATAACTGCTATTATGTACCCAGTCTTTCTAAAAACATTATTTCTGTTTCTGCACTTGACAAACTTGGTTTTTCATTTGTAATAGAGAATAATTCTTGCATTTTCTCATTACACGATATGATTTATGACAAGGCAGTCTCCACGAACGGAATTTATGTTTTAGATCAGACCACCGAAATATTACACGTAATGAATAAAAAGTTAAAGGTTGGTGACAAAGATCAAACGTATCTATGGCACTGCCGTATGGGACACATTAATGAGAAACGCGTAAAACAGCTCATCCAATATGGAGCTATCTCGGCCTTTGATTTTCAATTATTTGGCACGTGTGAATCATGTCTCATCGGTAAGATGACTCGTATTTCCTTCAAAGGTGTTGGAATGCGCGCTGCTGACCTATTAGGACTCATACATACGGATGTATGTGGGCCTATGTCAATCACCGCACGAGAAGGCTATAGGTATTTCATCACTTTCACGGACGATTTAAGTAGATATGGCTATGTCTACTTAATGAAGCACAAAAGTGAATCCTTTTAGAAATTCAAAGAATACCAGAATAGGGTACAGAACCTACTGGGTAGAAAGATTAAAACACTACGTTTAGATCGTGGTGGCGAGTATCTTTCTCACGAGTTTGATCAACACCTTAAAGACTGTGGGATTGCCTTACAGTTAACTCCACCTGGAACACCTCAGTTGAATGGTGTGTCCGAACGGAGAAATCGAACTCTACTTGATATGGTTCGATCCATGATGAGTCACACCGTGTTGCCTGACTCATTGTGGGGTTATGCTCTTTTGTCAGCCGCTCTAATACTTAACCGAAGTCCGTCTAAAGCTGTTGACAAGACTCCATATGAACTATGGAAGGGAACGGTCCCTAACTTGTCCTTTATACGGGTTTGGGGCTGCGAGGCTTATGTCAAGTGGAGACATGAGGATAAGCTCGGCCCGCGATCGGTCAAGACATACTTTATAGGTTATCCTAAAGGAACACTTGGTCATTACTTCTATTCGCCAACCGAACAACGCGTTTTTGTTGCGGCTAGTGCGACATTCTTAGAGAAAGAATTTCTCGAGAATGCAAAGAGTGATAGAACCTTCGACCTGTCGGAGATTCCAGAACCAAATACCGAGCAACCATTGGAGGAACCAGTTCCTTCAATCCCGGCTCCGGTTAATATTCCTGAGGAACCTAGGAGGTCGGGAAGAGTCTCTATTCCCCCGGACAGATACATTGGTATGGTCGAGGAACATGACATAGATGACATTCTACTCTTAACGAGTAGTGAACCCGCAACCTATAAAGGTGCCATGACTAGTTCTGACTCAAAGCTATGGCTTGAGGCCATGCAATCCGAGATGGACTCCATGTATGAGAACAACGTATGGGATCTTGTTGACTTACCTGCTAAGGTTCGTCCCCTTCAATGCAAATGGCTTTACAAGATAAAGCATTCTGTGGAAGGTCAACAAGATATCTATAAAGCACGACTAGTTGCTAAAGGTTTCACCCAAGTGCCAGGTTTGCACTACGATGAGATTTTTGCACCCGTAGTCATGCTGCGTTCCATTCGGATAATCTTAGCGATTGCCGCTTTTCATGACTATGAAATTTGGCAAATGGACGTGAAAACCGCCTTCTTAAACGACTTTTTGGAGGAAGAGTTGTACATGGTACAACCCGAAGGTTTCATCGATCCAGAACATCCTAAGAAAGTGTGCAAGCTTAAGCGTTCCATTTATGGACTTAAGCAAGCATCTCGGAGTTGGAATCATCGCTTCGACCAAGTGATAAAAGAAAATGGATTCATTCGATCAGTCGAGGAACCATGTCTTTATATCAAGTCGAGTGGGAGTAAGATTGTCTTCCTAATATTGTATGTCGATGACATACTCCTGATTGGGAATGACATACCTCTCTTAACTTCGGTGAAAGTATGGTTGAAGAACCATTTCCAGATGAAAGATCTGGGTGAGGCACAAAGAATTCTGGGCATCCGAATCTATCGAGATAGATCACGACGGATGTTATCTCTCAGTCAGGAGTCTTACATAGACAAAATCCTAGAGAGATTCAAAGATGACTAACTCCAAGAAGGGGTTTCTTCCTATGGCTCCAGGGGTGCATTTGAGCAAGTCTCAGGCACCAGAGACACCGGAAGAGAAAGAGCGCATGACACGGATTCCTTATGCCTCGGCTATAGGATCAATCATGTATGCCATGATATGCACACGTCCGGACGTGGCATATGCATTGAGTATGACAAGTCGATTCCAACAGCATCCAGGTGAATCACATTGGTTGGCTGTCAAGAACATTCTTAAGTACCTACGGAGGACTAAAGATTGGGCATTGACTTATGGAGGCCCTCAAAAGCTATGCGCAACCGGTTACGCAGATGCTAGCTTCCAAACGGATCGAGATGACTCAAAATCTCAGTCTGGATTCGTTTTTACTCTTAATGGCGCTGCAGATCATTTGGAAGAGTTCCAAACAAATGTTACAGCAGATTCTACGATCGAGTCCGAGTACTATGCCGCGTCTGAAGCTACAAAGGAAGCGATATGGATGCGTCAATTCTTACATGGACTATCCGTAGTGCCTAGTTCGAATGACCCGATCACCATCTATTGTGACAATAGAGGTGCCATCTTCCAGGCTAAGGAGCCCAAGTCTAGCAACAAGTCTAGACATGTACAACGGAAAGCTCATCTAATCCGAGATTACGTCGAGCAAAAGGAAGTAGTGATAGAAAAGATTGCTACAGATGATAATATAGCAGATCCTCTCACTAAACCATTACGACAAGATAAGCATGAAGGGCATGTTAATTCCATGGGAATTAAACGTGTTCCTAAGTTGTAGTACTCTTTTTATGGATTAGATTCATTCTCTTTTGTACTCTATACGACATCATCGTTTTGATATTTATTTTGTTTTTCATGTGGAATTTGTACGACAATTTTGAACACCACAAAGTGAACTGAACAAACATTATATATTTTGTCCTTAATTGCCCACATGAGCTGATAACTCTGGCAATTATTTTGTGACATTGGTTGATGGTGGGTTCAACAAGCCATAAGTCAAACGGTTGACTGGCCAATCACAGAGGCGAGTTATACGGATATCTCGTAGGACACAATTGTGACATCGACGTGGAGTCCTAAATGTTTTATAACATTCGGTGCCAGGTCGTGGATAGGACCTCCATGGTGATCCTAAGAGTCGATTCTTTTGACTATCGACTGTCTCTTGAGACTAAGGCAGATTTTGGGTGACTTTGGTTTCTTTCTCACGGTCATCCGTAACAGGGGGCCAAGTAGATTTTTTCTGGGTCATTTCATGCTGTGCTTAGATCGGAAGGAGTCGAGTTGAAGGAAATATTCAGCCTTTATCAGGTACTCGATATTTCTCAGGGCCACTCGAGGAGCTGTAACTTAAATGTATGGCCATGCTCGGATACGGATTCGTTTTATCAGTTAAGTTACTCTCTAGTCGGGGAAACCACTCTTGACATTGATCGATTGTAAAATACGACCTTTGCGGATCCGGATCTGCAAATTGTTTTACATTGAGTGGGAGAAATTTTAAATGAATATGAGAATCGGTTATCGCACATACACTTGTACGGACAAGTGGGAGTTTGTTGAGCCGTGTCCTCCGGTTAGTGCGGATAACGTCATTGCACGTACACTTGTACGGACAAGTGGGAGCTTGTTGGGGCTGGTGTCCTTTACAGTTAGTGCAAGGACTTACAAATCTCTAAAAGGATCAAAGGGCATACTTTTGGTATTATTATCAGTTGATCCACGTTTATCAATAACGGTTGGCTTGCTAGATAAGTTTGACGTTATTGTCATACAGATGGCGGTGATCAACTGGTCCCTAAAAGTCACACCTATAGGATACGTTTGAGAGATGTGACAGTATGAAAATACAGTCATGTTGATGCCAAATTTGACTAACCAGTTAGTCGGAGTTATTGACTAGTAATTAGTCAAAACGCGATGTTGAGATATTTTATTTAATACGGATTAAATAAAATGGGCTAAGGCGAATTAAGCAGTTAATTCGTAAATTAAATATAAACGATTATATTTAATTGATGTATATTGAATTAATTATACAATATCGTCTTTGTCGGACATGTATTAATATTTCAACTAAATCGTGTTATTAGTTGATGTTTTAATATCCGATAACCGATGACGATTTATAATAAAAACCGCGTCATATACATTTAGCAATTTTTCGAGCCGGACCACGAGTTAAAATTAAGAGGAAGTGGAAGCCCACTTCCCCATGAGGGCTCACGGTTGGCTGAATGGAGGAACAAAAGGAGAGCCTCTCCTCCTTTCTAACCTAATCGATCATTTTGACAAAAACATTAGGGTTTCAGAGCATTCTTCTCTGAAATTTCTAGATCTCACATCGAATAACCTCACAATAGCTCTCTCGATATTGCAAGTCAATTAGAGAGCATTTCTAGCACAAGGGCATAGTCTCAGACGGTCTTGGGTGCAACGATTAGGAGGAAATCTCTGTTGATTTCTGTTCTTTACGCCGCACATCAAAGGACCCGAGGTTGATTCTTAATCTTCATCGTTTTCTATTGTATTTCGTTTATGACCATAAATCGCATGTTATATTTACGTTATAATCCTTAAAATTAAGGGAATTTTACGGATATTTCCCTACAAAGATAACCCCAGCCGGAACAGGAGGTCACTGTTTCATTCTAGTAGCAATTGACTATTTCACCAAATGGGTAGAGGCGGCTTCCTACACTGGTCTTATGGCTAAAAATGTGTCAAAATTCATACAAAACAACATCATCTGTCGATATGGTTGCCCACATGAGATCATTAGCGATAACGGGTCACACTTCCAAGCTGAAACCGAGCAATTGCTAGCCAAATACAAGATTAAGCATCACCACTCTTCGTCCTATGGACCACAGACTAACGGCGCGGTAGAGGCGGCAAACAAGAATGTTGTCACGATTCTCAAGAAAATGATCGACAACTATAGAGATTGGCCAAGCAAGATACCCTTTGCCTTATGGGGGTATCGACATCCGTCGGGGACGCCCACCGGGGCTACTCCTTTCTATTTGACCTACGGCATGGAAGCCGTACAACCAGTCGAGCTAGAAATACCATCCCTGCGTATTCTACTAGAAAGTCAAATCCCGGAGGCCGATTGGAAAAAGGATAGATATGAAGAACTCATCCTCCTGGATGAACGTAGGCTACGCGCCTTACATAATGTCCAAACATATCAAGCACGTATCAAACGAGCTTTCAACAAAAGGGTTAGGCCAAGAAACATCAAAGAAGGAGACTTAGTACTCAAATCGGTTAGAGCTCTTTTACCTGTCGACCCAAGGGGAAAATTCAAACCTAATTGGGCCGGACCATTTCTAGTCAAATCCATACTCTCAGGGGGTGCGGTTAGAATCACAGACCTAGATGGGAATGAGTTTTCAAACCCCACAAACCTTGACCAACTTAAACGGTACTATGCCTAGAATAGGAACAAAAGACGCGCCTCGCGTAAACCAACGTGTCGCTCTTGTGGCACTAAATAAACGGCCCCTGGCCCAGCTGAAATAAGCTAATGTCACTGTGCTCTTGCATTTTGACAAGTTTGTCATCCTCATATCATCAAATAAACTAAATTCGCACCTCCAGAGTAAGCAAAAGCTCATGCTTATTTTCTATGTTCATTACAAGCTCTTGCTTCGAACAATTATTCTTTTACATTTACTCGAACTACGCGCAAGGGTTTGATTTCGCTTTTAAAGTGAATACGTAGGCAATCCTTCACAGGATTCAACCCATTATATCTAAAATGTAAATAGAAGGACATTTGCATTGCATTTGAAATTCGACAAGAAGAATAAGTAGAAAATCTCAACGGTTTCATAACCATTTAACCTTTTTATTTCATTCATTTCCTAAATAATAATAGTACGTTACATAATAAAAATAGAATAGGCTAGGATTCTAAAAATCCCTCCCTTTTATTACAACAATAATAATAATAATCAAATAATAATAAAGAGACTCGGGCTATTCCTCCATCTTCCCCTTGCCCTTGTCATTCCTATCATATTTCTTATCACGACCTCGAGCCGGACGCTCCTGCGCCACTTCAGACCTAATCACCAACGGTCTTTCTCGAGGTCTAGCTTTTCCATTCTTGCCAATCACCATCTCTGCGACAGGAGTAGTCTTGGATTTCTTCGAAGGATGAATGACTTGAAACCCGGCTTCTTCTTCTCCCTCTGTCAGATGCTTCTCTTTCTCTTTCTCTCCCTCGCGCACCTTGTAGTCAATGGGCTCGCGTTTCCTCAATTTCTCGCTCTCTTCCGGAGTTGCAGCCTTTCTCCACCTCAGATAAGAATCCGACACCCACAAAGCATTGACGGAGAAGTTCAAGAACCACATGTTTCTTTGGGCCCATTTAATAGCCCACTCCCTTCGGCTCTCAGTAGTAAGCGCCATAGCAGTCTGCGGGACGGTGTCAAGCCTCGGGATCGTCTGCTTCAGCCCAACTTGCCTCATCAGCCTTTCCGGGAAGATGCACACCATAAACTCCAATCCAGGAATGCGCACGGACCTAGTGGGATCCAAAGAAGACACTCCAGTGACAGACTTGAGGTGCCACCACGGTACAACCCACCTAATCAACGGACCATCATCATTCTTCAGCTTGTTCTTCCAATAATCGCAGACCCGGGTAAAGTCCACCATGTACAACCGCGTCCTCATCGCAATCGAACGAGCATGATAGGAAAGTGCATGAACTGGAGGCTCGATCAATCGGAGCCGTTCCATAAGCCAAACCTACCAAAAGCAGGTATTAGACATAAAAAAAAAAACGAAAAAAGAGAAGACGAAAAAAAAAAAACGAAAAAAAAAAACAAAAAAAAAGTGTGTCTTTTACCTGCAAAATGACGGGACTCCCCAAGAACGGCAGATCGCGGTTGGATTTCCTATTATCCAAACCCAAAATAATCTCTCCTAAGCATAAGCAAGCTGGGCTCCTGCGCAGCTCCATTTGCTCAATAAGGCCCAAAAGACGGGGATCACCTCTCAAGTCTTCATCAACGTGTCCTTGGAAGACATACACATGCAACAAACAAAAGCCAAATGCCCTCCTCCTAGCAACATGAGAAACAGTAGGGTCGGCCCTGTTGATGAATCGGTCTATAAAATCCAACATTCTCACGCCTTTCGGGGTAACTAGACGATCCACCTCAAGTCTGGTCAGTCCAAGCAAGTCTCTACATTTGCTCTTATACCCTTGCAAAGTGGAAGGAATGGCAGGTAAATATTCGGGGTCCCACCCACCAATAGCAGCAATTTCTTCAGGAAATGGGCAAATGTCACCTCCTGGGAACGCGAAAACATGATAATTCGGGTCCCAATAGTCAAGGCAAGCATCCAAGAACGGTTTTACAACCTTGATGAGTTTCAAACTCAACAAAGACCCAAGGTTATAAGCACCCATGTCATGCTTCTCCATATTCGAAAATTCATTGGTCCATTCCTTCATGCGGATCTCCAAAGTATTCATAATGACAATCTTCTTTTGAAGATTTATTTTGAGAGTTTTATGTGAATAAACGAAGAAGAGACGAAAGATTTGTGTGAATTAAAGCTCCATCGACGCTTCTATTTATACTATTCTCTGTTTCCAAAATCCGTCGAACGGACCGGCTTAGGAACAAAGCAAGACCTTTGCGCCTCTTCAAAGGGACGCAGCTCATGCTGCGCCTCTTCCCAGATCTCACTTCGTGATTTCCGCGTTGGATCTTTCCTAATTCTATAACGAATGATTTCCTATTCCTACGGGGTTTTATTTTGGTAAATACGGGAAGATTACCATGTTTCAGGTTTCCTAAGTTCGCGGGCACGCATTTCGAGGCGACGTCGACACCTTCACCATTTCATCACACTCAATTCATTTTCTTTTTTTAGGAAGTACTTTTCATTTTAATTCATTTTCTTTTTTGGGAAACAATTTTCATTTGTTTCCATTATTAACAAATTTCAGCATTTTTATTCACTTCAGTTTCTTAATTTCATTTCTACATTCTCTAACTTATAGATTTATTTTTTCTTTTTTTTAGGGGGTAACCCTCCCTACCGTCCGGTCATTTCCGGCAAAATTTTTGCTTTTTGTGTGTTCTTTTGAGTCTTATTTTGCGCTAATTAAGGCCATATATATATAAAAATGTATGTTTTGCGTGATTTCTATGTAAATTTCGGCAGCATGACGGCGCAAACCGTTATCTACCAAACCTGCTCAAGAACTAACCTGCAGATACAAGCAACACAACCCAGCAGCAAAGGCACTCAGGCCGTCGTATATACGCCAAACAAAGCAAATGTACGAGCAAACTGGGGGCTTGCGCCCCAAACAAAGTCCAAAAATGTTCAAAATCAAATGTCCAAATGTACAAGTCTACAAAACTACACAAAACTACTGCTGGGCGCCCTCCAACTCTGCAACTCTCGCCGCCAGAACGGCGATCTCGGCGTCCCGAACCTCGAGCCCCCTCAATAAGCGAACTGTCTCCTCCCGAGACTGGGTCAACTCTCGCTCCAGCTCGCGGTCACCCTGTAAACAGCAATAAATTGGCTCATGTCAATCGATTCAAGCAAAATTGAAAATAGAAAAATCAAAAATCAAAAAGAGAAATAGGTGTAAGGTTCATACCTGACGACCTCGACCACCGACGAGTGCCTCGACGACAGTAGCTCGCAGCCGGTTAGCCACCCTCCATAATGCCACAAACCGGACGCGCGACCGCATTTTCAAAGGAAATTCTCAAAGAAATTGAACAAACTCAATCAAATGTGTTCCTACACGAAAGTTATACAAGTTAGAGACTCACCCTCCGAATCGAGATGATCGCCGGTCGTCCAGGCCAAAGATCCGTCACATCTACGTCAAAGTCACGCAACTCGGAGATCGTCGTCCTCTCTCTTGGTCGCGTCGGTGTACTCGAGGGTCTCGGTACACCGGGGGCTCGATGCCCGCCGCCTCGACCTCCTGCAAAGACAAATAGCTCTCATTAATCGATGATCTTTCGTCGTAATTCTCAAAATCAAATCAAGAAAAAAGTAAAAATACTCACCACTACCGGCCCGTACGCCAACCTCCCGTAGAGGAATGCTGAGTAGTCCTCGCCAAGCAGAAGAAGGGCGTCGCCACTGGCACCAGCCAAGTCCGCCTCCCTCTCAGCCTCAGAAGGCTCCCTAAACATCGTCCTGGGAGGATCGACGGGAACCGTCAACGCGTCCCGAGAGCACTGACGAGCCAAACGCTCGCCCAAGTACCACACAGGACCCATCGACGTCCCCAACAGCAGTCGACTCGGGATCCTAGGTCGAAGGACCTCAGCCACGAAGGGAGGCGCTCCAGCGTACTCCGCCCAAGGTCTGGGCACCCACTATGACAAGATAAGGCAAAGATCATTCCTATGATCAATTAAAGGCAAAGTATAAGAAGTATAAATGAATACAAATGGGATACTCACGCTACTCAGCTGAAGAGCGTTCACGTCCCGCTGGTAGACGTTGTGAGAAGAACGCTTGCTCTTCGTCCGGCACATCACCCAATCCCTCACCACAGGATAGGCCCTCTCCAGCGGCTCCGTCCTCTTGGGCGCGAGACTCGGGAAGTAGGAGTACACCCACGCCCGTAGCGAATAATCAATGACGATCTTTCGTGATTTGATAAAGAAAGGAATTTACTTTAGTCTAAAGGTAGGTTCATACCTCCAAAGAAAGTAGTCCGGTCCGACAAACACCAGGAGAAGTCCCCTTCTCCATCAACTCCGGACGAACCATGGCCCTCATGAAGCGGATGAGGACCGCAAAGCCAAGCAGATGACCCGGTCCCAACGTCCTAGGGAACTCGGGTCGAAAGGAAGGGAAGAAGCTTCGCCGAGCGTGACCTCTCGCCCTTGTCTCCGAGGTAAATCGAAGACGGGAACCACCAAAGCCACGACGAGCCCTCGCTCGGTGTACAAGGAGGAGGAGCCGTCTCTCTCCCGTCAATCGTCACCGGCGCCACGGGTCTTCCCCGCAAAGTAGTCTCGAACGTAAGAACGGGTACCAAACCCGCACGGCAAGATCGCAACACCTTCGGCGACAAGTTCCGCCCGATCAATCTCCTCGCCTCGGCCGAGTCCACTCTCATGGCGTCTCCGCCACACCACCTCCTCGGTCCCGCACGACAGACCGTAAATCATGCCGTAATCCTCCAAAGTGACTCCCACCTCACCAAAAGGCAGGTGAAACGTGGAAGTCGTATCCCAGAATCGGTCCAAGAAAGCACGGAACAGGCTAATATTAGCCCGCAACTTCCTCTTCACGATATCCCTCCAGACACTGTACCAAAAGACCGAACGCTCCACGCTCGATCATGGCCCTCTCTCCGCCGACGACCGCTCGTAGTGCTCCATTTGTCGTGTAACCCGAGAACGACCTAATGTTCCCGGCCTCCTATTATGATTTGAAACAAAGCTATCTTTAGTTTTGAATGAAATTTGAAAGAAATTTGGACAAAAGGATGAATAGGGGATGAGTAGTGAGTAGTGAATTCCTATTTACCAAACTCTTCACCGTCCTGTAGGACAGGTGACCCTCTGCAGCCCACACGAGGTGCCTACTCTCCCAGGTCTCGGCCCACGCAGAGCTCCCCTCGGTGACGACCTCCTCGCCGACGTTGGCCCGTCTCGGGATCTCCTCCTCCTCGACGGCCTCCTCCTCGTGAAACTCAGCAGCCATCACCGCAGCGGTGAAGGCCTGCTCTAAAGCCTCCTCAACAGTAGCGGCATCTATCTCCATCGGAGCTCTCCCAGAAGTAGAAGCCTCATCACCTGCAATGTTAAAGCAAATTCAGGCCGCGTCATATGACGACGAGCCTTTGTTAAGGAGTTTTCGAGCCTTCTAAGCCCTGAAATCGCCCTTTCCTTGCCATCCTTTGCCATATTCCCATCAACCCAGTCACTCATGTGATAAATTGGGTCAAGTCAAGTCCAATTCGAAGCCTAGTTCCGGGTTCAAGTCGAAATTTCGGTAGCATTTCGCTATAACGACGATTATGCCCTAGAAAGGTGTCCTGAAAAAGTTGTCACAAACCAAAATTCCGAGATGGTAGAAAGTTTTCCCATCACCCCGGGATCCCAAATATCAAGTTTCATCGCAAATGGGCAATCCTAGGGCTATTTTCGAAGCAATTTACGGTTCAGCTGTAAAACCGTCTCAAATTTCACTCAAAGGCTCAAAACTCGACAAAAATTCGAAACAAATACATGGTTATGTTCCTAACATTACCTACTATCCATTTCTAACGTCAATTTGACAAAGCAAATTCATTTGGGGAAAAAGCCCCAAATTTTCGATCAAGGGGTCGAAAACCCTAGATTTTGCGGCTCAAAATTCAACAAATGTAGAGGATTAATGCAAGATTGAGATACATACCTCAATTAGTCATGTTTAAAGCAAGCTTTTGAATCAAACCTTGGCGGAAATGGTGAAGATTTGAGAGAGAAATGAGTGATTTGTGTTCCGAATGCAAATGAATACAATCCCTCTGATTTTCGCGTTTTTACGCAGGAAGGCCATATTGGGGAATAGACGCAGCAGGCGCTGCGCCTCTTCCAAGAGACGCAGCTCTTGCTGCGCCTCTTCCTTTAGTTCCCTCCATACGGATTTTCAAAAATTCGTTATAAGTTTGTTATTTGTGGGCCCGTCTTTGGTGCGCCTCTTCCCCGATGCTATTTTACTCTTTTGGTCCGTTCGACTATTTTCTTTCGTTCCGGCTCGCATTTCCAAGCAGATCGTTTATTCCTTCCAAGACCCGTTTTTGCTTGTCGCAACGAGCATTTACTTATTCACAAGAATTCGACACACATTCATTATGTCTCAAGCGAGAGTAAGCGGATATACTTTCCCTCTCATGACAAGAAAAATAATTCCCCATGATGTCTCCAGCGAGAGTAAGCGGACGTACTGTCTCTCTCAAGACGTGAGGATTAACATATACCCAAGCAGATTTTTCCCTCCAGCAGTTCCCAGCCGTGTCCTGCTACTTGCGATATTTTCCCGAAGATTATCCAAACAGTTTTCCCTCCAGCAGTTCCCAGCCGTGTCCTGCTACTCGCAATATTTCGTGTTTCCCCGCGGAGTTCGACGAAGGTGTCGTTCTCCAGAAGTATCCAAACCTTAGCTATCCTTAGTCGAACTTACTATTTGACCTCCTTCCCGTCAATGCTTTCCTTTAGGGCCCCATACCCTAGCACAATCCTTATATATCCTTTAGGTCTTACCCTTAGCTCCCATGCTCAACCTTAGCTCCTACGCAACTCCGGAAGCATCTCGAGAAGAAGTCTCAGGTATGGTCTCTTCTTATGGCTGGCGAGCCTCTTTACGTAGTATAATGGACTTTAAACGACCCTCCCCGATAGTCGACAGACTCTAAAATGTTCCCGACGACAGGTCCTTGGTTCAGACCCCTTGAGCCGCCTCGCGTCGCCATAGTCGTCAGGTCGTAATCTTCGATTGACCTGATGGCTATACTTTGACTTTCGCCTTGTCCAAGCCTCAGTCAAAGTGGGGGCTCTGTAGATACCTCATTTCTACACCTCCCGCAAACCACCCGGTGATGATTGGGCCGCATGTTTGATACGCGGAACGATTTGTGACAGTTCGTAAGATTATCATCAAGTGATTGCTCAAATATTAATGTCTACCTCATGGTTGTCATCTACGTCCCAATATGGTCGTTTTGGCAGTAATTAGAGTACATTCGGAGTCCGGGCCTAAAACCGTCTCCATTTTCTGATAACCGTTAAATCCCGAGTCGGAATGTTCTGGAATGTTCCAGATATTTCTATTCCATATTTCACAAATTTTATCTTTTGGCAAATAAAATCCCGTAATATTCATATAAAATATTAAGGAAGATCGAATTATTTACGTCCTACCATAACTCAAACGCGGAAATCTTTCTTCAGCAGAGGGAAACCTCCACGGGAATAGACGCAGCAGTCTTTGCGCCTCTTCCAAGAGACGCGAGTGGGCTGCTGCGCCTCTTCCCGTGCCCTTTCTCGCATGTTTCTCGTATCTTTTTCATATCTTTCCGAGATTCACTTCCAAAGAGTCTCCGAAACCCTAATTCCTCCATGTGATTAGTATAAATAGGAGCCTTCGCTCCTCATATTTCTCACGCGAGTGTCCGCCCTTCTCTTCTCCCTTTGCATTCTAGACTTTGTTCTTACTTATTGGCGCCTACGTGCTTGAACTTTCGACCACGTAAGCTCGGATCTTTCCGGGTATCAGCCTCTCCGTTGCATGACCGACCAATTTGACCAACTACACCAATAATCAACTTAATTAATCAATCCTTTTCCTCTTACGAGGGCACTTTCTTTGCATTCGCGTCGAGCATCACTAATCGATATCTTAGTCCTTCTCGTTTCGTCAACATGTAAGTCTGAGGGTGTATAATCTCTCTTTATTTATTGTATTTTGCTTTTCGTATCATCAATTGTAAGGTTTATGTCGAAAATACCATTAAAACCGATTTCTAAAACCCTTTATTAAAACCTGTTTTTGCGGATTTCCAGAAGATAACCGTCGAGAAAGGACGCAGCAACTGCTGCGCCTCTTCGAAGGAGCGCAGTTCCTGCTGCGCCTCTTCGTGAGGCTGCCGCAGTTCCTTCTTCCTTTCTTCTTCGTTTGTCCTCTGTTATTCGTCGAGTTCTTTTATTTATTTCGTTTGTTTGTTAATTCTTCATCGCAATAGCACATTAGTTTCACATGTATATTATAATCATCATCATTATCATGTTTTAATCGTCACAAATCCGACTTAAATCCCTAATAATCCAATATTTGCGGGTTTTCGTCATTAAATTCAATTCCGGGTTGTAGAGATTCAATTTGTTCATATTGAGTTTCTGGGATTCGTCTTTGACATAGTTTTCATCTGTTTATTCACATGTTCGTCGCGTATTTGTCATTAATCCACCGTATCTAACCTAATTAATTGATTTAATTCGTAGGACTCATTAATATTTTTCACTTCTATCATTATTCCATCATGTAATAATCCGTTTGCATCCGTCTCATCTATGTTTATTGCTTTCACGACCATCAATCATATATAAATAACCTGTTAATCACTTTCATCCGAGTAGATATCATCAAATTGATCATTAAAATCACCAATTAACATTAACGGCTTGCAATTACGGCTTCACACGTAATCGAGCCAAAGGAAGCAGACGCAGCGTCTGCTGCGCCTATTCCAAAGGACGCAGCTCTGCTGCGCCTGTTCCTGGCTGAGTTCTGTCCCTGAACTCCGTTTCTGCCTTGACCTAGTTTAATTAGTCTGCGTATTAACTAACTATTATCCATAATATCACCTTCTGATCTGTTCGTTAATTTATTCTTTTATTCGTTTTCTCAAATTATCCGTTTTAAAGGTATTTTCGACATAAATCGCCTATTCCATTGTAATTAATGTAATTTTCATTATTGTAATTCATAATCATTGTATTTCTTTTATTGTTTGTATGTTCTCACATGTAATTGAACATTAAAACCTACCTCGACCCAATTGTTTGCTAACTAATTGTCAACCGACTTAGTTAAATTCTCACATGTTAGGATTAAAACTTGGATGTTGCATTGCATGCATTATAGTCGACAATATATCAAGTACGAATAACTTCCCTAATCATTAGTAGAGGCCGCTATCGAGGCGGGCGGGATTAGGTGTTCGATCAAAAGAGCTTCCTAATACGTACCCTCACCCCTTACTCCAGATATCTGTGAACACCCGTGTTCATTGGCATCCACGAGAGTCATTCTAGACATAGAATGCTAAGGGTAACGATTGCTTAGTGTTCATGTCACTACTTTGTGTCTTGACATGACACGAGGTATTCGAACGGTTCCAATTTCCCATAAAAATTGGTGGCGACTCCATACAAAAATGCAAACGCTTGTTTCGTTTTCACCAAGCGCCCCCGTGGGCGGCCCGCTGTCCACAATTTTCCCCAGCGATGCTAAGGACGCGTCGTTGTCGATCCTTTGTTTTCTCCTCAGTGGGGCCAAGGGCGTGCCGTTGTTGACTCAATATATTATTCTTCCCCACGGAGTTCGAGAGAAACAATTCCCGGAGAGTTCTGTCCTTTTAGATAACCCTTTTCAGGATAAACCTTCAGATCTTTCAGATCCTTTAGATAACTTTCAGACAACCCTTCAGATAAACTTTAGATAACCCTTTCTGGATAATCCTTCCTTCAGCCTTTATTTCTTCAGAAAATCTTCAGATAATCCTTTATTTTTTTTTCAGACAACTTTCAGGATAATCCTTTCAGTAACCTTCAGATAACCCCTTCAGTTGTTTTCAGTCCTCCTTTCAGTCTTTCAGAGAGTTATCCTTCAGCCTTCCCTTTAGAGAGAAATAGCCTTTAGAGTTAGCCTTCAGAAGTGTTATGAAGTTTCTTCAGAATCCCTGTAACCCCTAATGCCTTCAGACACCAAGTTATCTTCAGACCAAAGAGTTTTGCCGAAGCGCCTTCAGTCCCGTTTCACACAGGGGTGTCTCATGTATGGTTTCGTCTTATGGCTGGCGAGCTTCCTCACGTAGTCTAATGGACTTTAAACGACCCTCCCCGATAGTCGACAGACTCTAAAATGTTCCCGACGACAGGTCCTTGGCTCAGACCCCTTGAGCAGCCTCGCGTCGCCATAGTCTTCAGGTTGTAATCTTTGATTGACCTGAGGACTATACTTTGACTTTTGCCTTGTCCAAGCCTCAGTCAAAGTGGGGGCTCTGTAGATACCTCATTTCTGCACCTCCCGCCAAACACCCAGTGATGATTGGGCCGCATGATTAGCATATGTCGCGAATTTATGACGTTCTGTAAATCGGTTAATAAAAGGTAACTCATACACTTGTGTGTATCCCTTGGTTTTCATCTAGGTGTCATTACGGTTGTTTTGACAGTAATTAGAGTTCATTTGGAGTTCGGGTCAAAAACCGCTTCATTTTCCTAAAACCGTCAAAACCCGAGTCAAAAAGCAATGTGCTTGTCTACCTAAGGTTAGGATGTCATAAAATGTTGTGAGTATATCTCATTTTGAGTCTCATATAACTTCTTTGGGCTAAACTTAAAGTTTACATTACAAAGTGTCCATTTCATTTAGTTAAAATGACAACCCGACATTTAGGCCCGTTTTACGAGGTGCTAACGACTTTTTTAGGTCAGGCCTATTTCACAGAAAGTTCTAGATATTTCTCTTAGCTTTCCAACTCCACCAAAATCACCTTAATTCGAGTCTTGTAGAGAAAATTATGCCTAAAATACGACAGGCTGTCAAACGCGTTTTCTACGCGCAGAAGGATCCCACCCGGGAAAGGACGCAGTAAGTACTGCGCCTCTTCTAAGGGACGCAGCACCTGCTGCGCCTTTTCTTAGGGCTTTCTTTTTGTCCAAGTTTCCGTGTTTCAACTAAGTCGGTTGTTTCCGGATCTTTCTTTCCTATTCCTTCCCAAATTCTACCCTTACCATAATTCCTCCATATGTTTAGTATAAATAGGGACCTTCATTCCACATATTTTTCACGCGAGTGTCCGCCCTTCTCTTGTCCCTTTGCATTCTAAGCTTTCAACGCCTATGTGCTTGATCAATCGACCACGTAAGCTCAGATCATTCTGAGTACCAGTCACGTTGCATGACCAACCAATTTTACCACTACACAATTAATCAATAATTCAATCTTTTTTAAAATCCTTTTTCAAGGGCACTTTCATATTTGCATAGATCGAGTCGAGTTACCACTAAAAACCGATTTAGTTAAATCTCGCGACGCTAAGATGTAAGTCTGAGGGTGTAAAATCCTAATTTTATTTATTGTACTTTTATTTTGTATTTATTGATTTAAATTTACGTCAAAAGCATGCTCGAAACCAATTTTAAAACCCCTTTTATAAACTATTTTTGCGAAACAGTGGAAATCAGATGTCGAGAAGAAACGCAGCAGCAGCTGCGCCTCTTCGAAGGATCGCAGCATCTGCTGCGCCTCTTCCAGAGGCTGCCGCTGCTCCTGCTCTTCTTCTTCTTCCTCGATCTTCTGTGTCTTTCCGTTTTTCTTGTTTCTTTCATTTCTTTTGTTCGTTTTAATATGTAATCACATCTTAATTAATTCTTTTCAAATCATAACATTTAATCCTGGCTTAAATCCCTTATAATCAATATTTGCAGGTTTTCGTCATCTTATTCAAACCCGGATTTAAGAGGCTCGATTCATTCATATCAAGTCCCTTGAATTCGTCTTTGATACATGTTTTAAATCTGTTTTCTTCACCAATCGTAATCTTTTGCTTTCAACCGTCTTTAACTTCGAGTTTGTATCTAAACCCATTTCCGACATCGTATCAATAGTAACCATATTAAACCGCTGTATTCTCACTTTTACCTCATTTTATAACAATATTAGTATGTATGTAATCTAAATCACTTTTATTCGAGTTATATATCAATAATCTATCCTAATCAAACAACCAACGATAACAATTAACAAGTATGACTTTCACAGACAGAAACCAATTCAAGAATAGTCGCATGAACTGATGCGCCTCTTTTAAGGGACGCAACAGATGCGACGCCTGTTCTGAGGTGGTGGTTTCTGCCTCTGAACTCATCTTGTTTTGACGTAGGGTTTTTAATTAGGATTTTAATCAACTATTATTCCTATTATCACCATAATTCGACATATTTTCCATATAATTCATATTTTCCTTATTCTCTATTTTATTTCTTTATTTTTATTTTCCTAATTTATTTTATTTCCTATTTTCTTTTAATTTCTTTATTTTCCAAATTTCCTTATTTTCCAAATTTCCTTATTTTTCAATTTCCTTATTTTTCCAATTTTCTAATTTTCCTTATTCTATTTATTCTTTTCTTTTCTTTTATTTCTAAAACTCTTTTGGGCATGTTTATAATGCGAATTCAAATATCCATTGTAATTTATTTCTTTTTCCTTTGTAATATTTCTTATTGTCTTGTATGATTTATTTACTTCATCTTTAACATGTAATTAATCTAACCTTCCAACTTCGACCCCAATTTATTTGTTAAATTAAGTGTTCACCGACATAGTCTAATCTCACATGTTAGGATTGAATCTGTGTTTGTTGCATTGCATGCATTGAATCGACAACATATCAAATATGAACAACTTCCCTAATCATTAGTAGAGGCCGCTATCGAGGCGGGCGGGATTAGGTGTTCAATTAAAGAACTTCCTAATACGTACCCTCACCCCTTACTCCAGATCTCTGTGAACATCCGTGTTCATTGACATCCACGAGAGTCATTCTAGACATAGAATGCTAAGGGTAACGAGTTCTTAGTGTTCATGTAACTACTTTGTGTCTTGACATGGCACGAGGTATTCGAATGGTTCCAATTTCCCATAAAAATTGGTGGCGACTCCACAAATGCAGCGCTTGTCCCAAGCGCCCCCATGGCCCATGTCCATAGTTTGTTAGCAATAAGATATAATTGCTCAAATATTACCAATATACGTGCGAAAAACTTTAAACTCTAGATAAGATTAGCTTGTTAGTATTTGTTTATTATTAATCAGATTAGATGTTGAACGTACGAATATTAACATATAGTATTTGCTCATATTATTAAATATAACTACTATTAGATATAATGAGTAGCAATTGTCCGTATTTCGAGATTCGGGTTGGATGTCGAGCTAGGTGTGAAAAAGATGGTGTATTTCATAGTATGTTATTTGTCCCACATTGAAAAATAATGGAGATGTTGTGAATATACTACGTATTAATAGTAGAATTATCTCACATTGAAAGATTAGTATAAGGTAGGGTGATCTTCTGATTATTAATAGAAGTCGCCCTTGAAACTTGGGAAGCAACCCAAATTCTTTTGAGTCACTTAACTATTGTGAAATAGAGCTCTTAAGAATTTCTATTATTAACGGTTAAAATTAAAATTTAACAAACTATAATTTTGTTGTCACTAAATTGTATGTTTGCTTATAGTGGCAAAAAACATAGATGTGTTTATCTTTTACGCCTTTACAGTAGAATGATAGCAATAAGATGATCATAGGAGTATACGTTACATGTTCTTTGTGAAAGAAAGAATATAAAAATGAACTCTGTTTATCAGTAATTAGAAGATTAGTTATTATTATGTAAGACGGTGTTATTAATTGAACAAAAAAAATTGAAATGACTAATTTAAAAGCATTAGATGTCTAAGAAAATTGTCCTTATTTGAAGGGTAGATATATGGTACAAACAAAATATATACTCCCTCCATCCCAGTCAATAGTTTACATTTGTTTTATTCCCCCTTACAAAATAGAGTAAATGTAAACTATTCATTAATTTCAAACCTGTCTTTATATTAATCATAAGGCCTATCAAAGCGCCCCGATTTCCTTACACTTATGATGATTACTACTTAATAAATTTTGGTAGAATTCGAGATAACAAAGCTTTAGAGGCTACCTAATGCTTAGAATCAAGTACGTATCAAGAGACCATAAGGGATTAGTATATTTCACTTTTTAGAATTATGTGACACTCGGATTTGAATTTCGAAACATCTATTTGATAATGTTCTATAACTTAGTTTTAAAATAATCAAGGTCTTTAACCCGTACGAAGTATGGGCTTTCAAACTAGTTTCCTTTATTTTAGGCTGAAATATTTGAAAGAAAATATCTTTAATTATTTTATATTGGCCGAAAATAATATGGTACTCCCTCCCATCCAATCTAATGGTAACATTTACTTTTGGATGGTGTTCAAGGCAACACTTTGACCGTATTTTTCTTCATTTATATACGCCTTTTTTCTACAAAAGATATATTTAATAATAGACTTTTTCATTGTAAATCCAAATATGTTAGTTTCGTCTTTCAAAATTTCATATTTTTTCAGACTATTCAGAATTTACGGTCAAAGTTTTCCAAGTTTGACATACAAAAAGTAGATGTTACAAATGGATTGGATGAGAGGGAGTATGTAGTAGTTTCCTATTAGGTGTTTAAGACTAAGGAGGCGTTTGGTTTGAGGTCTATAAGAAAGGGAAAGGGAAACAAAGTTATTGATTTCCTTTGTTGGTGTTTGTTTGACATAAACAAAGAGAATGAAATTCCCTTCCTTACCCCCTCAATCCATCTAATTCCTTACCCCTACCCCCCCAAGGGATGAGATTTCATTACCCTTATTACCCTTCAACCAACTTATTTACCTACCACTACACTTGCGACTTCCACCACACTAGCCACCATCAAGACGTCATCGCCACCATCACCACCACCACCACCACAGCCAGCCCCACATAAACCACCACCACAACACCACCGCCACAACCATCATGACGCCACCACCACCATCACCTCCACCACAGCCACCCCACAGCCACCACCACCACCACCATGATACCACTGCCACCACCACCATCACCACCACCACCACAACCACCCCACCTAAACCACCACCCGCACCCGCACAACAAAACAAACCACAACCCACCACACTTCATTTTCTTGATGTAACCAAACAACTAGTTAAGTTTTAGGTAATCCTTTACCTTTCCCTTTCCCTTTCTCTAACCAAACGCCCCCTAAATATATATTGAGATCTAGTTGAATACCTTAATTGTCTTTCCCTATAAATACTCTACTATACACACCTTATTATTTTCTAAGACTTTCAAACATTGAATTTAAGATTTTTACAAAACTTTTCCACTGCATCTTTGAGTCGTGTTCTTCAAGTTTATTTGAAAAAATATTTTCGAAAACTCTTGATCTTAACCTTTTGCTTTTATTTCATATCATTAAAAGTACATAGTTTTATCAATCCTTTCTAGATAATTGAATTGTATTCTTATTATTTAGAGTCGATTGTAATTTAGCGATTTTAAACTCGTGAGCTTAACATCTCACAAGACCCAAGAGCTTAATATCCTTCTTCATGTGAGCTTAACATCCCACTCCACCGTAAGCTTAACATCCTACACACGAGTGCTTAACATCCCTCACTACCGAGAACTTAACATCTCTCAAACACCGAGGGCTTAATATCCCAAAATAGCACGATTACGGTTAGTCGTGGTGATTAGTTATTTATTGTACGCTAGACCAGATTAGGCGCTTGTGATAAATATATATAAAAGAAGGGGTGGCCGTAGGCTTTTCAATTTGGCCGAATCACGTAAAAATCTTGTGTGTTATTTGTTTTACATATCTTTGTCGTTTATTGTTCATTATCAGGTTTAATCAATATACTTTATTAGTTTGTGCAAAGTATATAGATCGAATTCATAATAAAATTTTAAAAGGTTCATACTCTATTCAACCCCATTTAGAGTATTCATTGGACTGTTGAACTCTTCAGATATGGATATTAGAATTAAAACATTTGGATATCCGGTCCGAAAATATAATTTCCTAGTATAATTTCGAGAAAATACAATTTTATCTGATACAACTACTTAATTAAAGTTTTACATATTAGAGAAATATGTAAGTGATACTTAAATTATATGTCGAGAACATTGGAATAAGAATACTAACTAATGAGGCATGCCGAGTCGACCCGACCCGTACGCCAAACGACGGGTCACACGGTCCAAATGCTAGCCAAGTCACACATAAGGTACACATCCTCCCACACATAAAATATCTTCCCTAGGATTCCTTTCAAGGGAAGGAACTTACATAGAGACAAAAAGATCCTTCTAATGGAAGACAAAGAAGAGAAAACAATCACTATCTCTCTCTTGAGAAAACCCACAACTTCATTCTCACTCTATAAGTAAGACTATCTAAATCATCTAAGAGAGGGACCGGGAATCAAGCCTCGCGCAAAGGTTCCGACTATACATCTGAGGATATCATACTGACTTAGGCATCGGAGATGGCTCCCTCGGGACACCCCCGAGGCCCTGTGTGTTGCATGTGCAGGAAAAGTTCGAGAAACCAGAGGAACATCTCACCCAATATCTGAAAGGAGCGCATTGACCCGACACGAGTTTGGGCAACGCTGACTTGATTGTTTTAACTCGAAACAATTTGGCATTGTCTATGGGGAACTTTATTGTAATACTTCGTCATTTTTAATTATTAATTTATCTAACGTCATTTTGAAAATCGTCAAAAGTTATTTAATCATCTTAAATCTTTATACTGCGTTAGATTTGCGTAGGTATCTTACGTACATCTAATAACTACGTACGTAGTAATGGTTAGTGGTAATAATAATACTCCACTTGAAGTTGTTCAAATTGTGATCCAATTTTGAGATCTCCTAGCATGAACTATTGAAATTGGGCAAAAGAAAAAGGATCCCCAAATTGAAAACCCTAAAATTTCAAAACTCAAAATTCCCAAATCAATATCATGTTCCTCTAATTTTTCACCTCCATTAATAAAAAAAAAAAAAAACTTTAAAAGATCATAATTTCAAACCTTCATATCAGAATTTTAACAAAGTAGAAGTGCTACAAAAAGCTGACCTACAAAATTAATCGTGAAAGCTGCCTTTGACCAAAAATCAACACTATTTCTGGGGATTGTAGAGAATCAAGATAAGCTACAAATTTTCCGAGTTCGGAAATCATGAACCACTTCATTCTTAAGTGAAGAAGATCTGAACATGCGTTTCACTATTGGAGAAGTTGTAGAAAACCAGTTTAAGCTACAATTCATTGATCGAAACCTAAATCATTCAGTATGCTTATCAAAAGAAGTTTATCAGATTTTGGAAAATGGAAAACATTTGTGTTTCTATAATCATATCATAACTACTCTCTTCAAAGTCAATATTAAGTCACCCGAAACTGCAGATAAGGAGATAGTTTAATCACCTGCAGATGACTCCGGAGGTGACTCTCTGGTGTTCTCCTTTTCACCCTCACTGTCTGATGATGACGAAAATGGCCCTGAAGACAACATGGACGACTCTCTTTCTTCTGGGCTGGACGTGTCACCTATTCCATCACAAGCTATTGATGTTGGTGACTTGCTCGTTGCTTATGCTAGGCCTTCGGTGCCTCCTCTGAGATCTTGTGGTAGTAAGGTGACTTTTGTTTACAAGAGAAAGGTATGAAATGATTTTAATTCCTTTAGTACAGTGCGATTCAAACGCTCTAATCGTACTAGTTCCTTTGTTTTGCCTACTGAGGAGAATCTCTTATCTACCGCTCCCGAATTGCTTTTTGCTGAGTCTGGGATTCCTCCGTTTTGTTATGTTAAACCTAAACCTCCTGACTTTTCAGTTTTAGGAAGGCCAGCATCAACTCAGGGGTAAGCGAGTCACCAAACATTTTGGGCTTGGGATCCTCTGCTGTTACTAAGAAGCGGACTCTTCAATATGACGTCCAGGCCCTGGAATGTTTACCCCATAAACGCTTTAAAGTTGAGGGTTGGTTATTTTTGAATCTTTTAAAGTCTCCGCCAACTTCTTCTTCTTCTTCTTCTTCTTCTTCTTCTTCTTCTTCTTCTTCTTCTTCTTCTTCTTCTTCTTCTTCTTCTTCTTCTTCTTCTTCTTCTTCTTCTTCTTCTTCTTCTTCTTCTTCTTCTTCTTGTACCATCAATGAAGACTTGGAGTTCGTCACAAGTCTGGTGGTGGACCTTAATTCACCACCCGTGTATCAATGACTATCTTTTGCTGGAATTGTAGGGGATTTGGCGAGACGGATAATCTTACAATTCCGTATCTACTTCGTTGCATTCATAAATATCATCCGTTAATTTTGTTTTTGCAAGAAACCCATACTACTGTAGATATGGCTGATATGAAGACTGCTCAGCTTGGTCTCCCCAACTACTTTGGTGTAGACTCCAATGGTCGTAGTGGTGGCCTTCTTTTGCACTGGGATAATTCCGTTACTATCCAAGTTATATGTAGTGACCCTCGTTATTGTGGACGCGGGCCTACGGGGGCGCTTGGGAAACAAGCGTTTGCATTTGTGGAGTCGCCACCAATTTATTGTGGAAAATTGGAAACGTTCGAATACCTCGTGCCATGGCAAGACACAAAGTAGTGACATGAACACCAAGAACTCGTTACCCTTAGCATTCTATGTCTAGAATGACTCTCGTGGATGCCATTGAACACGGATGTTCACAGAGATCTGGAGTAAGGGGTGAGGGTACGTATTAGGAAGCTCTTTTGATATAACACCTAATCCCGCCTGCCTCGATAGCGGCCTCTACTAATAATTAGGGAAATTATCTATACTTGATATATTGTCGATTTATATGCATGCAATGCAACATCCAATAAATTAATCCTAGCATGTGAGAATTAACTAAGTTGGTGAACACGTAATTTATCATACAATTAATGTCGAAGTAGAGATTTAAATCGATTACATGTGAACATACAAACAATGCGACAAAAGAAATAAAAATACAATAAAGAAAAATTACAATAATTACATCGGATTAAATGATTTATGTCGAAAATACTTTTAAAATGGATAATTTGAGAAAGAATAAATAAATAAATAAACGAACAGGAATTATGGTGATAATACGATTAATAGTAAATTAATACGTAATTAATAAACTAGGTCAAAGCAGAAACGGGAGTTCAGGGACTGAAATCAACCGGGAACAGGCACAGCAGTAGCTGCGTCTGTTCCTGGGTTGAGTTCTGGCTGTGAAGCCGGAACCGCAACTCGTTAATATTCGTTGGTTAATTTAAATGATTGATTATGAACAATTGACTCGGATGGAAGTGACTAACAGATTATTTACATGTGATTAAGGGTCATAAAAACAGTAAACATGGATGAAACAGATTAGGACTAATTATTTACAAGATTAATGAGATTATTTACAAATACAAACTAATTAGGTTAAATTAAGTTATTAAAGATGAATTAATGATGGAGACAATAAACAAAAGGTGAAAAATATATCAACGACGAATCCCACCGACCCAATATGGATGAATCGAACCTTTAAAACCCGAATTTGATTTAATGACGAAAACCCGCAAATATGAATTACTTGGTATTTAATGACAAATTAAATACTAATGATGAATGATGATATGTCAGATTATTATGTTTAAATCATTACGTTAAAGAATCAAAGAACAAACGAAATAAAAGAGACGAATTGACAAAAGACGAAGGAAAAAAAAAGGACGCAGGAACTGCGGCAGCCTCACGAAGAGGCGTAGCAGGTGTTGCGTCCTTTCTCGACGGTCATCTTCTGTTAATTCGTAAAAAATGATTTAAAGCATGGTTTTACAAATCGGTTTTAAGAATTATTTCGACATAAATCTTACAATATGATTACGAAAATAAAGAACAATAAACAAAAGAAGGATTATGCACCCTCAGACTTACATGTTTGACGAAACGAGATGAACTAAGTTAACGTTTAGTGATGCTCGACTCGAGTGTAGACGAAAGTGCCCTCGTAAGAGGAAATTAAACAGATTGATTAAAGTTGATTATGGTGGAGTTGGTCAAATTGGTCGGTCATGCAAAACGAGGTTGGTACTCAGAAAGATCCGAGCTTACGTGGTCGAAATTTCAAGCACGTAGATGCCAAAAAGTAAGAACGTGGTCTAGAATGTAAAGGGAGAAGAGAAGGGCGGACACTCGCGTGAGAAATATGTGAGACCGAAAGTCTCTATTTATACTAATCACGTGGAGGAAATTAGGGTTTTCGGAGAAACTTTGGAGTGAATCTCGAAAAGATACGAAAAATACGCAGAGAAGGACTTGGGAAGAGGCGCAGCAGGCACTACGTCTCTTGGAAGAGGCGCAGCACCTGCTGCGTCCTTTCCCAAGTGGTTTCCTCCTGCGGAAGAAAGATTTCCGTGTTTTGGTTATGGAATGACGGATTAATCTTGTTTTCCTTAATATTTTGTGTGAATATTACGGGAAATTATTTGCCAAAGATTAAAAGATTGTAAAATATGGAATAGAAATATCCGGAACATTCCAGAACATTCTGACTCGGTTTTAGAAAATAAAGACGGTTTTTTTGACCCGTACTCCAAATGTACTCTAATTACTGGCAAAACGACCGTATCGGAACGTAGATGACAATTAAGAGGTAAACACAATTGTTTGAGTGATCACTTGACGATAAACTTACGAACTGTCACAAATCGTTCCGCGTACCAAACATGCGGCCCAATCATCACCGGGTGGCTTGCGGGAGGTGCAGAAATGAGGTATCTACAGTTATATCTTTTGTTATGTGGCTTTCGACGTAAATCCTTCTATAAAGTATGCTACGTGTGTTATGTTCATATATGGAGAACCCTCTCTTATGTATCGTTTGGCTTTGTGGGATAGAACTTCTTCTGTAATCTCGGGTAACTCCCCCTTTATAGTTGTAGGAGATTTTAATCAAGTGGAATTGCATTCCGACAAGCTTGGTGGCTCGAATATAATCCGGGGTCAATCTGATTTTACAACATGGAAACTTCATAACAGTTTGCTAGATGTGCCTTTCTTTGGCCTACGTTTTACTTAGATGAATGGCCAACAAAATGTGCACTGCATCATGGAACGTCTTGATCGTGCATACACAACACAAGATTGGTTTCAACTATTTCCTAATGCATCTATTCTGCATTTACCAATCCCCATCTCTGATCATGCACCTATTGTTTTAAACTTATTTCAGTCGTCAAGGTCTTCTAAACGGCTCTACCGCATTGATAATTGGTGTCTTATGATACCTAAAGTTGTTGAAGTGGTAAATCTTGCTTGGAAAACACAAGTGGAAGGGTCCTCTATATACGTGTTATCCCATAAGTTAGCCGCAGTCCGGTATGCTATTTTGAATTGGGTTATTAAGCATTCGTATTTCTAATGGCATAAATTGGTCGTCGGTTGAACATGATCTGGACCATTCCTCAGCATCTATTGCAGACTTGCAGTCTGCTGCTGATTACCAAAATTTGTGCTCAAGTCAATTGTAGCTAATTACAAAACAATATGATTATTGGCTCCGGCGAGTGAAAGCTTCGTAGGGAAATTTTGGATGGCCTCCCGTCTCGATTCTTATTTAATAGAGTTAAACAAAGATTGCCCAAGCAACGACTACTCGCTCTTCGAACTCCTGCAGGGGAATGGCTTCATGAACCATCTGATATTGAAGCTGAGGTACTCTCTTACTTTCGTGATATCCTGGGCGCTGCACCACTTCCATCTCATGCATTCCCCCCGATAATTTTGATGCTTTTTTGTCATCTCTTGAGCTTCCGTCTCTTACCTCTGCTGAAAGCTCCATGCTGACTTCACCTTTCACAGCTACTGATGTCCTACGCGCACTCCGTAGTATGGATGGTTCAAAATCTCCAGGGCCTGATGGTATTACACCCCGCTTCTTCCAGGTTTTTTGGCCTGAGATTGGACATCTTGTTACTTCTCCTATTTTACGTTTTCTTAATACTGGGGTTATTTTGAAGGAATGGAACAATACACATATCGTTCTCATTCCTAAGGTTGATCACCCTGAGCTAGTTTCTCAGTACCGTCCCATCAGCCTTTGCAACGTTATTTACCGGTTTGCTTCAAAGTGTCTCGCTAATCGGCTTAAGTTGGTAATTCACTCTCTTATACAGGATACTCAACAAGCTTTTATACCAGGTTGTCTTATGTCTGATAGCTGCATCATTGCACATAAGATACTACATTATTTGAATAAGTCTAAGAAGGGTTATAATTGTTACGCTATTCTTAAGCTTGATATGCATAAGGCATTTGATGGGTTTCACGGCAGTTTCTTATGGCTTCATGCGACATATAGGGTTCCCTTCGGTTTGGAAAAATCTAATTTGGGACTATATCTCCACGGTCTCATATAGGGCTCTCATTAATGATGAGCCCTCTGCGTCCTTCCGCTCCTCTTGAGGTCTTCGTCAGGGTGACCCTTTATCACCCTATCTTTTTATTATTTGTATGGAAATCTTATCACGACAGCTGACTAAAGCTGAGAAAGCTGGCAATCTTCTGGGCCTCAAGATTTTAAGATATGCCCCTACTATTTCTCACCTGTTTTATGCTGACGATGCTCTCATACGTTGTAAAGCTACTCCTGTCTCTTTTGAGGTTTTACGGGATCTTTTCAAGGAATTCGAGTTTGTTTCGGGGAAAATGATAAATCTGAATAAATCCTTCCTAAAATTCAGCCCTAACGCTCCTTCTGATTTTCGATCGCATTTGACTTCAATTCTGAAGATGACGACTACTAGCTCTTTTGGCAACTACTTAGGTGTGCCGGTTGATATCCCACGTAAGCGATCTCAGGCTTTCCACCCTCTCCTTGACAAGCTGACAACGCGCATTGCCTGGTGGTCATCACTTCATCCTAGCCAACCTTGTAAATTGATCGTCATCTCTGCAATTCTGCTGGCCTCACTTAATCATGTAATGGCTACTGTTCCTATTCCCCTTGGGATATGTCGTAAGATTGATTCTCTGATTGCCGCTTTTTGGTGGCGCAATGACTAGAAACGTCATTCCATCCACTGGGTTTCGAGAGAAGTTTTGCAAGCACCTAGGGATTGTGGAGGTCTTGGCATTAAATACACCTTTATTTTAAGTCAGGCCTCGCTTCTTAAATTTTTTTGGCGAATTCAATCTCACCCTTCAGGTTTAACCGCCAGGTATTTGGTTCCAAAATATGGCCGCGACTTGCCCATCCCAGCTGTAAAATCTCGCATCTCACAACCATCTTTTTTATGGACCGGCATTTGTCGTGCGGTAGCTGCTTCTACACCAGCCCTATGCTGGAAAATTGGAAATAGTAAATTGATTAATCTTTGGTCGAGCCGTTGGGTACACGGTGAGCTTCCCTCTATCCACCCCATAACGACTCCTCCTCCGTCTTTATTTGCCCTTTTGCTCCCTTCAAGCGACTGAAATCCAGTTGCAGTTTTCCGTTATTTTGACGCTCGGTGTGCTAAGGAAATTATCACTATGGAGCCTCCTCTGCCTGAAATTGATGACTTCCTTGACTGAAAATTTACGGAGGATGGCACTTATTCTACTAAATCAGGTTACTATTTCCTCTGGTATAAGGCTTTTGCTCACTGTACTCTATCTTTTGCCAATAAGTTCCCGTGGAAACTCATATGGAAGTTGCGCGCCTCAACTAAGTTCCCACTTCTACTGTGGAGATTAGCGCATAACATTCTGCCAATGAATGTAAATTTGGTGTCGAGGGGTGCAAAGCTGAGTCCTCTTTACCACCTATGTCACTCTTCACCTGAGACTACGGATCATTTATTCCGTTCGTGTACGGTAACACAACATATATGAAAATCCTTTGCGCTTGGAATTAACACTTTAGCAAATCCTACCCTCCTCTTTACCTGCTGGCTCGCTGATTTTCTCTCCTATCTTCAACGTCAATCCTCTACTTCGGATAACCGTCTACTTTATTTCTGTTGTGTTCTTCAGGCCATCTAGACTGTTCAGAATTCGGTGGTTTTTCAGGATGGCCTGATGGATCCAAGACGTATATGTCATTTTAAGGATCACCTCGCTGCTTCCCATACCCAACTTCCTGGTATTTGGTCTTCTCTGTTCGCATCCTCTTCACTGACCAAACTCTCTTGTGCTGTCCAATCACCACAACCACTTCACCAGGCAGCGGTCTTTTTCTATGTTTTGATTAGCAGATCAACACTCAAGAGCAGCTTCACCTGCTCCCTTTCTGGGACTACTACTCATACTTCTACTACTCTCACTACGATCTGAGTCCGCTCCTATATTGCAGCATCTACTAGAGCTCTTCTATTAGCTATGCGCCGTGCCCACTCTTCGGGCTACAGTTCTGTCTCCTTCCAGGTTTCTTGTTGAAAATTATCTTCCGTTCTGGCAGCTACTTTGCCAGTACCAATATGTGCGCGAAATTCTTTACATGAAATCCGCAACTTACTTGTTCTTTATCCTTCCTGGTCTGTAAGTCTAGCTACAGGCTAGGAACTTTTATGTACTTGTTTAATATAATCGGTTTATTGTTGTAAAAAAAAAATAGTAATACTCCGTTTGTCCCGGTAATTTGTTGTCCTATTTCATTTTGGGGTGTCTCAGTCAATTGTCGTCTTTCTATTTTAGGATTGCATTTGATGAGCAATTTGATCATTCACACTCAATTTAGTATACTTGTCATTTTACAATTGGCCCTCTCCTCTGTCCTTGATATTTATGCCAAAATTAAAGAATAAAAATTGACCGGTACTGAGGGAGTATGATGATAAACTTCCTTCACTACATTAATACACCTCATATATCATTTTATTAAAAAAAAAAAAAAAAAAAAAGCTCAATCACGTATGTTTTCACGTATGAACTCACGAATGGAACATTATATTGCCTTATTCGATCCAGTTTTCGTTTTTAGCTAAAAACTTCTACCTTATTTCCCAAGGCAATTATCTTATCACGGTTTTTGTAATCTTCTTTAACCCTAGCTATAAATACTTCGTACTCGGACTCGCCTTTCTTTTTTCGTAAAACAATAAACTTCACAAGCTAACCGCCTCCACCTCTCACGCACAATTGCACAAATTCCTACACACGAAACCGTCTCGCTCGTTGTCGTTCTAGTCCCCACAACACCGTTGCCTTAGTTCTCCCTTTTTGTGTCCTTGATGCTCCATCTCTGTTTTCGCATACTTTTATATCTTACTCGTTTTTGTCCGGTCAACTCATTATAATCCGAGTCGGGATTGGGGTAACTTGGCGTCACTATTCTATCATCATTCTTTATGCAAGATCGCATAAGGAGTTTCAAGGAGTCTTTTATAATGTTTTAGCCTTTTAGGACTGCTGTGATGTTTAGTTAACGTACTGAAAAGTGGCAGTGGTACACCCTGTTTTTACATGGATGTCGGTAAAATTCACTAAGCTTTTATGCATCCGTTTTAACTCTGATTAATCTAAAAGTTTTGGGGCTTGTTAGTGTTATAATATAGCATGAAATTATGGTTTTCATTTGCTAAGATACTGAGTAATAATGTCGGATTCCGCTGTTCTACTTTGGAGATGTTAAGGGTCGTTTGGGGACTGTTTGTGTCAATTTGTTCGGTTGTCATGGGGGCTGATTGGTGCTAGGCTACTCGTTTTATTGCTCGAGTTGTGTTAAGGCATGAGGATTTGGTTGGTTGTGTCGTGTTCGGTTGCTTGGTGCAAGTGAAGGATTGTTGTCGGGTCTGGTCGTGTTTTCTAAGTATGATTCGTGTCTCGTGCTCGAGGGTGGTTGATTGTGTTGAGCGTGGGCTATGCACGGTTGAAGTTTGTGTGGGTAGCATGTATGCGAGAAGAAGGAAGTCGAGTCGTGCGAGTGGGTGATCCTAGGTTCCGTTGCTTGCGGTTGTCACTTTCGAGAGTGAGTATTGCCGTATGGTGTTGCTCCAAACTAAAATGTGTAGTAAACTTATCCCACATTGGTAGAATAGTGGGGTATTATTGTAATACCCCGTATTTTAAGGCAAGGTTAATGGTTAGTCACTCGGTGAAAATATTAAAATGTATTTTCAAAAGGTATTTAATTAATTATATTAACTTAGAGAATTATATTGTGAGACGGAAATAAAATAATAATAATTAATCTTGAGTCGGGATTTCATTTGTCACATGTGACTTAGCCGTGTGTAGCATATTATGGACTAATAATAAGACGAAACTAATACTACAACAACAATAATAATAATAATAATAATAATAATAATAATAATAATAATAATAATAATAATAATAATAATAATAATAATAATAATAATAATAATAATAATAATAATAATAATATTGAAATTAGGAAGTTTCCTACCACCTACTTTTTTACTACTATAAAAGCAAGGAAAGTCCCACCAATAGACCTTATTAAATTCACAAACACAATAACTCACCAATAGGAGAGAGAGAGAGGAGATCTAAAGGGAGAAAATAAGGAGATTCATCTTGTATTATCGCCTTGTGGACATCGGGGGGCCCACGGGGGCGCTTGGGAGAGAAGAGAAACAAGCGTTTGCATTTTTGTTGGAGTCGCCACCAATTTTTATGGGAAATTGGAACCGTTCGAATACCTCGCGTCATGTCAAGACACAAAGTAGTGACATGAACACTAAGCAATCGTTACCCTTAGCATTCTATGTCTAGAATGACTCTCGTGGATGCCAATGAACACGTGTGTTCACGGAGATCTGGAGTAAGGGGTGAGGGTACGTATTAGGAAGCTCTTTTGATCGAACACCTAATCCCGCCCGCCTCGATAGCGGCCTCTACTAATGATTAGGGAAGTTATTCGTACTCGATATATTGTCGATTGTATGCATGCAATGCAACATCCAAGTTTTAATCCTAGCATGTGAGAATTAATACTAAGTCGGTGAACAATCAATTTAGCATACAATTAAGGTCGAAGTAGGATTTAATGCTCAATTACATGTGAGAACATTCAAATGATACAAGAAATAATGATAAATACAATAAAAGAAAATTACGATAAAAGAATTACAATAATTACATTGGATTAGGCGATTTATGTCGAAAATACCTTTAAAACGGATGTTTTGAGAAAAGAATAAAAGAACGAATCAACGAACAAAACAGAAGGTGATAATACGATTAGTAGTTAATTATACGTGAGATAATTAAACTAAGTCAAGGCAACCACGGAGTTCAGGGACAGAATTCAACCCGGAACAGGCGCAACAGAGCTGCGTCCTTTGGAATAGGCGCAGCAGAAGCTGCGTCTGTTCCTGACCTGAATTCTGGCTGTGAAGTCGGAATTGCGTGTTGTTAATACTCGTCGGTAAATTTAATGATTGATTAAATTATTTACTCGGATGAAAGTGATTAGTAGGTTATTTACATGTGATTAGTGGTCATAAAACAATAAAACACGGATAAGACGGAATTAAGACGGATTATTACATGAACGAATGATTGATTAGTGAATTAAACTAACTAAACAAATTAATTAGACTAGACATGATGAGTTAATGACGAACATATGACGAATATGACGATAAACAAATGAACATATATGTCAATGATGAATTCCAGAAACTCAATATGAACAAATCGAATTTCTACATCCCGGATTGAGTTTAATGACGAAAACCCGCAAATATTGGTTATAAGGGATTTAAGTCGAATTTAATGACGAATTAAACATGTTAATGAATGATAGATAATATACATGTGAATTATTATGCTATTATGACGAAGAATTAACAAACAAACAAACAAATAAGAATTTGACGAATTACAGAGGACGAAGGAAGAAGAAAGGAAGCAGGAACTGCGGCAGCCTCACGAAGAGGCGCAGCAGGAACTGCGCTCCTTCGAAGAGGCGCAGCAGTTGCTGCGTCCTTTCTCGACGGTTAGTCTTCTGGAAATCCGTAAAAAGAGATTTTTAAAGCACGGTTTAGAAATCGATTTTAAGAGGTATTTTCGACATAAACCTTACAATTGTGATACAATAATTAAAATACAATAAATAAAAGAGAGATTTACACCCTCAGACTTACATGTTGACGAAACGAGAAGGACTAAGATATCGATTAGTGATGCTCGACGCGTATGCAAAGAAAGTACCCTCGTAAGAGGAAAACGATTAGATTAATTAAGTTGATTGATGTGTAGTTGGTCAAGTTGGTCGGTCATGCAAACGAGGCTGGTACTCAGAAGGATCCGAGCTTACGTGGTTGAAAGATCAAGCACGTAGACGCCAAAAAGTAAGAACAAAAGTCTAGAATGCAAAGGGAGAAGAGAAGGGCGGACACTCGCGTGAGGAATATGAGGAGCGAAGGCTCCTATTTATACTAATCACGTGGAGGAAATAGGTTTCGGAGACTCTTTGGAAGTGAATCTCGGAAAGATATGAAAAAGATACGAAAATTACGCAGAAAAGGACCTGGGAAGAGGCGCAGCAAGCACTGCGTCTCTTGGAAGAGGCGCAACACCTGCTGCGTCTGTTCCCAAGTGGTTTCCTCCTGCGGAAGAAAGATTTCCGTGTTTGAGTTATGGTAGGACGGAATAATTTGGTTTTCCTTAATACTTTATATGAATATTACGGGAAATTGTTTGCCAAAAGATTAAGATTGTGAAATATTTATAAAATATGGAATAGAAATATCCGGAACGTTCCAGAACATTCCGACTCGGGATTGAACGATTATCAGAAAATGGAGACGGTTTTAGACTCGGACTCCAAATGTACTCTAATTACTGTCAAAACGACCGTATCGGCACGTAGATGACAACTAAGAGGTAGACATTAATATTTGAGCAATCACTTGACGATAAACTTATGAACTGTCACAAATCGTTCAGCGTACCAAACATGCGGCCCAATCATCACCGGGTGGTTTGCGAGAGGTGCAGAAATGAGGTATCTACAGAGCCCCCACTTTGACTGAGGCTTGGACAAGGCGAAAGTCAAAGTATAGCCATCAGGTCAATCGAAGATTACAACCTGACGACTATGGCGACGCGAGGCGGCTCAAGGGGTCTGAGCCAAGGACCTGTCGTCGGGAACATTTGAGAGTCTGTCGACTATCGAGGAGGGTCTTTTAAAGTCCATTAGACTACGTAAGGAGGCTCGCCAGCCATAAGAAGAGACCATACCTGAGACTTCTTCTCGAAATGCTTCCGGAGGTGCATGGGAGATAAGGAGCGAAGATCAGGTGTGAAGGTTAAAATAAAGTGAGTAGCAGGACACAGACGGGAACTGCTGAAAGAAGACTGCTTGGGTAGTCTTCGAGAAGTGATTGCGAGTAGCAAGACACAGGCGAGAACTGCTGAGAGAAAACTGCTTAGGCAGTCTTCGAGAAGTAATTGCGAGTAGCAGGACACAGGCGGGAACTGCTGAGGAGAAATCTGCTTAGGTAGATGTTAATCTCCATGTCGGTCGTGAACTCTCGTATGGGGAACGTAATCGGGATTTTTATCTCTGTGCCTTGAGAGGGAAAGTATATCCGCTTACTCTCGCTTGGGGGCAAGATAATGAAGAGAAGGCGTGTCGAAACACCTGTCGAGAAATACTTGCTCGTTGCGACAAGCAAAGTTTTGGAAGCAATAAATAACGTATAATATTCTGCTGCTGGCTTTGGAAAATGAGGGCCGGAACGAAAGATAATCGTCAAACGGACCAAAAGGATAAAATAGCATCGGCGAAGAGGCGCACCAAAGATGGGGCCACAAATAACGAACTCATAACGATTTTTTGAAAATTCGTATGGAGGGAACACAAGGAAGAGGCGCAGCAAGAGCTGCGTCTCTTGGAAGAGGCGCAGCGCGCCGCGTCTCTGTTCCCAAAGTGTCTATTCTGCGTAAAAACGCGATAATCGAAGGTTCATTTCATTATTTCGAAACATAATTCCTTCAATTTCTCTCTCAAAAATCAAACATTTCCGCCAAGGTTTGATCCAAAAGCTTGCATTAATCATGACTAATCGAGGTATGTGTCTCATTCTTGCATTAATCTTCTGTATTTGTCGAATTTTGGATCGAAAAATTAGGGTTCATGACCCAATTGATCGAAAATTTGGGGCTTTTCCCCCAAATGCATTTGCTTTGCCAAATTGACATTAGAAACGGGTAATTGGTAGTATAAGGAACATAACCATGTATTTGTTTCAAATTTTCGTTGAGTTTTGAGCATTTGAGTGAAATTTGAGACGGTTTCACAGCTGAATCGTAAATTGCTTCGAAAATAGTCTTAGGATTGCCCATTTGCGATGAAACTTGATATTTGGGACCCTTGGATGATGGGCAAACTTTCTATCATCTCGGAATTTTGGTTTGTGACAGCTTTTTCAGGACATTTTCTAAGGCATAATCGCCATTATAACAAAATGCTGCCGAAATTTCGACTCGAACCCGGAACTAGGCTTCAAATTAGGCTTGACTTGACCCATATTACCACATGAGTGATCGGGTTGGTGAGAGTATCGCCAAAGACGGCGAGAAAAGAGCGGTTTCAGGGCTTCCAAAGGCTCGAAAATCCCTTAACCAAGGCTTGTCGTCATGCGACGCGGCCTAAATTTGCTTTAATGTCACAGGTGATGTGGCTTCTACTTCTGGGAGAGCTCCCATGGAGATAGACACTGCTGCTGTCGAGGAGGCTCTAGAGCAGGCCTTCACCGCCGCGGTGATGGCTGCTGGAGATGAGGTCCACGAGGAAGAGGTTGCTGAGGAGGAGGAGGCCCCGAGACAGGCCAACGTTGGACGAGGAGGTCGTCAGCTGAGAGGAGCTCCTGCGTGGGCTGAGACTTGGGAGAGTAGGCACCTTTGTGGGTCGCCGAGGGTCACCTGTCCTACAGGACGGTGAAGAGTTTGGTAAATAGGAATTCACTACTCATCACTCATCTTCTCTCGTTTCATTTGCTCATATCTTTTCCAATTTTCATTCAAAACTAAAGATAGCTTTTATTTCAAATCACAATAGGAGGCCGGGAACATCAGGTCGTTCTCGGGCTACACGACAGCGATGGAGTGCTACGAGCGGCTGTCGGCAGAGGAGCGCGCCATGATCGAGCGCGGAGCGTTCGGTTCTTTGGTGCAGGCCTGGAGGGATATCGCGAAGAGGAAGCTGCGGGCTAACCTTAGCCTGGTCCGCGCTTTCTTGGACCGATTCTGGGATACGACTTCCACGTTTCACATGCCTTTCGGTGAGGTGGGAGTCACTCTGGAGGACTACGGCATGATTTCTGGTCTGCCGTGTGTGACCGAGGAGGTGGAGTGGCCAGAGACTGCCATGAGGGCGGACTCGGCCGAGGCGAGGAGACTGATCGGCTGGAACTTGTCGCCGAAGGCCGTCACAGTGCCTGGCTTGGTGCCCAGCTCCTACGTTCGAGACTACTTTGTGGGAAAGATCCCGGCGCTGGTGACGATTGATGGGAGGGAGACTCCTCCTCCTCCCTGTACAGCTGAGCAGAGGGCTCGTTTGTGGCTCTGGTGGTTTCTGTCTTCAATTTACCTCGGAGACAAGGGAGAGAGGCTGTCGACGAAGCTTCTTCCCTTCCTTTCTAACCTGAGCTCCCTAGGGCGTTGGGACTGGGTCACTGCTGGCTTTGCGGTCCTCATTCGCTTCATGAGGGCCATGGTTCGTCCGGAGTTGATGGAGAAGGGGACTTCTCCTGGTGCTGTCGGACCTGGACTACTGCTGGAGGTATGAACCTTCATTGAGGCTTGAAATGAATTCCTTTCTTTATCAAATCACGAATGATCGTTATTGACTATCTTGTTTCACAGGCGTGGGTGTACTCCTACTTCCCGGGCCTCGCGCCCAAGAGGACGGAGCCGCTGGAGAGGGCCTATCCCATTGTGAGGGATTGGGTGATGTGTAGGACGAGGAGCAAGCGTTCCTCTCACGGCGTTTACCGGCGGGACGTGAACGCTCTTCAGCTGGACAGCGTAAGCATCTCACTTATATTCGCTTCTTCATTGTTTTTAATCGATTATAGGAATGATCCTTGTTTGTCTTATCACAGTGGGTGCCCAGACCTTGGGCGGAGTACGCCGGAGCGCCTCCTTTTGTGGCTGAGGTCCTTCGACCCGGGGAGCTCGAGCGGGCCTGCCGCGAGGACGTCGATGGGTCTGTGTGGTACTTGGGCGAGCGCTTGGCTCGTCGGTGCTCTCGGGACGCGTTGACGGTTCCCATCGATCCTCTGGGACGATGTTCGGGAGCCTTCGAGGCAGAGAGGAGGCGACTTGGCGGCATCGGCGGTGACGCCCTCCTTCTTCCTGGCGAGGACTACTCGGCGTTCCTCTACGGGAGGTTGGCGTACTGGCCGGTAGTGGTGAACATCTTTACTCTTCTTCTTTACTTGATTTTTTTTGAGAACTTATGATGAAAGATCATCGATTAATGAGAAATATTTGGCTTCACAGGAGGTTGAGGCGGCGGGCATCGAGCCCCCAGAGTACCCCGAGACCCTTGAGTACACTGACGCGACCGGGAGGACGACGATCTCCGAGTTGCGTGACTTTGACGTGAGCCGTGACGGATCTTGGCCCGGACGATCGGGCAAAGATCTCGATTCGGAGGGTGAGCCTCGACTTGTACAATTTTTGTGTAAGAACACGTTTGATTGAACTTTATTAAATTTATTGAGAACTTCCTTTTGAAAATGCAGGTTGCGCCGTCTCGGTTTGTGGCGCTATGGAGGGTGGCCAACCTGGGCCTGCGAGCTCTTGCCGTCGAGGCACTTGTCGCGGTCGAGGTCGTCGGTATGAACCTTATGCTTATTTCATTTTTGATTTTTAATTCCTTTGTAATTGTTTGGAGTGATTTGACACGATTGACATGAGCCAATTTTGTTGTTGTTCTGACGGGGGGACCGCGAGTGGAGCGAGAGTTGACCCGATCTCGGGAGGAGACAGCTCGCTTGTTGAGGGAGCTCGAGGTTCGGGGACGCCGAGATTGCCACTCTTGCGGCAAGAGTTGCGGAGCCGGAGGGCGACAGCGGTAGAGCTTTGCTTTGTTTTTGTAGACTTGCACACTTGTACATTTTGGATCTTGATTTCAGACATTTTTGGACTTTTGTTTAGGGCGAGATCCCCCAGTTTGCTGTACATTTCCTTGTTTGGTGTATATAAGATGGCCTGAGAGCCTTTTTTCTTTGGGTTGTGTTGCTTGTATCTGCAGGTTAGCTTTGAACAGGTTTGGTAGATGACGGTTTACGCCGTCATGCTGCCGAAATTTACATAGAAATCACGCAAAACATTCATTTGTATATACATATGGCCTTAATTAGCGCGAAGTGAAAGACTCGAAAGAAATGCAAAAATGCAAAAAATTTGCTGGAAATGACCGGACGGTAGGGAGGGTTACCCCTAAAAAAAGAAAAAAAAATAGAAATCTATAAGTTAGAAATGTAGAAATGGAATTAAGAAATTGAAATTAATTTGAAATTCGGTAAATCGAAAATCATTTTCTAAAACAAGTGAATTAAATGAGAAATGTAAATGAATTAAAATGAATTAAAACAAAAAAATTATTTCCTAAAATGAAAATGAAAATTATTTCCTAAAATGAAAATGTGCACGTGTGGTAAAATGGCAAAAATGTCGATGTCGTTTCAAAATTCGTGCCCGCGGAATTAGGAAACCTGAAACATGGTAATTTTCACGTATTTACCAAAATAATAACCCGTAGGAATAAGAAATTATTCGTCATGGAATTAGGAAAGATCCAACGCGCAAAATCACAGAAGTGAAGCTGAGGAAGAGGCGCAGCATGAGCTGCGTCCCTTTGAAGAGGCGCAAGCGGGTGCTGCGCCTGTTCCCAAGTGTCTGTTTCCGACGGATTTTTGGAAACAGAAATTAGTATAAATAGAAACGCGGATGGAGCTTTTATTCACATAATTCTTCCGTCTCTTCTTCGTCTTATTACATAAAATTCTCAAAAGAAACTTTTCATCATGAATACTTTGGAGATTCGCTTGAAGGAATGGACCAACGAATTTTCGAACACGGAAAAATATGATATGGGTGCCTATAACCTTGGATCATTGTTGAGTTTGAAGCTAATCAAGGTTGTTAAACCGTTCTTGGATGCTTGTCTTGATTATTGGGACCCGAATTATCACGTTTTTGCGTTCCCTGGAGGCGACATTTGCCCATTTCCTGAAGAAATTGCTGCGGTTGGTGGGTGGGATCCCGAACATTTGCCTGCCATTCCTTATACTTCGCAAGGGTACAAGAGCAAATTTAGAGATTTGCTTGGGTTGACTAGACTTGAGGTAGACCGACTAGTTACCTCGAAAGGAGTGAGAATGCTGGACTTCATAGACCGATTCATAAATAGGGCCGACCCCACCGTTTCTCATGTTGCTAGGCGGAGGGCATTTGGGTTTTGCCTTTTGCATACGTATGTCTTCCAAGGGAATGTTGATGAAGACTTGAGAGGTGATCCCCGTCTTCTGGTCCTTGTTGAGCAAATGGAGCTGCGCAGGAGCCCAGCTTGTTTATGCTTAGGAGAGATCTTGTTGGGCTTGGATAATAGGAAATCCAACCGCGACCTACCGTATTTAGGGAGTCCCGTCATCTTGCAGGTAAAACAACACTTTCTTTTTGTTCTTTTTTTTTTCGTTTTTTTTTTTTCGTGTTATGTCTAATACCTGCTTTTGTTAGGTTTGGCTTATGGAACGGCTTCGATTGATCGAGCCCCCAGTCCATGTTCCTTCTTACCATGCCCACTCGATTGCGATGAGGACGAGGTTGTACATGGTGGACTTCACTCGGGTCTGTGATTACTGGAAGAATAAGCTGAAAAGTGAGGATGGTCCTTTGATTAGGTGGGTCGTACCGTGGTGGCACCTCAAATCCGTCACCGGAGTGTCTTCTTTGGATCCTACTAGGTCCGTGCGCATTCCTGGCTTGGAATTCATGGTGTGTATCTTCCCGGAAAGATTGATGAGACAAATCAGAATAAAGCGAGATGATCCGAAATTTGGATACGTTGCGCGCAGACATTGTGGCACTTACCAGCGATAGCGGAGGGAATGGGACATTAAATGGGCCCAAAGAAACATGTGGTTCTTGAATTTCTCCGCTAATGCCTTATGGGTGTCGGATTCTTATCTGCGATGGAGGAGGGCTACGACTCCTGAAGAACGCGAGAGATTGAGGAAGCGCGAGCCTGTGGACTACAAGGTGCGCGAGGTAGAGAAAGAGAAAGAGAAGCATCTGACAGAAGGAGAAGAAGAAGCCGGGCTTCGAGTTATTCATCCTTCGAAGAAACCGAAGATCTCTCCTGTCGCGGAAATGGTGGTTGGCAAGGATAGGAAGTCGAGGCCTCGAGAAAGACCGTTGGTGATTAGGTCTGAAGTGGCGCAAGAGCGTCCGACTCGAGGTCGTGACAAGAAGTGTGACAAGAATGACAAGGGCAAGGGGAAGATGGAAGAATAGCCCAAGTCCTTTTATTATTATTTATTATTATTATTATTGTTGTAATAAAAAAAAGGTGGGGTTTTTAGAATCCTAGCCTCTTCTATTTTTATTATGTAGCGTACTATTATTATTAGAAAATGAATGAAATAAAACGGTTAAATGGTTATGAAACCGTTGTGATTTTCTATTTATTATTCTTGTCGAATTCCAAATGCAATGCAGATGTCCTTCTATTTACATTTTTGAAAATGATGGGTTGTATCCTGTGAAGGATTGCCTACGTATTCACTTAGAAAATGAAATCAAACCCTTGCGCGTAGTTCGAGTAAATGTAAAAGAATAATTGTTCTTAGCAAGAGCTTGTAATGAACTTAGAAAATTAGCATGAGCTTTTGCTTACTCTGAAGGTGCAAATTTAGTTTATTTGATGACATGAGGATGACAAATTTGTCAAAATGCAAGAGCACAGTGACATTAGCTTATTTCAGCTTGGCCAGGGGCCGGTTTATTTAGTGCCACAAGAGCGACACGTGGGGTTACGCGAGGCGCGTTTTTGTTCCTATTCTAGGCATAGTACCGTTTCGATTGGTCAAGGTTTGTCGAGTTGGAGAACTCATTCCCATCTAGGTCTGTGATTCTAACTGCACCCCCCAGACGTATGGATTTGACTAGAAAAGGTCCGGCCCAATTAGGTTTAAATTTTCCCCGTGGATCGACGGGTAAAAGAGCTCTAACCGATTTAAGCACTAAGTCTTCTTCCTTGATGTTTCTGGGCTTAACCCTTTTGTTGAAAGCTCGTTTGATACGGGCTTGGTATGTTTGGACATTATGCAAGGCGCGTAGTCTGCGTTCATCTAGGAGGATGAGTTCTTCATATCTATCCCTTTTCCAATCACACGGGATTTGACTCTCGAGTAAGATACGCAAGGATGGTATCTCTAGCTCAATGGTTGTACTGACCTCCATGCCGTAGGTCAAATAGAAAGGAGTAGCCCCAGTGGGCGTCCTAACAGATGTACGATATCCCCACAGAGCAAAGGGTATCTTGCTTGGCCAATCTCGATAGTTGTCAATCATTTTCTTGAGAATTGTGACAACGTTCTTATTTGCTGCCTCTACCGCACCATTAGTCTGTGGTCTATAGGGCGAAGAATGGTGATGCCTTATTTTGTACTTGGCTAGCAATTTTTCAGTCTCAGCTTGGAAATGGGATCCATTATCACTAATGATCTCATGCGGGCAACCGTATCGACATATGATGTTGTATTGTATGAACTTTGCCACATTTTTGGCCGTGAGACTGGTGTAGGAAGCCGCTTCCACCCACTTGGTAAAATAGTTAATTGCCACTAGGATGAAACAATGACCTCCTGTTCCGGCTGGGGTTATCTTCCCGATTATGTCAATTCCCCAGGCAGAAAATGGCCAAGGAGATGTCATCGTATAGAGCAATGAAGGAGGGACATGTTGTACATTCCCGAAGATTTGGAAATTGTGGCAATGTCTTACATATTTGATGCAATCGGATTCCATTGTGGTCCAATAATATCCCAAACGTGTGATTTTCTTTGCCATCATGGGCCCACTCATGTGAGGACCGCATTCTCCGTCGTGGACTTCTTCCATCACCTTTCGCGCCTGTGAATGATCAAGGCAACGTAAGATTACACCAAGAGGTGTTCTTTTGTATAACTCTCCTTGCATGAGAACGTATTGGGAAGTGAGTAGGCGTATAGCACGTTGTCCCCTTTTGTCCATATCCGGTGGATAGGTACCATTGAGTTTGAAATACAGGATTGCTTGGAACTAGGGTTCCTGCGCGATCTCCTCTTCGCCGGTTCCGACCGTCGTGCGATGCATAAAGGCATTTCTATCATGTTATCTGGCATATTAATCAAAGATGCGAGTTTTGCAAGAGCATCTGCAAATTGATTTTCCTCTCGAGGTAGGTGTAGATAGGTTACGTGATCAAAGAATTGAGCAACTTGGTCTATTCTAGCCTGATAAGGTGCGAGGCTTTCGCTTCGGATTTTCCAAGATCCTGTAATTTGGTTGATGATTAGGGATGAATCCCCATGCACGCGAAGATTTTTAATGCCTAAGCTTACTGCCGCGTGCAGTCCAATGAGACAAGCTTCGTATTCTGCGGCGTTATTTGTCACCTCGAAGTTGAGTTTGACAGAGATTGGTGTATGCTCGCCTTCGGGAGAAATGAGCAACACTCCTATTCCAAATCCTCTTAAGTTTGACGCTCCATCAAAGTAAAGGTCCCAGGAGTCTCATTAGTTTGGAGTATGTCCTCGTCTGGAAATGACCAAGTATCTATTGTTTGTGCATCGTCGATGGGATTCTCTGCAAAGAATTCGGCAACGGCGCGACCTTTTATTACTTTCAGAGGCACGTATTTGAAATCGAATTCTGAGAGCATCAAAGTCCATCTTGCTAGGCGTCCGTTGAGGATGGGTTTTTCGAAGAGGTATTTGACTGGATCCATTTTGGAGTATATTTTGACGGAGTAGCTAAGCATGTAATGGCGTAGCTTCTTCGTTGCCCACACAAGAGCGGGGCATGTCTTTTCGAGTTGTGAATATTTACACTCGTACCCCAAGAACTTCTTACTAAGGTAGTAGATAGCCCTTTCTTCATTTCCTACAGTTTGAGCTAGCATGGCACCCATGGCGGTTTCGGTTACCGTGAGATATAAACCAAGAGGTTGATCTTGTTGAGGTGGCATGAGCACTGGCGGTTTGGCTAATATCTCCTTTATTTTGTCAAATGCCTTTTGACAATCATCATTCCACATGGTGTGGTCTGTCTTCTTGAGCTTCTTGAAGATAGGCTCACAAATCATTGTATGTTTTGATATGAATCGACTTATATATTGCACTTTTCCCAGGAATCCTCTGACTTCTTTTTCTGTTTGTGGTTGCGGCATTTCGATCAGAGCCTTAATCTTGGAAGGGTCTATTTATATACCTCTTTGACTAACGACGTATCCCAGGAGTTTGCCAGACGTTACCCCGAATGTGCACTTCTGAGGATTGAGCCTCATGTTGTACTTTCGTAGTCTTGCGAAAAATTTGCGAAGGTTCGCAATATGCCCCTCTCTATCCTTGGACTTGACGATCATGTCGTCTACGTATACCTCAACTTATTTGTGCATCATATCATGTAAGAGTGTAGTTGCGGTGCGTTGATATGTAGCTCCGACGTTGATCAATTCAAACGGCATCACTGTATAGCAGTAGGTTCCCCATTGAGTGGCAAAGGCGGTCTTATGCATATCTTCCATGGCCATTTTGATTTGATTATAACCCGTGTATCCATCCATGAAGGATAGTAACGCGTGGTCTGCAGTATTGTCCACCAATATGTCGATGTGTGGTAGAGGGAAATCATCTTTAGGACTTGCTTTATTTAGATCCCTAAAATCAACACAAACACGGATTCTCCCATCCTTTTTGGGTACAGGTACTATGTTGGCTACCCAGTCAGAATACTCGGAAACTTTGATGAACCTGGCCTTGAATTGCTTATCAACTTCTTCCTTAATCTTGAGAGCCCATTCCGTTCTCATTCGGCGAAGCTTCTGTTTCACACGTTTGAAACCTGGCTTTATCGGAATCCTATGCTCGGCGATATCCCTGTCGATTCCTGGCATGTCTTTGTAGGACCAAGCGAAAACATCTTTGAACTCGTTTAGAAGGTCTATGAAGTCGGCCCTTTCGGTAGGGCTCAAGGTAGTCCCTATCCTAAGGTCTTGGGGTTCTAGTTCGGTTCCTACATTGATGGGTTCGGTGTCCACTATTACTGGTCCCCCTTCCTCTTCCTGTAGTATTTCTTTGGCTACGTAGGGAGGTATTTCGATTGAGTCCGGGTCTTGGTCATCCTCAATATCATCGTAAACAGAATTGCACTCAAGATAACACAAAGAGTAAGCAGAATCTGATTTATTCATATTAAAGTTTGAGTAAAGTTGAAACAAAGAAGCCAACTGATCCATGGTCAGTGGCGGCAAAGGACGATGGTTGGGGCATTTCCCGAACTTTGTGACTACTCGAGGCTAAGCTAGGAGAAACGAAGGGGACGGGGATGACGACAAGAGGAGATTTCCTAGTGACTTCTCTAGACTCCGACTCTGACTCCGACTCCGACTCGAACTCATCGTCTTCTGGTTCTCCTTTAACATCTCTCCTTCTCCAGTGGTGAGCTTGAAGAGTCTTCCTTGATTGTTGGTCCACTTGATCGATTTTCTCCATCCTTTATGCTGATTTGTGCTTGTTTCTGTGATTAACGCGGTAGGGTTGAAGTGGTCGTCTTGAAGTATCATGGTAATGATCTCATCCTGCGCGGCTCTAACAAATCGATCTTCTCCGAACAACAAGCTAACAGCTTGTTCGTCTAAGCAAGGTGCTTGACGGGTTTTGACTGTAGGAACCGTTTCTGGAGAAATGAAGTAGCAATCGTGAAAGATCTCGATTCCGGCTAGCTTCCTCTCGAGATAATGCCAAGGCTCGGGAAATCCGTGAAAGAGTTCCAGGCTTCCCTCCTTAACAAAGTACCCATTTAAGGTGGGGAGATAGGGTCGCATTTGGACTCTTGTGTACTGATGGTTCTGAACTTGAGCAAGCATCTTGAGAACCTCCTCTTTAGTGGGTTTGTACCCTAGGCCAAGTGGTATTCATTTTGAGTTGCCTTCCTTATATGGTGCGAAGGTATTTCTTCGGATAGGGTTCAAAGGCATTCCAGGGAAGTATCCCTGGGTTTTGAGTATGTGGTTGACCACCAAGTTCGAGTAGGGGTCGTAGTACAAGGGTGCCAGTTCACTTTCTATGACGCTTATGCTTTGGAAGCCCCCAAGCTCATATACTGGATCTGCGAGGACTTGATTATTTGACTTCTTTTCGATTATTGCTTTGATGGGTGATGAAGTGATCGTCACTACTTTGCCATTTAGTGGAATCTTGATCTTTTGATGAAGGGTGGATGTCACTGCTTTGGAAGCGTGAATCCAAGGTCTTCCTAGAAGTATGTTGAAGGAAGCTTCGATGTCCACTATTTGGAAGTTAACCTTTCGCTCAATTGGTCCTGTGGCTATGGTTAGATTAATGAGTCCTGTAACCTTTCGTCGTGTACCATCATATGCGCGAACACCTTGATTGGTAGGGGTCCAATCCGACTCTTTCATGCCTCGTTTGTTTGCCGTTTTGAGGGGTATGACGTTGACTGCAGAGCTATAATCTACCAAGGTCATTGACACATTTTTCTTTAGACAAATGACAGTGATGTAGAGAGCCAAGTTGTGACTAGCGCCGAAAGGCGGTAGATCTTCGTCTAAGAAAGTAATAGGATTACTTAGCTTCGGTGATTCTTGGAAGACCAAGTTGACTACATCTTCGGGTGTCGAGTTATGTGCTACATTTAGCTTGGCCAAGGCTTGCAGTAAAGCTTGGCGATGTGGGAACGAGCTTGCTACTAATTGCCAGACTGAAAGATCAGCCTTTGTCTTCTGTAATTGCTTGAGCAAATGATCAGTGGAGTCATCTTCGTTATCCTTTGGTGTGACAACGTTGGTTGGACCATTTTGAGTAGTGCTTTGATATGGGCGACCCGAACGAGTTAGGTGGTCCACATCTTGATCTTCGCCATTTTGGACTATTTCTTTGACTAGGGAGTTTTCAATGAGATACTCGTCCTCGTCATCGTCGGCCCAAACTCCATTGATTGTAGCTAGTCTTCTCATTCTCATGATTTCATTTTCTAGTCGTATGATTTGGTCGACTAATTTATCTACCACAGCGACTATTTCTTGCATAGTAGCATTTTGAGAGAAGACTAGTTGCACATGCTCTTTAGGTGTCGCGTTGGGATCACGAGCAATTGTCACCACATTTTCTAATTCCCAAACTTGCTTATCCCCACTCCTTGCCCATGTGATGAAGTCGGAAATAGTAGGGGAGATGGTAGAGTAGAAACCTTCATTTTCGATTGCATAGATTTCATTTTCGATTGGAGAAATGAGGTGTGAACAATCTAAGGTAGATTCATCACTTGTGATCACTGGAACTCCAAGAGGATTCTGAGTGTTGTTGGGTTTACCTCCGGCGGTATTGGTAGTCGACCATCTTCAATCATGTCTTGAAGCACATTTTTCAACTTGTAGCACTTTTCTGTGTCATGTCCCTTGCCCCTATGGTATTCACAGTATGAGTTCTCGTCCCAGAACTTGGATTTCCTTTCGGGTTCGGGAGTAGGTCCAATGGGTTGGAGTTTGCCTTGCTTCATTAGCCTTTTTAGAGCGTTGGCGTAAGTGTCCCCAAGATTTGTGAATTTCCTTGGTGGGGTAGTTTTCTTGGATGGCTCGAGAAGGTTAACTTCATCTGTCTTGCTAGTAGAGCCGTATGAACGGCTTGTTGAGCCTTGATATCCTCGACCTACTGTTTTGGACAAGAGTCCTTTACGGATGTCATGTTCGATCCTTGTCCCTAGTACGGTTAAGTCCTTGAAACTTTTGATGTTTTGGTATCTCAAATGGTTGGCATAAATGGGTTTGAGATTATTCACGAACTTCTCCACAAGGGTAGCCTCATCCGGACGTTCAACTAGTTGGGTACTAGTCTTCCTCCACCTACTTAGGAAGTCGGTGAATCCTTCTTTGTCATTTTGGGTAAGAACCTCTAGAGTGCGCATGTTAACTTGGATCTCGGCATTATCCGCATATTGTTTAGAAAACTCGATTGCAGCATCTTCCCAAGTAGCGACCCTCTTATGATCTAGAGAGTAGAACCATTGCTTTGGGATAGTGTCAAGAGATGAAGGAAAGATCCTTAAGAACATCTCGCGTTTGATGCCTTTGATAGACATGTAATCCTTGAAAGCACGGATGTGGTTCAAAGGGTTCTCATGACCCTTGAATTTAGGGATATCCGTCATATTGAAGTTGGTTGGTAATTTGGCATCGACGGCCTCGTACTTGCGGTTATTCTCTCTATAAATGGCATCCCCCTTAAGGTACATCAATTGCTCCTCTAAGTATTGGAGTCTTTTCTCAGCTACAGTCATCCCCATGAGAGGATTTTCATCCCTGGATTCATTCTCGGAGTCACCTATTACTTCACTTTCATGGGGAGGCAACCTTCCCTCTACGGCATAGATCCGGCCCTCGATGATCTCAAGGCGATCATGGACTTGGTCTTGGGTATCTTGGATACGGGCTAACGCGGCTAGGATTCGATCATTACCATCTTGAAGTTGGTTGAGGTTTGTTTCGCTGGATCCAGGCATCTTGAAAACTGGATAAGAGATCGATGACGAATCAAAACACGATCGACCATTCTAACACGCTTGCTAAAAGAAGAAATGTTTTGACTCGTGAAGTGGGTGTGTGCCACTTGTGTTGAGTGAGTTTTAATGAAAGACAAAGATTTTGAAAATGTGTATCCTAGTCAACTATAGTGTAGTTGTAGGAGTGGACTCGAAGTGAGGTTTTGAAATGGGCTTGTGGCCCGAATTTTGCCTTGACAAACGGACAAAGTTTCGACTAGATTTTACGCTAATCAAATGGCCTATTTCGAAATTTTGATTAAGAAAAGGGGTTTTGATTTTTGAAAAATCGTCATGGTTTTGTTTAGAAAATGGTGATCATGTAATGTAGAAGCATATATACAAGCATTATAACGGGATGCTGAGTGCATTTAAGAGGGTTTTGGTTTAAAGGGTGGGTTGCCATACCGAACCATCAAACCCGACGTCTGTGGAGAGGCTCGTACCAAACAAGAGTAAGGCCGATTCCTAGTCCATTTCCTCAAGTAGTGAAGGCCCTTGACACAAACAAGAGTAAGCATCATGGTACGGATGACGTCAATCGTTATCCATCCTTAGGCCCAAATAGGAATTAGGACCGTTTAGACGGGACGATTGGTTGAATAGGTTGGGTTGGGCCTAGGAAGGCCGAATAAAACGGTCTAGGAAGACCGAGTTATGAGAACCGACAATTGTCTTGTACAAACTATTCCCTAACCTTGTTCAAGTTTCACCCTTAGCTACACGTAAGTGTATTATCCCCAGCGGAGTCGCCAAACTGTGGACAGCGGGGGGCCCACGCAGGCGCTTGGGAGAGAAGAGAAACAAGCGTTTGCATTTTTGTTGGAGTCGCCACCAATTTTTATGGGAAATTGGAACCGTTCGAATACCTCGCATCATGTCAAGACACAAAGTAGTGACATGAACACTAAGCAATCGTTACCCTTAGCATTCTATGTCTAGAATGACTCTCGTTGATGCCAATGAACACGTGTGTTCACGGAGATCTGGAGTAAGGGGTGAGGGTACGTATTAGGAAGCTCTTTTGATCGAACACCTAATCCCGCCCGCCTCGATAGCGGCCTCTACTAATGATTAGGGAAGTTATTCGTACTCGATATATCGTCGATTGTATGCATGCAATGCAACATCCAAGTTTTAATCCTAGCATGTGAGAATTAATACTAAGTCGGTGAACAATCAATTTAGCATACAATTAAGGTCGAAGTAGGATTTAATGCTTAATTACATGTGAGAACATTCAAATGATACAAGAAATAATGATAAATACAATAAAAGAAAATTACGATAAAAGAATTACAATAATTACATTGGATTAGGCGATTTATGTCGAAAATACCTTTAAAACGGATGTTTTGAGAAAAGAATAAAAGAACGAATCAACGAACAAAACAGAAGGTGATAATACGATTAGTAGTTAATTATACGTGAGATACTTAAACTAAGTCAAGGCAACCACGGAGTTCAGGGACAGAATTCAACCCGGAACAGGCGCAACAGAGCTGCGTCCTTTGGAATAGGCGCAGCAGACGCTGCGTCTGTTTCGACTCAATTCTGGCCGTGGTTTAATTGCGTGTTGTTAATACTCGTCGGTAAATTTAATGATTGATTAAATTATTTACTCGGATGAAAGTGATTAGTAGGTTATTTACATGTGATTAATGGTCATAAAACAATAAAACACGGATAAGACGAAATTAAGACGGATTATTACATGAACGAATGATTGATTAGTGAATTAAACTAACTAAACAAATTAATTAGACTAGACATGATGAGTTAATGACGAACAAATGACGAATATGACGATAAACAGATGAACCCGCAAATACTGGTTATAAGGGATTTAAGTCGAATTTAATGACGAATTAAACATGTTAATGAATGATAGATAATATACATGTGAATTATTATGCTATTATGACGAAGAATTAACAAACAAACAATTAAATAAGAATTTGACGAATTACAGAGGACGAAGGAAGAAGAAAGGAAGCAGGAACTGCGGCAGCCTCACGAAGAGGCGCAGCAGGAACTGCGCTCCTTCGAAGAGGCGCAGCAGTTGCTGCGTCCTTTCTCGACGGTTAGTCTTCTGGAAATCCGTAAAAAGAGATTTTTAAAGCACGGTTTAGAAATCGATTTTAAGTGGTATTTTCGACATAAACCTTACAATTGTGATACAATAATTAAAATACAATAAATAAAAGAGAGATTTACACCCTCAGACTTACATGTTGACGAAACGAGAAGGACTAAGATATCGATTAGTGATGCTCGACGCGAATGCAAAGAAAGTGCCCTCGTAAGAGGAAAACGATTAGATTAATTAAGTTGATTGATGTGTAGTTGGTCAAGTTGGTCGGTCATGCAAACGAGGCTGGTACTCAGATGGATCGAGCTTACGTGGTTGAAAGATCAAGCACGTAGACGCCAAAAAGTAAGAACAAAAGTCTAGAATGCAAAGGGAGAAGAGAAGGGCGGACACTCACGTGAGGAATATGAGGAGCGAAGGCTCCTATTTATACTAATCACGTGGAGGAAATAAGGTTTCGGAGACTCTTTGGAAGTGAATCTCGGAAAGATATAAAAAAGATACGAAAATTACGCAGAAAAGGACCTGGGAAGAGGCGCAGCAAGCACTGCGTCTCTTGGAAGAGGCGCAACACCTGCTGCGTCTGTTCCCAAGTGGTTTCCTCCAGCGGAAGAAAGATTTCCGTGTTTGAGTTATGGTAGGACGGAATAATTTGGTTTTCCTTAATACTTTATATGAATATTACGGGAAATTGTTTGCCAAAAGATTAAGATTGTGAAATATTTATAAAATATGGAATAGAAATATCCGGAACGTTCCAGAACATTCCGACTCGGGATTGAACGATTATCAGAAAATGGAGACGGTTTTAGACTCGGACTCCAAATGTACTATAATTACTGTCAAAACGACCGTATCGGCACGTAGATGACAACTAAGAGGTAAACATTAATATTTGAGCAATCACTTGACGATAAACTTATGAACTATCACAAATCGTTCCGCGTACCAAACATACGGCCCAATCATCACCGGGTGGTTTGAGAGAGGTGCAGAAATGAGGTATCTACACGCCTCAAGGTAAGAAACCGTCTCATAATATAACTCAGGCTTTATTATCTCATTAAACTCGTAAATTAAATACCGTACGACTAAGCTATAACCGTGACTGCTGCTGTGTCCTGACCGAACCCACCCTTGATCGACGTTGACCGACCTAGGGTTAGTTTATGGGGTGTTGGTTGGGGTTGTTTTCGGGTTATGCTGTGAAGAGAAAGACATGTTTTTACCCCTTGTTTGTACTCGCCTTGGACCTGGGTTGGTTGGGTGGATTACCGGTGGTTGGTCGACCATGGTGGTGGTAATTGGGTGGTTAAAGGCGACACCTTGCGTGGTGGTTGCCGGAATTTCGCATTTATTAGTGGTTGTGGTGTAGTTGTTTGTAAAGCCGTGTATAGCTAGCCATGGGACCATTGTGTCTTGACCTTGACTTAACCTAGGTTAGGTGGCTGCTGGCGGGACCATCGTGGGTCAGGGGAGACCACAGTGGTGGCCGCTAGTGGCGCGTGTTAGCGGGTTTAATGGGTGTTGTGTGTTGTTGGTGGTGTTGTTTGTGTCGTGTTGTAGGGTGCTAGGGCTTAGCCTTAACGGGTGAGGGTGTTGGCTAGGTTGGTGTTTGGGGTAGGTTTGGGTGCAAGGTGGTGGTGGCTTAATGATAGAAGTGGTGGTTGGTGGTAGTGGTATCGGGTTTGGGTGATACACATGTTGGAAGGGGTGGTGCAAAAGGGCGTGTAAACACGGTTGAAAACCGTGTGTGTTTGGGTGATTTTGTGGGTTTTGAACACGAGATTTAGACAGGATTGGTTGATTAATTGGGATTTGTTTAAAACGGGTTTATATTATTAATTATACGAAAAGATATAATTAAAGTAATTAAATTATAATTAGTTTAATTAATTAAATGAATTGATTAAGTTAGTAATTATAATTATTATTCGTATTAGTGACGGATTTACGGAGGAATACTTTTAGTTGATTAATTGGATTGCTTGCTTTGTTGGATTGCTGAAAAGGTAGGATATCTACTCAACCGTATTTCTCTATGCTTATATCGTCTATCTGGCATGCTTAACTATTTGGTTGTAGCCTTTGGCTGAGTTATTGGAATTGGATTGTTCTTGAAAGTATATTATCATTATTGTGATCATTGGCATGACATATGCATATCGGTATCAGTTATTAGAATTGTGTAATAAAGGCCATTAAACGTTATATTTATCTAAAGTATTGTTGTTTCGTTTGCCTTTGTAATCACTGCCTCAGGAAACTGAGATGGTAACCTTGCTATTTACTTGGGAGGTCTAGCTAAAGGCTTCTGAATAAATGGGGGTGTTACAAAGTGATATTAGAGAGAACGTTCCTCGGGCCTAAAACAAATGAACTCAATGAACTTAGGATGTGTCTAATAAAATGAACCCAAGTAGAAACTTTTAGGAGCACCCTAGGCTTGGGATGAGTAGGGCCCTCCTCGCACCAAACGTCTGGCCCGTTCAGTTTCGAACTGGTTACCTTGAGAGATTGAACGAGTGGGGTAGTTAGAAAATATTTTTGTCTTAAGGGTCAATTGTTTGCCTTAAGATAGAAATTTCTAACCTTGTTGCTGGATACGGATTGAGGTAACTATTATGTGGTGACATGGGATTGGCTTAAGAACGAAGGGTATATTGAATTTGGTGTTGGAATTTCGCAAATTGGATGATCGTATGTATTATGTGGTGGAATGAATTGTTAATTGAATTCATATACTAGCATGGATATTTTAATAGCATTGGATGGATGTTTTATATGTATGGATGATTACATGTCATATGAAGTAGAATTACCATGTCTAGTGATATGCGGATTATGTGACCCCGAAACCATGCTTACTAGTAAGTATTTAGCCATAAGGATGGTAGAAATTTTACGAAGAGTGGTAGTATTTGTCACGGTTTGGCCGTGAGCTGGAGTGGGGCCGTGGTGGCCGTAGGGGTTTGTCACCATGGTCGGTTGGTCTTTGGCCAGCCCGGTCAACCACATGTTGTTTTGTTTGCAGGGACATTATTTAAACCTTACGCCTAAAGTCCTAAGCAGAAGCTTATGTATTTCATTTTTATTTTTTATATATCAGAATCATGCCTCCAAAGAAATCTACACCTACACCTACTACTATGTCTCAAGAGGAGATTGATCGTTTGATGGCTATGAATGAAGCTTTGACTACTGCACTGAAGTCAAAGGGGTCAGCCCAGGATCCAGCTAAGGTGAGTGCTTCTATTGCGAGGCACAACCCGACGAAGTATGACGAATTAGGTGAGCCATATTTACTTGGAGATTGGCACAAAGAGTTTTAGAACCTTTTTGAGCTGCTAAAGTGTCCTGCGGAGCTTCAAGTAGATCAAGCTGCTTACTATTTGAGAGGGAAAGTTGACTTGTGGTCGACCCGTAGCAAGGAGGCCATAAGAGAAGCTAGTGAAGGGAATAACTCTCCTTATGTGATGTGGTCAAAATCTAAGAAGGTTATGAGAGCTGTATTTGTTCCAGAGCATATCAGGAGAAAGATGAGAGCATAATTTCATTCCTTCAAGATGACCAATGAGATGACAGTAAAGACTTATTATAACAGGTTTATGGAGTTGTCAGAGTATGTAGTTGATTTGAATTTTAGTGAAGAGATATTGGCACTCAGATTTGAAAAGGGATTAACAACAACTATAAAAAAAGAGGCTGGCAGCTCGTCAACCAAGTAACATGGATGATGTATATCAGAGAGTTGGGCACGCTGAGAGAATTGCAAATATGCTTAAAGAGGATAAGAAAGAGAAGGCTGAGTAAAGGAAGGCCGAGGCTACAAATGATAGTGCAGGAGGCGGTAAGAAAGAGAATGCAAACCAGTTTCGATCCTTTTTCTCAAGTGGCGCGGCGTCAGGAGGTGGAAACCGTGCCAGTGGCGGACGGTCTGGACCGAGTGGAGCAGGCAATGTGACTTGTTTCAGGTGTGGAAAGATGGGTCACAAGAAGTTTGATTGTAGAGTTAATTTGGAGAAGCATGGAGGAGGATATGGAAATGGAAATCAAGGCGGAGGTTATCGTACTCCTACATCTGGCTATGGGAATAATCAAAGGTCAGGAGGTTGGAGCAATTAGAGAAATTTCAACAATTATTCTAATTAGAATCGCTTCAACAACAACCGGGGTAATGGGAGTGGAACTTTTCAGAGGATCATGAATGGTGGAAATCAACAGAATGGTACAACATCAGCTGGGACTAGCCAGGGTGGAGCTAAGAATAGTGGGAAATTATTTATGATGGGAAAAGAAGCTGCTGAGGAGGATGCTCATGTGGTTACGGGTACCTTTCTTGTTAACTCTAAACCTACCTTTGTTTTATTTGATTCGGGGGCTAACCATTCTTTTATGTCAAGTGAGCATGCTAGAGCCTTAGAATTAGACTTGTTTGATGTTATTAAAGATGTCGTAGCTATACCTTCGGGGGAGTCTATACCCTGCAATCAAGTCTATAAAAATGTACCTGTTAAGGTTGGGGAGGTTATTTTCATTCTGACTTAATTGAGTTTCCCTTGGGGGGATTTGAGGTGATCTTAGAGATGGATTGGTTGGGAAGATATAAAGTCTTTATTGATTGCTACCAAAACAAAGTCACCTGGAGGGGACCTAAGGGAGTAAAGGTGTTTTATAAGGGGTTTGTAGTTAAACCTAAGGGGAAGCTTACATCAACAACTACCCTGAAATCTTGTTTGAGGAAGGAAGGACAATTAATATTGTATCATGTGAGGGACTTGAGGGAGGAGGCACCAGGGGCAGCAGACATCGTGGTGGTGAGGGATTTTCAAGATGTGTATCCAGATAAAATTCCAGGGTTACCACCTAAGAGAGACATAGATTTTGGCATTGACTTAAAATCTGGGACGGGACCAATTTCTAAAGCACCTTATAGAATGTTACCTAAGGACTTGGAGGAGCTTAAAAAGCAGCTGGAGGAGTTGTTAGAACAGGGTTATGTGAGACTTAGTGTGTCACCTTGGGGAGCACCAGTGTTATTTGTTAAAAAGAAAGATGGGAGTATGAGGTTGTGTATTGAGTACAGGGAGTTGAATAATATGACCATTAAAAATCGGTACCCATTACCTCGAATTGACGATTTGTTTGACCAGTTGAGTGGGGCTAGAATATTTTCCAAGATTGATTTGAGGTCGGGGTACCATCATTTAAGGATTAAGGATGAAGATATTCCTAAGACTGCATTTAGGACTAGATACGGACACTATGAATTTGTTGTCATGCCATTTAGGTTAACTAATGCAGCGACAGTCTTCATGGACTTAATGAACCATGTGTTTAGTCCCTATTTTGATCAATTCGTTGTAGTCTTTATCGATGATATCCTAGTGTATTCTAAGGATAAGGAGGAACATGAGAATCATTTAAGAATTGTGTTGCAGACCTTAGAGAAAATAATCTTTATACCAAGTTGAGTAAGTGTCAGTTTTGGTTTGAGGAAGTGTAGGAGTCCTATGTGCTGGGATGATAAATTTGATGCAGTTGTGTTAGGACCTGAGATGATACAAGAACTGGTTAAGCAAGTGCATATTATTCGACAGAAGATGCGTGCGGCGGAGGATAGGCAGAAAAGCTATGCAGATTTGAAGAGAAGTGGGATAGAATTTGCTGTGGGAGATAAAGTGTTGTTTAAAGTGTCTCCTATGAAGGGAGTGATGAGGTTTGGGGGAAGCTGAATCAGAAGTTTATTGGACGATATGAGATCTTAGACAGAGTTGGAGAGGTAGCTTACCGTTTAGCACTACCTCCAGCTCTGGATAGAGTCCATAATGTGTTTCATGTTTCTCAATTGAGAAAGTATGTGAGTGATCCTACTCATTTCTTGGAACCTGAACATGTTGAGATTGATGAGCAGTTGTCTTATGTTGAGGTACCTAAAGAAATCTTGGATAGAAAAGTGAGGAAGACTCGTAATGGTGAGACAGCGTTGGTGAAAGTTTTATGGTATAATCGTAAGGTATAGGAAGCTACATGGGAAGCTGAAGCTGTAATGAGGGACAAGTATCCTAGCTTTTTTGTTTAAGTAAGTGGTTACGGGGACGTAACCCCTTTTTCAGGGGGATAGGATGTAACATCTTGTATTTTGTGACATTTTAAATGCTAGTTTGATAATTAAAGTATCTATTAAAGGATGTTTATTTCGGCCAGTTGGATGATTTGGGTGATCTTCAGGGACGAAGTTCTTTTTAAGGAGGGAAGACTGTAATACACCGTATTTTAAGGCAAGGTTAATGGTTAGTCAGGCGGTGGAAATATTAAAATGTATTTTCAAAAGGTATTTAATTAATTATATTAATTAGAGAATTATATTATAAGACGGAAATAAAATAATAATAACTAATATTGAGTCGGGATTTCATGTGTCACGTGTGACTTAGCCGTGTGTAGCATATTATGGACTAATAATAAGACGAAACTAATACTACAATAATAATAATAATAATAATAATAATAATAATAATAATAATAATAATAATAATAATATTAATAATAATAATAATAATAATAATAATATTAATAATAATAATAATAATAATAATAATAATAATATGGAATAATAATAATATTGAAATTAGGAAGTTTCCTTCCACCTACCTTATTACTACTATAAAAGCAAAGAAAGACCCACAAATAGACCTTATTCAATTCACAAACACAATAATTGACCAATAAGAGAGAGAGAGAGAGAGAGAGAGAGAGAGAGAGAGAGAGAGAGAGAGAGAGAGAGAGAGAGAGAGAGGGGGGGAGAAAATACGGGATTCATCTTATATTATCGCCTCAAGGTAAGAAACCGTCTCATAATATAACTCATGCTTTATTATCTCATTAAACTCGTAAATTTAACACTATACGACTAAGCCATGACCGTGACTGCTGCCGTGACCTGACCGAACCCACCCTTGACCGACCTAGGGTTAGTTTATGGAGTGTTGGTTGGGGTTGTTGTCGGGTTATGCCGTGAAGAGAAAGAGGGTTTTTACCCCTTGTTTATACTCGCCTTGGACCTGGGTTTGTGATGTGAACATTATTTGCGCACATTTAGTCCTCTATTTAGCCTATTTTGCATACTATTATAACATTCTATGGCCATTTTATCCGTCAAAACCTTCCTATTTGCTTTTGTATCGCATTTCATATGTTTTGTAGAAAAGGAGATAATAAGGCGGAAATTCCCGTCTTTCGTGCATATTTGGAAGCTTATTGATGATATTAGATGGACTAGTATGAAGAGGAGGCAAGAATGATGACCAAAGACGTAGGAATAAAGTGTATATAGAAGGATCAAAGGGTTAAAAGTAAGAATGACGAGAGGGAAGGCATTACAAGAAGAAATCGCTCGAAAACTGAACCAAGGGTTGCTCCTTTGGCTCTGAAAATATGCTAGATGGAACGGCGTCGAAAAAACAAGTGATCTAGGCTTTTGAATCACTCCAATAGGAGTCCGGATGAGGAAATGACGCCCGTTTTACAATCCGAGCTCAAGATACAGCTCAACCCGCTCGGGTCAAATTCAACCCGCTCGGGTTGAGGCTCAGGACGCCCATATTTCGCTCGGGACTGGCGTATTCCTGGACAGGAAACTTTTTCCTTGATACGTGAACTACAATCCGCCCGTCTTCACCCTTGGACGCCCGGATTCGGCTCCAGCACGAATTGTCTTCTTCAAGCAACAAAGAAAGAAGCCCTTCCTTCGAAAAATACCGGCTCCTCCTTGCTCAATCTAAAAAGTGTAATTACTAGTTTAGCCCTTAGTTAACCCTAATGCATCCTCCCTAATTTTCACTATAAATACCCCATTAGTCTAATTAGAGGAGCATGTTCTTCTTATCAATAATTAGTGTAGTTAATATCAATCAAATCTCTCTTTAATATTGTAATCAAGTATTAATCAAGTTTTAATCCAAGTTTTAGTTCTTTAATCTCTCTCTTGTTCATCCTTTATTTTGGGTAATTGAAGATTATTTGGGTTATTATTGGGAGATTGACAACCTCTCAATCAAACATCAAGTACTTCTATTATTCTTGCTTTGTTATTGGAATCATTAGTAGGTATAATCTCTTAATCCCTTTTTAATTATTGCTAATTAGTTTTATTTGTTCATCATGTTTCACTATGTTAGTATGATTGACAACCTTGCTAGCATGTTCAATATGATGATGAGTGAGTAGTCTCTTAGCTAGGGTTAATGAGTGATTAGGGGAAACCAACATGGGGAATGATTCATGCTTAAATTAATATGCTTTCATGTTTTATTTGCTTGCTTGTTTTGATCTCAACTCATGCACATGTTATGTTTGATGAAATGCTAAGCCTATGAATCCTTGCATTTACCACCATCACCTATCTTTTCAATGAGACTTGTAAGACATAACCCAACTCGAGTCTCATTAGACCATGCATGTTGTTGAGTAGGGAAGACTAAGTCGACTTGTAGGTGTTGTACAATCTAATCGATTCGGCTCCGGGACCCAAACTTTCCTAGGATTGTAAGATATAACCCAACTCAATCCATCACAACAATAATTGCTTGCTTATAATTTGAGAACATGTTTGTATGATCATATCCCATGATTCCCCTATGATCCCATGACACCCTAGTGCTTTTTAATCAATTGTTTACATCTTTCCTTTTGTTGCTTGTTTATTGCTTTTATTAGATTAGAATCATCAACCCATTATAATTGTAACAACCCCAAGCATAACCATAATTAGATTGAATAATTTGAGTAACCACCGTCCCATGGATCGACCCTTCCACTTTGTTTGTTGAGTATTATAAATGTGTTTGATTGGATGTGACCCGACGACATCACCCACATCAGTTTGGTTGGGTGGATTACTCGTGGTTGGTCGACCATGGTGGTGGCAGTGGGGTGGTTGATGAACGTGTCGTTGTACGCTCTCAAACAATATTTATAGTCTCAACAAACTACTCTTAGTAGAGCGGTAAGTAAAGGTCGGATCCCAAGGGACGGGTATTGGATTAAGCTATCAAATGCAAGTAGTTATGCCTTTAAGTCACAATTTGGTTTGGGTTGAGATTGTTATCTAAACTACTTAACAAAGGAAATGTAAAAAAGTGGGAAGCAAAGCAAGTAAAGTAAATGGGTAAACAATCGAATAAAGGTACTAGGGTGTCATGGGTTCATAGGGGAATCATGATGGGATCATATAAATAAGTTTCATAGATGCAAGGAATTTATTGTTGTAGTGAATTCGAGTTAGTTTATATCTTACAATTCCTGGGAAGTTTTGAGTATCGGGGCCGAATCGGTCAAGACTTTACAACACCTACAGGTCGACTTAATTCTACCTATTCAACTATATGCATGGTCTAACAAGACTTGAGTTGGTTTATGTCATGCTAGGTTGTCAATCAAGCATTTCATCAAGCATAACATGTGCATAAGTTGAAACTACAATAAGCAAGAAATCATATGAACTTATTATGTAAAGATCTACTCCATGATTAACTCCCCTAACCCCACTAACCCTAGTTAGGGAACTACTCACTCATTATCATGAAAATCATGTTAACAATGGTGTCAATTATCTTAACAAGCATAAACATGATGGAAGAGTAAAACAATAAACAATGATTAAGCAAAGAGTAAAGAAATTGTACCAAACTTATGATGAACAAATGGAAAGGAAAGAATAATAGAAGAGAACTTGATTGATGATGAAGAGTTGTCAATTCTTCAAATAGTAACCCAATAATTTTCAATTACCCAACTAGATCTAAGAATTCTTGAACAATAATTAAGGAAGTATTAAGATGTAATTAAGCTAATTGATCTCTAATATACTCTAATGTCTTTTTTATAATCCCCTATTATAAGGGAGTATTTGTACTAAGTATAAGTATTAGGTTAACTAAGGGCTTAAATGACGATTAAGCCCCTTAAATGAGTTTAATGCCTTGCAAGTCCTGCTTTGGGATGCACGACCTGTTGCTGTTGCCCGCTCATGCTGCATCAAAGGATGCTCGACCTGCCTTGGGGACGCCCGGGCTGTGCTGTGGGACGCCCGTCCTTAGTAATGGGACGCCCGGTCTGGCTCTGGGTCGCCCGTCCTTCCTTGCAGATTTCCTTCTTCTTCATTTGGCTGCCTCATGATCCGTGGGGATCATTGAGGAGCTGTGGGGGTCCTTCATCATTGCCCATTTATTTGTTCTATCAACTTAGGCCTTTAGTATCGGTCTCCTCTTTGATGCTTGGTCGTTAGATGCGATCAATTTAGCTCCATTTTGCTCTATACACGCAAGGCTAGCGCTCTTTCCCTACCAAGGGAATAAAACCTCATAGAATATGCAAAATAGGAAGTTTAAGATAGAAACGACCCTAATACATGCTAGGAATCATAGGAACGAGGCTAGTTAAGGGACTAAATGTGCGTAAATACGAGTCACATCAAATATTCCCAAACCGAACCTTTGCTCGTACCGAGTAAAGAGGTGACTAAAACTATGACCTTTATTTAAACTAACACTACTACTATAGCCGATGTGAGACAATTAGCGGGTCTCACTCTGCCCCTTCAACTCACAACAAAACATCTATAAGGTAAGATTCCTTCTTGCAAGGCAAGGTGGGGCTTGCCAAAATGGCGATGCATCCAAACATTTAAGCAGACAAAAATAAGTAAAGGATGCATCTACAAAAGAATAGCCACTTTCCTCATCTAAATGGCGGAAATCATCTACAAGGGAAGTAATTTAAGGGTACACACTACATCATAGATATTAGTTCTCCTATTTACTAAGTCAAAGAGGATACAAACAAGTCACTTCCAAGTTGTGTTAAACTAGGCTACTTTCGTCCATAATTGATAAATGCTTTTGTCAAGAGCCAAATCACTATGGTGTTAGAAAACACTGTAGAATCGCGGAATTCCCCCTCTTGCCTAGACAAAAAGAAGGGTCGTCCCCTCTCCACCATGCAACAAAGATAGGATCATCAAAGGATAAAAGGGATTCCAAGTGTATGAGTTTCATGATAGTTGTTTTGTTTTTGGGTTTATTTTTCCCCCATTTTTGTAACATTCGACAATTAAGAACATTTCATGCCATTTTTGATATTTGACATTTTCAACTTTGCATTTTTGAACATTTTGAAAGTAACCCCATTTGTAGCAAGGGTACTTCTATTAAAAGCATAGGAGTCTATTTTTGCTCCTCATTTCATTGATGCAATTGCAAACATTTTTTTGACAATGATAACTTCAACTCAATTTGACATTTTTGTGCCCATTCCCTTTTTGTTGACAAAATGATGATAAAAGTGTAAGGATGGTTGCATGGCATCAAGGGTCACCATTAAATAAATGGTAGCCAAGGAGTTATCACACCACAAGGCACTCTTGACTAGGCTTTAGACCATGGGACAAAAGATACTAGTATGACACATCCTAGGTGTCTTGAGGGTATTCGAGCAAACAAAGTCTCAAGGAGAAAAATTATGTACAAGGGCCTTATATACACTTGTCAAGCTTCCCAAATAGGCATTTTCACAAAATTTTCTACCATGCAAACTACATGCCATGATGCAACTAACATATATACAACTTTAATGCATATGCTTCTATCAACTAATATGCCATGTACACTAAATGCAAACTCTTAACAACACATAGATTCATACCGCATCAACAAAATGTAGCCACATTGTCATTAACATATAGAAGGAGGAGGGAGATTTGGAATAATCATACCATATGGTCTTGTATTTCCCTCATGCTTCGAATGTGGTGTAGTCGTCCCTATGTGATAAGAGTAACAAGCAAATAAATATATACAAATCTATAGTACAAAGGAAAGAACATGTTTTTGAAATTCATCTTTTTTTCGTTTTTGAAATAGGTTAGATGTTAGAATTCCCCATCCCCACACTAGTATGGACATTGTCCCCAATGGATAAAATGATAGGAAATTATGCAAATGCATGAAATTATATGAAATGCATGAATGCAAACTACAATGAATATATTTACAAATGATGCAAACTAAACTATGCTATGTGATGTATGCTTTCGATTGGTCGGAGAGCTAATTTAAATTAACTCGGGATGCTTGTGACTAAACTTCCTGAACCGGTTAAAGTTATGGATGGAGTTTGGCCACAAGGCCATGCATGCTATACAAATTGTCGTTTTGGATTTTCCTAGTGGGAGTAAAATTTGTCATCACCTTGATGTTACTAAGGTGGAAAAGGTCCTTTGGTGTTACTAGGACACTCACTAGGCAAAAGCCAAAACAACAAGAATTATTCAAACTAAATTATTATGCAAATCAATCTTTGACATAGAAATGAGAGAGGAAGAAAAAGCTCACAAAAGCCATGGTGGGTGCCTCTTGCCCTCTTCCACCAAGCCAAAGAACTCTTTCACTTGTCATCATCATCTCCTCCAAGCTCATCACTCCAATTCACTTTGGATTCATCACTCTCATAAAAGTCCATAAACTCACCTCCATCACTATTTACTTCCACGATGTCACCGTCACTTGAGATTTTCTCCTTCCCGTTACGATTTCCACTAGCTCCGTCATTCCCATGTGCTAAATTTGGGAAAAGTATGTCAACTTGAGCCCATGAGGGAAGTGCTCCTTCCTAGTTAATCCGCCCTTGGCGGGCCATTTGATGGAAATTGAGATAGAGAGCATAGTAGGCATCCACCCTATCATCGTATTGTTGTTTATGCATTGCTTGAAGCAAACCCGTAGCAAAGTCATCCCTTGATAGAATGAACGGGTTTGGGTGGTTGTAGGGTTGGTGGGGAAAGGGGTAGGGAGGAATTGTGATTCTTTCCCCCTTACTTTGTTGTGGTTCACTTGTTTGTTGTTGGGTACGGGTGGGGATTGATCTTCTTGTCTTGAATTCCCGGGCACTAGGTATGAGGGTATTTGGGAAAGGGGACCCCTCCTTGGTGAAATCCTTGTCAATCCTTCCATTGGAAGGCTTAGTGGGGTGCTTCCCTTTGTTAGCCATTTGATTTGCCTCTCATACCCTTCGTAGGCTATCCAATGGTGTTGTTGGAAAAGAAGTCGTTCATTGAGCCTAGTGTTGCCCGGAAGGGGGACATATGAGTTATCTTTGTTGAAATTTGGGTTATACCTCTTGGCTATTCTTGTAATTAAGCCTCCATTGATAATGTGTCTCATCCCATTCTCACAACCATTCCGAAATCATGCCCATCGTTCAAGTAACACGAAAGAGGCATTGAAATTACATCCGCTTTTTCCTTGTATCTTCAAATATGATTCCATGAATGTAAGATCAAGCTCATTTACCACGGCCGGGTTACGTCGAGCTAGTAGGGTGTTCGTGATGAAATGGTATGTGTAATACTCCGTATTTTAATTAATAGTTTATATTTATAATTATGTGGGTAGTCGTAAATAAATAATAAGATGAATAAATATTAAGTGGAATAAATAAATAATAAGTTGTAGTCGTAAAAGAAAAGAAGTTCAATAAAATAAGCAAATAAGACGAAGTGGGGACCACGGTGGGTACCGTGTGGGTGAGCCGTGTGGGGCCACGGTGGGACCAAGTTGAAGGGAGGTGGTATTTGGTTTGGGTGTTACCTATGCTTTAAGATATTTTCATTATTTTTTTATTAAAAGGACTTTCCTAGAACCTTCCTACTTCTCCTACCAATTTATATAAATACCAACCCTATACCTCACAATCATAATTATTCTTCTTATAAAACTCAAATACAATTGTGAGGAGAGCTTTTATGAGACAACCTTAAGACGGAGTTTTCATCTTCCGATAATTTAATTGTGGTAAGTTATCTAATCACCTAATATCAATTGTTTACGTTTGATCTTGAGCATACCTATGAACCGTTGACTAGGGTCGTTGACCACCGAGACCGTAGCCATGGTGGCTGTTGACCAGCGGGTTGACCACCGTCGGTTGGCCGTGAGTTTTGGGGGTTGTTTGTGGCATTTTGCGGGATTGTTTTGGGTAGTTTACATCTTAAATTTATTAACAATATTAGTTAATAATTATACATAATTTAGTTATTGTTTAGGTGGTGAATTTGTTGAAGAGGCCTTTTGATTAATTTCTTATTGAGAAGAATTGCTAAAAGGTAGGTTAACTACTCAACTATACTATATTAGTAATTGGAGAATTGTTGAAAGATGGATTATTTTTGCAATTGTTGTCTTGAGCATATCGTTGTAATTGTTGTCTTGAGCACATTATTATCTTGTTGGTTGGTTCTCTGTTGTTGATTGGTTGTGAATGAGATTGGCATTGCTATTGAGATTAATTAGTCTATCAGGCATGGGGATGTGCAAGTGACGTGGTCATGTACGTATGATGGTCGGACAGGCACGGTGGCGTGAGGAGTTGGGCCGTGGACCTGAGCAGTACACCGTGTGGTGTCGGATTGGAAATCACTTAATGGTGCGTGTGTGTGGTACGGTCAAGCCGTGTATGTGCCGTGTGTGTGTGACCGTGATGGTCTTGGTTTGGATCGTTAATTGTGTTGCAGGCTGACGTATTATTAATATTGTTATTGTTGTTTTGTTATCCTACTCAACCTCGTGGTTGACTGTGTATTCGTGAACACCTGTGATGAACCATAATGGGGAGCAGAATGATTTTAGGTTAGCTTGTGTGAAGTGTTGGATGCTTAGAGGGGAGCTTTGGGACGAGATCACTCGGGTCTAGAGATCGCCTTAATTAATATTCAAACACTATTTATTTTTAATTCCGCTGCAGTTGTTAAAAGTACTTTATAATATTTATTTATCAGGTTGGATATTTGTAATAAACCTTTTGAGGCACTTTAATAATACATCGTCTTAAAGTACTTTGGTATCTGTTTGTCTTTATACTTACTACCTCAGGCAACTGAGATGGTAACACCTTTATTTACCTGAGAATATCTGGCTAAAGGCTCTTAAATAAATGGGGGTGTTACAAAGTGGTATCAGAGCGAACGTTCCTAAGGCCTAAACAAATAATTCATTGAACTTAGGATGAGTCTAATAAAATGAACCCGGGGTACAAACTGTTTAGGAGCCCATTTTCTAGGTTAGGGAGACGTCCTTGATCTGGCCCTTTTCAGTTTTGAGCCGGTCACCTCGAGGAAGGATAAAGAGAGAGAAGGGTGGTTAGCGTGGATGTTTTACCTTAAGGGTCTAATTGTGTCCTGAAGTTGCGAAAGTGGTAATTTTATTTGTAGGATGAGAACAAAAGGTAAGAAATTTTGAGACGGATGGAGGTAGGAGGTGTTTGGCCTATGTGATGGGTCATAGGCGTGTGGTCTAAGTGGTGGCAGTATGGTGATTGAAAATTAATTCATAGTATGATTACACATGGGAATTTTCTTGACATATTAGAATATCATGAAACGAAAATATAAATCAAGGATTGTTGCATTGTTATGTGAATTGGTTGTATATATGTGGACTATACGTTTAGTAAAATTTCATGTCTAGAGATATGCGGTATGTGTTGCCCTGAGCCTGTAGGCATAGAATTATGAAATTGCATGAATTAACGACTAAACATGTATCAAAATAATTAAATCGTGAAAAGAGGGAGGAAAGGCCGTGGGGCCATGATGCCGTGTGTCACCGTGGTTGGTCGGGCAAGACCAGCTCGATCAATCACACATTCTTTTGTATGCAGAAAATTTTATCTTCTACCTTATATACCCGAAACTTCTTAGAACGAAAACTTATGTTTCTTATTTTATCTTATTAGAACCCAAATGGCACCCAAGAGAGCTACAACCACAACTGTGACCCAGGAAGAGATCGATAGGCTCATTGCAACCAATGATGCGCTGATTGCTACATTGAAATCAAAGACTACGACAAAAGATCCTGCTAAGATGAGTGTTGCTATTGCTCGTCATAATCCAATGAAGTATGATGGACTTAGTGAACCTTCATTGCTGGGAGATTGGTGTAGGGAGTTTGACAATCTTTTCGAAGTGTTGGACTGTCCTAAGGAAATGCAAGTAGATCAAGCTGCTCACTACTTGAAAGGAAAGGCTGGGTTGTGGTGTGATGCGTGTATTTTATATAAGGTTTTTACCCCATATTTACACGCATTTCTATGTTATTTATGTGGCATCCAGCTACAAATGCCCCGGAATAGTCTGCTTTGGTTTGTCTTGTACTAATTGAAGGTATGAACCGGAAAGGAGCGAAATCGAGCCTAAACCTATGCCAATCTCATGCATTTTGGAAACGAAGGAACTGGAGCTTGGAATTTGTCAGTTAGAGATGCATGAAGTGGCTTCAGAAGGTGTTCAAGAAGTCTACCCGTGCTGATATAGCTCGATCGACCCATTTGGCTACCTAAAATGGTCGCTCGAATGCTTTATTCTCTTGAAGTTCCTCGATCGAATTCTACCTTTACTCGATCGAGATTGTCGTCTTTTGAAGTCTTCGATCGAGTACCCTATTTACTCGATCGAACGGTTTTCCGAGTTTCATTATCGATCGAGTGGTTTCATTTCACTCGATCGAGAGCTTTGGCCTTTTATGCGGATTCCGAGTTATTTTCGAGATTTCCTTTTGTAATTAGGAATAAATAAGAATGACGACAGTCATTATGGAGGGATCTCTCTCTTTTCCTTCGACTTCTCTCTCTCTCTTAGAATTTCACACTTGAAAACCTAATTCTCATTTTTTGGCTCTTCCCTTGTAATCGGTACTCTCTACTCTTAATTAATTAATTACTTTTGCTCTATTGTTTTCGTTCCTCTAATCTCTCTACCCTTTTTGTTCTCTTCTTGATTTACCAATTATGTCTAATTCTTACAGTTTCTGTATTGTTGTTGTTTATTCAATAATTATGCATAGCTAAACTCCTTTGCTAGGACATGGGGAGCCATGATTTTAAGGAAGTTATGAATAGGTGATTAGGGTTTAGTGCGAATTAGATCTATGTTGTTAATCACTGCATTTAACTGTTCTTGTCTGCTTGAGTCAACGCAATTAGATGATAAATTTTGTACACCTTGACCTAGATCGGAAAATTGGAAGGGGTAAGACCTGCAGTGAACATTAGAGCATTCTAATGAGGGCGGAAGCTAAGTTAGTATTGTTTTAGGGCGAATAGCTGACCGGAAGGACCCTTTCACTACCATGCAGACCTAATTTGCATTGACCTAGGACCCTAGATTTGACTCCTTGAGAATCATGGTGAACCGATTGTCCTAGCTGTTTCTCTCTACTGTATTTCTCTTTACTTTATTTCTCTTTTAATCTCCGTAGATTAGAACACACCTTTAAAACCCCCAAGAAATAGTTACTCAGACGGACTTAGTATAGCGTACATTTTTCCATTTCCCTGTGGAGATCGACCCTTCTTCCACTAGCTTCTGTTAGTTGTTTTAGGTTTTTATTTTTGGTGATAAACGACGGTATCAAATTTTGACGTCGTTGCCGGGGAGGTGGCGTAATTTTGTTGCTTTATTTTAAGTCTGTGTCTCGTCTCAAGGAATTTATTCCTTGAGATTGATCTCATATTTTTCTAGTGCTTTATTAGTATTGCAGGAAATCTGTTCTAGAAGAGAACATTGTCTTCCCTGTTGTTCTATCAACTCTACTTGCTAAGATGCCGAACATCGCCAGTCATTCAGAACCTACGGTGGATTCTCTACCTAAAGGTTTTCTGCTTCCTACTACAGACGCAGGGACCTTTGGGATTCATCCATCCTATATACAGTTGTTTGAGAGAAATCTCTTCAAGGGAGTCCCTGGCGAGGATCCATGTAAGCATATAGAGCTGTTTACGGAGTATTGTTCTACCATTCCCTTAGCTGCTGTGGTGACACAAGATAGGGTCAAGGGAGTTCTTTTTCCTTTTTCTTTGACTGATGACGCCCGGGAATGGTTGAGAGACTTGGACAAGGAAGCTGCCGGTGTTACTAACTGGAATTCCCTAGCTTTAGCCTTTTACAGACGGTACTTTCCACCACAGCGCACTAATGCGTTGAGAGGCCAAATAACTGCATTCACACAACTGTCTACTAAAGATCTGAATGGGGTTTGGACTAGGTTTAAGAAACTTGTTCGTTCTGTGCCACATCATGGCTTCAAACGTTGGTTCTTATGTACGCAATTTTACAATGGGTTTTATCCTGGCCAAAGAGCCATACTAGATAACGCGGCCAAAGGGAGGTTCCAGAAAAATGTTGAAGATGATAAAGGATGACATCTTATTGGGAAATGGTCATTCATATCGCTGAATATGGGAATCCCAGAGGAGGTAGACGGGCAAGTGAACTGTTATTGGCTGAAGTGGAAAGTCTCAGTGGAAGGTTTGATAATACGGAAATTTTACAAGCTTCGGGTGCACATGAGCAAGTCCATGCTATGATTGAGCAAGAGGTAATTTGTGGTAGATGCGGTACAGAAGGACACGATCCTATTACTTGCATGGTGGATGTAGAGCGAGTCCGTGCTTACCAACAATTCAAGCAAGGAGTCCCGTTTTCTCAACTTTATGAAAACTTGACCATGCCGAGTACCTCTAATCCTTCTAAACCAATGCCGCAACAAGTTGAATCACCTTTTACAATTGTAGAAATTGTGGAGTTAAAGTCGTTGGTGCTGACTTTAGCACATCAACTCGAAAGAAAGTCGGACACAATCGACAACTCTATAGAAAAGTTGCATGACCAAGTCGCGCAACTTACATCCGAGCAAAGTCAAGTGAATCACCCACCTCAATGCGACCTAATCAGTGCAATAAATCTCCAAAGCGGTCTTACCTATGATGGACCGAAAATGCCGGAAAAAGATGATATAACTGCTGACGAAATTCCGGAATTATTTTGGAGGAATTAATCGAAGATGCCCCTGCTGAGCATCGTCACATCACTCGATCGAGTGACAATTATCCTCAATCGAATGATCTACCCTCCGAAAATGCTCGATCGAACATTCCAAACATTCGATCGAAGGCTGCTCATTCTGATATTCTCGATCGAGGTGATTGTTGTCCTCGATAGAGTGACTCGCCCACCAAAAACGTTCGATCGAGGGGTCCAGGTTTTTGATCGAACTGCGCTAAATCTGATGTTCTCGATCGAGAGGTATGCATTCTTCGATCGAGTAATCTGCCTGAAGAAAACGTTCGATCGAGTGGGAGTAATACTCGATCGAGTGCTTGTGCCAGCGGAAGTCCTGTTTTGAAGCCTAATTCCGCTGCCGTGTCGTCTTCCCCTGCTGCGGAGATGCCACACTCTGACAGAGGTAAAGAGAAATTCGCAAACCCGCTTATTGTTACCAGAATTGAAAGGATTCTATAACCCTCTAATTAAACTCTTTAAATTATTAATCTAATTTACTCTTAAAAACTAGATGTTGATCTTATGCATGCATAAGAAAATAAAACAAAGATTAAGAAGAATACTTCTTACATTACGGAAATCGGATATTAAGGGCACAAGTAAGAACGAACACCTTTCTTACTTGTTCTTGAGCTTAAATAAATGGACGATCCTCCTTTGTCTCAATATTGTGAGAACCTGCTATCAATTGCACCAAGACTAACCAAAAATCTCTACTAATATTAACTAGATATTAAGTAGAAATATTCCCTAGTTTATACTAATATTACTTGTATTACTACACTAGTAATAAGTAGAAGAGTATTAGTATTTTGAGAGTTGTTGAGAGAGAGAGATTTTTGAGAGATGCATGTAAATTATATATAAGCATTTGGTAAGAATAAGAGTGTCCAAATAATAAGGACATGGATGCCCTTTTCTAGGCAATCACACGGCACACCCATGCCAAATGGAGTGATTTTTGCTCTTAGTTTAATCACATGCAAATGCTTTAAGTGTATGAGTAGGTTTGATCATTATGGTGTAAGATATTAATGTCATATGCACATGACATTAGTTCGAAATTTGGACAAAGTAAAGAGTAAAATAATACTCTCCAAAACCAGTGGCCATGTGCCATATTTGTCCAATTTTGATTTTTAACATTTGTCCCACAAATGCTTATAAATCATGTGATCAATTATCTTATATAATTAATTAATAATATGATCATTTAACAATTAAATATCACTATTAATCAAATAATATATACTCAACACTTAAGTAGTGTACTACCATTATATCATTATATAATGGATCCCGTAATTACTAGTTAGTTAAATTACAACTCCTTGTAAATATAAATAACTTATTACCTCTACCTCAAAATATTTATAAAACCTCAACTAATTTAGTAACTCAACATTTAATTACTAAATTAAATCTTATTTAATCATATTACAATAAGATATACAATTCAACTCACATAACGAGGGATTAATTAATCTGTATCAAATACAATTAATTAATTATGTATTTGGGTTTCATCCTTTAGGTGTTACCTTAAGGGATCAACTGACCACCACCGTCAAACGACAGTAATTTCAAACTCTAGTCAGCCAATCATTACTGATTAATGTTGATCAGTTGATTTATATAAATGAATCATCCCTTTACGTATTCTTATTATGAGTTTCAATAATGTGATCTCACTATTGTTGAGGACACATACTCCAACAATCTCCCACTTGTCCGAGACAAGTGTGCGTCACCAATTCTCTTGTCCTATTATTATCTCCCACTCAATGCAAGGTGTCTTGCAGGTCGTTCTTGCAAGTGATCATATCAAGAGTGGTTTCTTCGATCTGGAGAGTAACTGTCTGACCGGAACTATCTACCAAAGATACCTTCCGAGCGTGGCTACGCATTTCCAGCTGAGTGGCCCTGAGATTTTTAAATAACCCTGACAAGGGGATGGACAATTCTTATTGCACTATTCCCTTTGTTTAGCCACAGCTCATCATGACCCAAGATCGGATGCCTATTTGACCCCATTTACGAAAGTCGTAGAGCATAACTCAAAGTCACTCAGAAACTGTGCCAACTTGGGCGAATAGTCTTTAGTCAAAGAATTGACTTAAAAGAATACTATAGTAGCTCTTGCCACGACCAGCCTATATATGAATTACCAGAACTCTATAAGCGGTCACTGCCCGACAGAGTTGTTGGAGTATGTGTCCTCGACAATAATGCGATCACATGTTTAAATCTCATAATAAGAATGCATGAGGGAAAGTAATATTTTATTGTCAACTGATCCACATTAATCGCTAATGATTGGCTGACTAAAGTTTGACATTACTGTCGTATGACGGTGGTGATCAGTTGATCCCTTAAGGTCATACCTCTAGGGTAACACTCTTAATTGATTAATTAATTAATTGTATGATGATACAAGTTAATTAATTCCTTAAAATTGAACGAATGATTTTGTGAGTGAGAATTCGTATCTTATTGTAATTCGATTAAATAAGATTCGTGCTAAGTAATCAAATTGTTTTATTACTTAGGTTTATTTATTGTTTATGAAACAGTTAAAATAAGAATGAATGATTTATTATAAATACAAGTTGTTGTGATTTATAATTCTATGACCCATTTTAAGTACTTGTAATCATGAATTAGTAGTCAATTTTTGTATGTGATTTATTTTGTTCATATAATGATTTTTAATAAGTTAAAATGCATTATCAAACAACATGTCTAGTAACATGTCCAATATGTCACATTATACAAATTGACAATTGACAAACTTAAAATGGACCATATTAAGTCCATGGGTGCCGTGTAAATGGGAGTGTAGGGAGTTGATTGTGTTTTGTTCTATTAATTAGAGAGAACACAATGATGCCCTACTATGCATAGGCGTGCATGCCTATATTCTTGAGAAGAACACATTGTGCATAGATAGGGCACTTTTTCCCTACACCAACCGGTCCCCATATGGAAAAGAAGACTTTTTTTTTCTCTTATTATTCATTTTTCATTCTTACCCAATATTCAATAGATTTGATAATTGAAAAATTCTCTAAAATTGTCAAGAACAATAAGAGAAATCCTTGAGGAGTAGATTCTACATTCTAGTATCACAAATCTCCAATATTATTATACCATTACTAGAAGTAGTAAACAATAATATTAGTTATTAATTTTAAGGGCTCATATTCTAATTTCTAGTATTTAAATTAGTTTATGAATTAAGGGTGATTTTCTTTGTACAAATCCTTGAGGAGTAGATTCTACTATTGGATCTAAGGGTTTTCTTGGAGCACTTGGATTTTTCTTGAGAAGACTAATTTGGAAGGTGTCCAAATTAGTAAATCCATTCGGCCCTCTCTTGTAAGTAGATCGATTTCTTCTTACTTTATTTTAATAATGGTATGCATGCATAAGATCTTATTAGTTTATGACTAAGCTAAACTTGTAAAGTTATTAGATATGTCTAATAAGAGATTAATGAATCTTTCAAGAGTGTCGCTTATAGTCTGCCTATGCGATCGACTAGTCATCTCTTATGACCCTATGGCACTTGAACTTGCCATCAATCGCATCACACTCTAGTCACATGGAGACGTCACCTCATATAAGTGACTAGGGGCCAATACTATGTTAATCCAATTCACTTAAATAGGGTTCAATATTGTCTTGACAACCTATTTGAAAAACAAAGTATTATAAGAAAAGAGTTTTGAATAAAACTCAAACGATTAATGTATTATCACATATGTAAAATTGATACCATATCAATTACTACATAATCTATAATCCATACTTAATATTGTATACATCCATACATCTCAACTCAATTGAAATGGCATGACTTATCATGCTAAGCCTATGAGAAGGCTTTGGTTAGTAAGTCTTAGCAACACATTGCACTTTCCCTAACCTTACTATGTACTTTTTCCTTTGTTATGTATAATCTTTATTATAAAACTTTTGAGTTCGTGTCTAAATCCAATCTAGACATAGGCTTTCAGACCTTGAATAGCTCCCACTGATCTCACAATGAGTAGGGATAGGACCTTCGGTTATTGGAACGAACTACCATAGTTCCTCCAATTCACAAAACCGAATCCTAATATCATCCCCTCCTTCTAGCATATCTCATTATTGCAAGTGTACTCAATTTCTGTTGTACATATCTCATTGTTCAACTGCCTATTATGTTTTTAGCAGATATCCTCCTTAAATAATATAGCCAAGACGGTTCTCTAACCATCCTTATGTGTTTTAGAATATGGTATTTGTGTAACTCCTTGCATACAAATCCATTAATTATTTCTACACACTTATCCTCTCTAATCTATCACTATAGATTCAGATACTAAAGATGTCTTGCATCTCTTCCTAGTCTCCCAATCACTTCTTCACGAAAGAAAGTATTGGCCCATCATTCTCAATGAATAATATGTTATCAACATATGAGACATAGAAGACATATCATTACTGCTTCTTGAGTACTAACGGATAGACTATATGGCTATATAGTGACTTTCATTTAAATTCGATTTATAACCTTTCATCACAATCTAAGTATAAAATTATAAGAATGTCGATACATTTTAGCTTAATGAATTAATCCTGCAGCGGAAGCAAGTGGATTCAATTTCTACATGTTCAATACCTTTGAACTTGTATAGACTCTTATCATTATAAGAATATTCATTTAACGCTAATATCCTCTTAGAACTATCTTTATAGGTCTTGATACCTTAGAGATGTATTATTCCTCTCCTAAGTCTTTCATCATTCGCAATGATCAATATGTCCCTTACATATAAGACTATTAACACCACATTACTCCCACTAAACTCCATGTATAAACAGAACTACTCGACAATTCGAGATATGTTTATCACATGATTAAAACATACAATTCAACTCCTTAACTTCTACTTAAGATTTCTTCTTAAGTTTGTATTCTACCTTAGGACAGTCGCGATTTACAAAACTCATGCAAGATGATTTTAAAATCCAACTATATCAAATCACATCCAAATACAATGAAGCGTTGTTGCGTGCTTGCAAAACCCTTTGCCACCAACCAACCAAGCTAAATAAACATTTTCATGTTTATGCTTGCATTGAACTTTTGCGGAGTTGAAACTAGATAAAGCATCTTAATAAGTTACAGGTTTGTTAATTCCTGTCTACTTAGCTTTCGAAAATATTTACTGATTTTTGACCAAGAAGGAACATCTTCCCACGTCTTATTCTCAGTTTGTGGCTCTTGAACATTTTCTCCCACTCTGTCTATAAGAAATAATCCTCTTTTCTCTAATAGACAGCATCACGAGCCACAAACTCTTTGTTCTCGTGATCATGTAGGAAGAGAGACCACATGTTCACTATCGAAACAAGCTACAATTTAGGTACCATGCCTAACCATATCACATATGAAATGTAGATGATTGCTTTAATTATGTTTTGTTTTAGTGGAATAAATAAATACTAGACAAATTGTGATAGAAACTACTTCCAACTTTATAATAAAGATTCTATCATATCATAATGAAAGTGAACTTGTGATACCATATCACACTCCTTTTGGTGCATATAAAAAGTCTTCACTTTATTGTTTCCTATTTTAACAAAGTACTAATACTTTGGTTTTATAATCTCTAGGTTTTAGTACCTTTTAAACATTCATTGAACTTATTCAAAGAATTTCTCTTCTTACCTCATTAAGTGGATACCAAGTATCTACCTAGTTCGTTGGTAGAAGAGATGAAGAAGTAATAACCTTTTCTGATTGAAATTGTATTCCACCATACACTTTAAGGTGTAAATAGGGCGAATATCTTGCTCTATTCATAATCCTTCTCTAGAAAGAAGTCATGAATTAATCTTGCTTTGAATACAAGATTCGTACATACCAAGAGATTCCCAATCAAATGGTTTGGAACACTAGTCAAAACTAGTTTCTAAATGCAATTTTCAATCAAGAATTGAGAAAAGATTGGGGTCACCAACTTGAGTCTTATATAATAAATATATATGACATTTATTTTAGTTTGAATATAATTACCTTGATTTGTATGGTTTCACCATAAACTTAATCGTGGCATATAAGGGCACACGCTTGTTTTAATTACATAATAGTGAAACCCTTTGCGTTTTTCTACAAAAACTTGAATTATATTCTTATTTAGAGTTGGTGTATATCATAACAATTATTGAGATACATTTCTAAATACGAAACTAAAATGAGTACACTATAACACTTATACGTCCATGGATGAAATGGCAACTACCCTAGTTCCATTCATGTAAATTTCTAAATTTATTCTTGCTAGTCGTCATACGATTATTCAACGTTAGGATTCTAAGGATTTACAAAACCCTCGGATAGTGTTATGAACACATCGTCCTCTAAATACTCATTTAGAAAGGTGGTTTTGACATCCTTTTGCCATATTTTATAATCATGAAATGTGGCAATTTCTAACATAATTAATAGATTTATATCAAATACTCATGACGTGATAATTCGTAAGAATGCAATGTTAATATCATATATATTCAAGAAGGAATATGTTGGAGTCACACAACCAACTTTCTTGATCTTTACTTATTTGGAGTTTGTCTCTATTTCAGTGTCTAACACCTTCTCTTTTAATCCTAGTTCTATCCTTAATAATTAAGATAGATACTTCCTTCTTATTTCTCCCACTTACTTCAAGAATTTCTACTTGATGAAGACTTATCTTCATATAAATTCCTAGTTAATCCTTCACAAGGATGAACTTTATTGTGGTATTTGGTCAATTAAAATTTCTAACAAATCAATTTACCAATTTCACATTGTCATGTTCTTAACAACTTAAGTGCTTGATGACAAGTGTTTAGGTTGAGCAATAAGACTTTTGAACCATGGATGCATAGAAGAAATTATCAAAACATGTTTTGAGACTAATCTTTGCTTCTAGTCATATTTCTTCACAAGAAATTATAGGTATGTAAGGAATTTTAAGATGCTAATCTTATATTTGCATAGGACAACTTCTATGGAGTTCTACGGAATAGAACGATTCCTATGGAGCTAGTCCATTACCTATGATACGGTTCATTTGAGGATTTAGAAAGAGATTCTATTTGTCGTTAGTAATAGTGGTTTAGCGGAGACTCATGTTACAATCGAATTGATATCATATATAAATAGGAGCGATAATAAAGAACAACATAAAACAACAAAATAGTGGGAAAAGAAACATTCATCGTTAAAAAATAAAAACATTTTAGCATGTTTTGGCATTTATATAATGACCTCCACCCAATTATATAAATGATTCCGAGATCCAAATTCATATTAATTTGGGCACGGGAAACCGATACATCCCTCACTAATATAACTCGGTGGGTTAACTCTTTAACCGAAGGTCGATGAAATTACGTTAAATTCATCTCTAGCCTCGGAACATAAGACTAGTCTTCATGTCCCGTTGAGACCAACCAAATTTCGCGTGTAATAACGTTTTATTACCCCACTTACCCAATGGAAAATGAAAGTACCACGGGGAACCGAATCTTCCCCAAATGTCAAAGGGATTCATGAGTCCTACTATTTGGAAAGGCTAATCTCAATTTTATATATGTGAAAGGTCTTGTCGATTTATTATCTATCACCTTTTATGTGAACTATATTAGTGAACTACGATAATTATAATCGACACGGTTGAAAAACGATATATATATATATATATATATATATATATATATATATATATATATATATATATATATATATATATATATATATATATATATATATATATATAGGAATGGGATCATGTGAGTATTAGTTATATATTTGAGGATTGAGGATTAATACTATGATAGGTATTTAGGGTGGAAACAAGGAAGGGCAAATTAGTAATTTAACAAAATTTGCCTATATAAACTATGTTTTACATCAATACCGTTATTTCCTCCTTTCAAATTCTCTCTCTCTCGTAGTTGCTTCTCCCTTCAATTTCTCTCTCTCTGTTGCTTCTTCCTCCATTGTTGAGCTCGAAAACCCTAGAATTTAGGCGTCATCTCCGTTTTTCGTCGTCATTCTTCACAATTATCATATTATTCCAATTAGTTCATTTGTTCGAGTACGTAATTGGCGTTTTTCGTCCCTAAATTTCGAATACGTCCTAACATTACTCAGTTTGTTCTTCTTTCCTTTTTATAATTTGAATTTCATCTTGCTTTTGTTTGTTATTTTCAATTTAATTTTGTGTTTCCTCAAATTCGCACGTTTTTTGTTTTATTTCCAGGTTTTCTTCGCTCATTCTTCACAATTATCATATTATTTCAATTATTTCCTTTGTTCGTGCACGTAATTGCCGTTTTTCGTCCTTATGTTTCGCCTTCGTTCTTATCTTAGTCTGTTTGTTCTTATTTATTTGTTATTTTCAATTTAATTTTGTGCTTCTTTAAAATTCGGCTCGTTTTTGTTTGATTTCCAGGTTTTCGTGCTCAAATCTCTGCGTCTTCAATCTTCATTGTGATGTCTGGTATGTTATTCTTCTTAATTTTGTACTTTCAGCGTATTCTGAAATCTCTGCGTATTCTCTCTTTATTTTGTACTTTGACTTTCAATCACATGTTCGTCATACTTTTGGTACATATTTTTTGTTCATTGACGTTCTTATTTTTCTCAATATGTGATATTGTTTTCTACACCTGGTGATATTGTTTATGTTGATATGTACATTGTATATTCACGTTTGTGATATTGTTTTTCAACTTCATGTGTGATATTTGTTCCAGAGTACGTGATATTGTTTTCCTGAATATGTGATATTGTCCAGGCACCTGTGTGATATTGTTTCTGCAACATTGTTTGTGATATCGTTTTCCATCTTCATATGTGTTATTTTCCCAGACAACGTGATATTGTTTCCCTAGATATGTGATATTGTTCAGCCACTTGTGTGATTTTGTTTTCGTCCATATCTTTTACACTTTTTCTTGTTATCTTACCTTTCACTTTTCTTGCCAGATCCTACAAGTAATGTAACCTCTTCTTCCTGTAATGATCTTCATGTCTCTGCCATTACCTCTAAAGATAGTAATGATATTGTTGAGTCTTCACTTACTTCTACTCTTCTGATTGAACCACCTGATGCATCTAGTTCTACTCCACATGTTGAACAACATTCTGTTCCTTCTCGTGTGCATCAACTACTTTTGGACTCCACACCTGGTGGTAGTGAATTGTGGACAAGGAATGTTGCACCTGAATTTAAACCTTATATTGGCCAGTTATTTGGGACGTTGGAAGAAGCTATTAGTTTTTATGATGTTTATGCAGAAGCATGTGGTTTTGAACCTAGAAAGTCTTCTCAAAAAAGGTCTGTTTCTGGTGATGTGAAGTATAAATTTGTAGTTTGCAACCGTGAAGGTTTTAGAGATCGTAAGAGGAAGGCTACTGTTTTAGATAGTGGAAAGGAGCAGGCAACTCCCAGGCCTTTTGATATCAGGAACACTAAATTAACTAGGATTGGTTGTCTTTGCTATGATTGAGTTTCGCTATAATGGGGATGGTTATGTTGTTTTTCAGTTTCGTGAGTGGCATAATCACCGTCTTTGTTCACTTAGAAATCAGCAGTTTCAAAAAAAACACAGGCACCTCCATCTTTACCATAAAAAGACAATTATTGATCATTCAAGGGTTAATCAAGGGCCAACAAGGGCATTTAGAAATGTCAAGGAATATGTAGATGGCTATGAGAATGTTGGAGCTCAACTTGTTGATTTTAAGAATTTTGGAAGGGATATCAAATGTTTCATAGGAGATCGGGATGCTCAACTGTTTGTTAACTATTTTGAGGATAAACGTGATACCACTGAAGGTTTTTACTTTGCTTATGAGGTGGATTTACGGTAAATGCTTGGTTCGTGCGTTTTGGTGTGATGCGAGTCTCGTAGAAACTATGCTTTGTTTGGTGATTACATCACTTACGATCCAACTTATAGTACGAATAAGTATTGTATGCTTTTCACTCCTTTTACTGGCGTAGACCACCACAAAAGGTCGATTACTTTTTGCTTCGCGTTGCTATTTCATGAGGATGAAGATTCTTTCACATGGGTCTTTCAAAAGTTCCTTGATGCTATGGGATACGAGAGCCACACCGTATAATAACCGATCGGTGTCTTTGGAATAAAGCGGGTTTGCGTGCTGTCTTCAAACATGCTAAGCGCAGATATTGCATGTGGCATATCATGCAAAAGGTTACTGATAAGGTTGGGCCTGCAATTTCGAGAGAGACTGATTTTGTCAGCCGTTTGAATGCTATTGTTTGGGATCTTTGAGTTAGAACCTCTTGAATTTGAAGAAAAGTGGTGTCAGTTGGTCAATGAGCATAATCTTGATGGTAATTCCTAGTTGTCAACCATGTTTAGAAAAAGGAGGAAATGGATCCCAGCTTATTTTCGTGATGTTCCTATGGGTTGTCTATTACGAACAACTCAACGTTCTGAGAGTCAGAATAATTTTTTCAAGCGTTTTGAAAATGCACATGGTACACTTGTTGAATTCTTGATGCGGTTTCAAAGTGCCATTGATGTACAACGCCATACTCAAAAACAACTTGATAGAGACGATGATTGTACTCTTCCACAATTAGCGACTTCTCTTAAGTTGGAAGCTCATGCTTCCAAGGTTTATACAAATGTCGCTTTCGATTTTCAAGTAGAAGCTTCTGCTTCTATTTGTTCCCTTAGTGTTGGTGGCTTCACACCACCTGCAAACGGTGTAGAATTAATTGGTATTGCTGATGCCAAAACACAGAAGACCTACCAAGTCGTCTACAATTCTCTAACGAATGACGCTGAATGTTCTTGCAAGTTGTTCAACAGGAAGGGTATTATTTGTAGACACATTATCTGGGTTTACTCTGGAAAACAAGTCCACACTTTGCCCGATAAATACATTCTTATGCGGTGGACCAAGAATGCACATAAGATCCCTCTTTATGGTCCACATGGTGAGTTAATCGAGGATTTTGATGCCACTGATTTACGAAAGATGGAAATGTGCAAGTTATGGTCAGAGTTCTACGCGACCATCAGTGTGCTCAAGAATGTGCCTACGAAGGAGATCACTGATCTTGTTGACACCCTTAAACAATTCAGGGTGAAACTCAATCCGCAATCAGAGTCAATGACCAAAGAGCAGGAGTTGGAGATGCTTCTCGGGTGCAGTTCCTCAACTGAGGTGAGGATTTTACCACCTCGTCAGGCAAAGAACAAGGGTAGCGGGAAGAGAATGATCTCCAAAAAGCAACAATGCATAGCTAAAGCGGAGAAGCCTAAAAGGCTTTGTCGTAATTGCAAACAAATGGCTCACCATGATAAACGAATCGTCCTAATGCTTTTGTACCTGATGCCGACAATAAGGTATGTTCACCATGAACAGTCTATGTATGAAACTTTTTATCTATGCTGTATGGTCACGAGTCAGAAACAATACCATATGTTATTTAAAATAATATCACATCTTATGCTAAACAGTATCACTATTTGACGATACCAGAATGTGATATTATTTGAGGATAACAGAATGTGTCAACACATCTGTCTTAACTTTCTTTTATATTTTCCTGGTAATTTAAGAAACAATACCACATACTGTTAGAAATAATATCACACTTTTGTAGTACACAGTATCACTGCTTGAGGGTAACAAAATGTGATATTGTTTGTAATTGTTCTGAGATAGAAACAATATCACACTTCATTTGAAATAATATCACTCCTTATATAAAATAATATCACTGTTTCACCTTTTTGTGTTTTCAGGGTAGTTCAGATGAGGATGATGCTGATGATGGTTGATCGGTCGAAGGAGTTTTTGTTGATGGCGCTCATTAATTATAGCAGCAGCAAATAGACGACATTCTATATGACTAGTATATTAATATAGCCTACAACATTCATTAAAGTATAGATTATACTTTATTTTTAATAGAAAGTACTCGTACTCGGATAGTATTTGATTATTTTATTTGTCTCGGTTGTCTTGTTTTTGTATTTTGTGATACTGAGAAACAATATCACACCTTACATTTATATATTTCACATCTTACTCTAAACAGTATCACTACATCAGGACTATTATATATGCCTTTTACTTTAAGATTTTCACATCTTGTGTTTTGTGTGTTGTCAAAATATGGCAGTTCATAATATGGCAGTTTTCTAACACAATATCAACTTGTGTACACAACAATATCACAACATAGTGAAAACAATATCAACGTAAGACTTAAACTAACATATTCATATTGTGATATTGTTTATACATTCAAGTGATATTGTTTAACATACTGTGCGATACTGAGAAGCAATATCAACCTGTGTACACAACAATATCACAACATTCTAAAAACAATATCAACGTGAGATTTAACAATCCATATCCATAGTGATATTTAAAAGTAAACAATGTGGTATTGTTTTAGCCCTGTGTGATATTGAGAAGCAATATCACAAAGAACTATTACACAATATCACACCAAACGTGAAATAATATCACACTTTAGCATCAGTTAGATGACATCCAAAATAAGCATCAATACTTTACCATTATAAAAAGTTACCATTAAATTCGTTTTTAGTTTAATTAGCATCAGTTTTGTACTACCATTACATAGCCTTTACTTTAATTACAACTTCGTTCTAACAAATATAGTAGTGCTAATTCCTTCCTCTTCTCTCTCCGCGGTTCTTGATTTGCAACGGTCTTAATCCTACCACGTTTGTATGTTCTTGCGGGCTCGTTCCTACGATCTTCAAAGATCTTTTCGGAATCGGCTCCTCAGTAAAGCATATCCATACCAACAGTCATTTATTATTTCTGGACACCTTTATCATAATTACTATCTATCTTTTTGTATATACAACTGTAAATTGTTTTTACCTTTTCCTAGGAGATTGCCGAAGAATTGGCAATTCTGTGTTAATAATCGGTTTCTTAGTACAATCCTCCTTTCTTTGTTTCCTAACATCTTCTTTATTTGCCTCCTCCACAACAACATCAGCATTCTCTTTTGTTTGAACTTTCGCCATTGGTACTTCCTCTTTTCGCTTCCCTTTCGCCTTTTCGTTGTTCTTCCTCTCGTTGCTTCAATGTCTTCCATATTTCATCCTTCCCATCCGAAAATTCTTTTACTTTTTCGATCAAAGGTGTTTGTTCTCATTTATGTCGCCTAAAAGCAATCTTTGCCATTTCTAGCCGATAGTATCGCCTATACACTTTTTGGTTCAGGTCGGCTTCAAACATTACACCCTCATATCGAATCATGTGCATCATTAAGAAGTTCCCAGGCTCAGTATTGTTCATCTCTGTCTTTTGCCAAGGGAAGTTGATGTTGACAACATCAAACGTTATTATATCATCTGCTCTTTCCACTTTCTTCTTTGCTAAGTAGTCACTCATGTGCTCCGCCTACAATATTACGGTTCACCATTAGTAATAATTTCACAAACAGAGAAATCCATTATTTCAATGTTACTATACAGCAATACTTTAAAGAACTATCAATTAATCATACCACCAAATCTGCAACTTTGTGTATTTGTGTTTGCTCCCGATCGGGGTACTCTGTGTTGTCCAAAGACTTCCACCATTTGTCTCGGTTTTGAAATTTATACAAACACGAAATAATGCTCTTTCCATACCATTGGAATAAAAACCAGATCCGCTTGCAGTTACAGTGGAACGTGTTTCTTCTAATGAATTCGTCCCATTCTTCAAACATCTTTTCTTTAATCAATTCCCTGTCTCCAGCTCCTTCGGTTTTAATTTCCTGTTTTGAATATATATGTTACAAGTCCTATTTTTGTTTTAAGGAGTGATTATATTTAAACAAACTAAATGGATGACTTACCATGTGTCGAATCCCAAAAAACATCACACTTGTTTCACATTTTTTCGTGTGCTCAATATGGTTCGAGAATGAGGGACCAACATTCAATCATATTGCTACTGACATGCTCATTTGGAAGCAACGACAATATATCATTTCTGACAAGATATTGATCATTACTGAATTTGGCAACCACCTCACTGCTCCAAACATTAACACAAACCAAATTAAAATAGTGCACACAATATCACACTTCTCTAAAAACAATATCACATCCCTTAAGAAACAGTATCACAAAAATAGCAGTTATGATAAAATAAAAGTACCATCAAATTTAAATAGTGCAAACAATATCACACTACTCTGAAAACAATATCACACTCTTCAAGAAACAGTAAGACGTAAACATACTCTAATGGGAAAGCGTGGTCGTCCAATAGGCAAGTAGTCAAGCACTTGTTTCCTCATTGTCAACATTTTTGCACACAGTGATTTGTTAGCCTTCATAAACCTTGAGACGACCTCCACGTTAGAATCGCCACACCACGTTGTATGTGCTACCAAGGCCATCTCGATTTCCCCCTCCATCGCTTCCCACCACACCTTTGGCAGAACCATCTTCTACCACACCTACAAAAATATTTATTTTTGTTATTTGAATATATAATGCTTATATATAATTAAAATAAGTCAGTGTTGAAGAAAATAACCTGTTTTTTTTTGTACAGGAGTTTGAACATTCTTTTTCCCACCTTTCCCTCTCTTTCTTTTGCTTGCTGCTTTCCTCTTTGCTACTAATTTAGGCAACAGTGTCCCTTTGATTGCATTAAGGTTTGTAACCTTCCTCAGGACCTGACTCCTACATTTATTTAAATCGCTCAACACAAGCGTTGCTGCAATCTCCCCCCTGTACAACTGCCTCTTCTTTTGATCGTTCGTTCACATTTAAAATCTTCACCCACAAAAACATCATGTGGAACATCATGAATAATCCACAATCCAGGTTCAACTCTTTTGTTTGCCAATCAAAGGCAACATTTGTCAAAGACATAGTCCTGTACTTTCGCCCCACTTGCATAACCTTTCTTTGTTGAGGTAGTGCCCGTAAACAGACTCCTGTTTATGTTTATAGAAAATACCTATCAAATTTCATTCTTTAGCTAACAAAAGCATTATATCCTTAGTTCTTATTTTTAAATATAGTACTTACAGTTAAATGAGCAAGGTGTACATGCTCCTCGTCCTCAAAATGATCATAATCTCGGTTGTCCAAGTAGAACATTTTTTCCCTCTTCTTTGTCAATACAGACGCAAATGTAGTGGTCTTGATATAGCAAAGGTATGAACACCTATAGAAATATTTTATAGAAAATAACACTGTCATTCACAGACCATAGCATACAATATCACAAGTACTTAGTAACAATATCACAGAATATATAATACAATATCACAACTAAAATAGCTACCTGATTTAAGAAACAATTTCAATACTTACTTCTGACAATATCAGATAATTAACTTAACAAGATTTGATAATTAACTTAAAAGATCGAACTAAAAGTACTTTTAAATTCTTACCATATCTGAATTTAAATTCAGTGGCTGTTTATATTGATTTGACCACGTATCCCATGTCCTCCATACGTCTTCCTTCAGTCTTGTCAGTTCATCAACATTTTCTTCATCTACCAATAAGATTTTCTCCATACCACCCTGTTTGTTTATAACAGAATTGATTAGTCGTGTTGACAGATTTTTCCACGTAATTTAAAACACAAGGAACACATGAGGTTTATGTTTTCCATACCGAGTGGGCAAGGCCATAGAAAATCCTTGTGGGTCTGTTGCTGTCTTTTGGCGCCATTTCAAACTCATTGAGCAATATTGCCCATGCCTCAATAACCACTGCTTCTATTTTAGTGTCAGGCAACAAAGACTCAATATCGCTCTTTGGTATGTTATGGTAAATACCAAAGTCACGTGATAATCTCCCGTACCATTTTCCAGAAAAATTAGCATATTAGTTTTTAAATTATTTTTATGTAATAGATTAATTAATTTCTTATATTCAAAAAATAAACTTACGTCTTCTTAATCGCATGATCTGTAAGGAAGCAATAATCCATTACTTCCTTCCGACGCTTCAAGACAGTCTCAAATAATTGGTCCTGTCTCGAACATGAAATCGAGACAAGTGCAAAGATCCCCTGTCTGGTAAACCACAGTCCATAGTACACCCCAAATTATGAGGTACCATATCCGCGATTCAGGTATTTTGTTCATGCTGTCTGCGTGCAACAAATAGTCATTAATGCTCCACGTTCTCTCTGTTTCCAATCGAACATTTGGAAGAACCTCCTTCTTATGAGACCCCACACTTTTATCATCATTTTTCTCCCCACCTCTTTTCCGGACTCCACGTTCTTATTATTCAGGTCCTCAACATCTTTTCCAAATCCCTCCTTAACATTTGTTACGTCCTCAACATTTCTTTGTCTTCCCATCCCTTTTTACGGCCTCCTCATTCATTTCCTGAACCTTCTCAACAGTCTTGGTCCCTCCTAAACCAACATTGATTACACCTTCATCAAGCTGTGTCAACACATCTGTCTCCTCATTTATTTTTCCACACTGTTTTTCACCTTCTTCTTCATTTAGTGTATCACGATTCAACTCTTCAACGGGACTTCCTACTCCTACACCAATACTGGATATAACATCATTCAATTTTGAATTCATGTCATTATCCAGTCCATCATCTTCGTCTTCATCATCACCTTTGTCCAAGTTAGTAACATCATTAATATCATCATCCCGTTGTTTGTCATCACATTCCAAGTCATCATCACGTTCGTAGATCTTTATCTCGTACATCCACCGTATTTTGTGTTCAATTCCTTGTATCGCACTTTCAACATTTCAGTCCAAACATCAAATGCTGGCATCCCTTCTTTTGCTTTCTTCATTTCATATGACCTCACTATCAACATGTCCACCAAGTTATGATACCCAACATCTTTCATGAAAGGCAGCGTTTGAGTCTCTGTTGTACTCTTTTCAGGATTCCCAATTTCTTCTTCTTGAAAGATGTTCTTTAGGATCAACATCTTCCGCACCATCTACCTTCGCACCAGATTGTGTAGATGTAGTTGCTTCACCCATTGAACTCTTTGCTTTCATAGTGATCAGTTTTCTCATGTTACGTACATACCTACCTATGAACAATTCATTGTCCCTCTTCATACGTAGATAAATTTCATGAGCACGCTGCCAAATTACAAAATAAATATATTAAACACTAAAATACACTCTTTGATAATAAGAAGAAATGACACAATAATAAGGTTATTTAATATCAACTTTCATAACAATATCACAGCCTATTACAAATAATATCACACTAGTGCAAAAACAATATCATAACAATTTATAAATCAATATCACAACAATCTGTTATTCAATATCATTTGCTTTTCTAAACAATATCACAATTATCAATTAAGAATATCACAATATCATACAATATATCAAACAATATCATATCTAAAATAATTATCAGAGCAAATGCTTTTATTCAATATCAATATCATAATAATATCATAGCAGACTCAAAACAATATCACACTAGTTCAAAAACAATATCACAATAATATTTTAATATCATAGCTAAAATAATTATCAGTCATTGGTGCTTACATCCATTGCCCTTGCTCTGATTTGTTCATCAGTTTCAACACCACTAGGCAACTTCACCATCATATACCCCTCTTTTGTTTCCACTTCAGCTTCATGATCAGACGTCTGAGTCAGTAATATCTCTGGAGCTGCTGAAGAATATGGTGTCTTTTTAGGGACTTCTTGTTGCTGACAGATGGGGTACTGAATCTTTGATATTGGAGCATTCCCCAAAGATCCTGTTTTTTTCTCATCATCCACTCTCTTTGACAATTTTTTATCGTCCCAATGTTGGATGAGTGGTAAAGTGTGTTCCAAAACATCACCCTTGAAATCAAACCTATGCATATATGCTAGCATAATAACTATTACGCATCCACTAACAGTTGACTTTCCCCCTTCTTTGAACACCCTAACACTTCTAACCATTTCCTCAAATACGTATTCACACCAATCAAATTGGCTTATCCTTGTCACATGCTCAACAGCCTTTACCAGTTTCAAATCCAGAGATTTATTTGAAGACGGTGCTAGGAAAATAGACATGCTGTAAATTACAAACATTCTTTTAAATTCATCCCCAGCATCATTACATTCCATCAGTCTTTCATGCACATCTTTGACCATAATTGGAGCTGAAGTACTCTCCAATCCAAACTTTGCCCTCCATGCATTTTTCAGCTTTGTGTCTGTCACAGCAGTGGTGTTTCCCATGTGAGCGACGTCCACTTTCCGACCTTGTCGAGGAAGTTGAAATATGTCATGCACATCGTCTTTCGTCAACAGGAAATCAAATTTCTTTGTTTTGAACATGTTGCTTGTGTGATCAAATGCCTTCAAAGAAGCATTTTTAAGAATTCCATGTGGAATTTTTGTTAGTTTCAACTCTAACAATCCACCAAAGCCAACATCGAAACAGACCTTCCTTTGTTCTTCATTTAAGTTGGCAATCAACTCAACCAATTTCAGTGGCCTACATTTAGTTTGAAACGGTTGCACCTTCTTCTTTTTGACCTCAGGCTGCTCTACCTCTGCATCCTGTACCACCAATTCGGCATCTTTGTTTCTATCAGTCTTTGATTTCTTTTTTGATGGTTGGCCCTTTTTTTTGTTGACGGCAGGATGCTCTTCAATTTCATCCTGTAACACCATTTCGTCAGCTTTACTTTTATTTTCATTACCATTTTTTTTGACCTCTTGCTTGGTTGTTCAACCTCATCATTTTTTGATCTCCTCTTTCTCGTGTATGTTTTTTCAGGTTGTTTTGAAGTTGTCAAGTCCATTCTGCTAAATCAATATCACACTTCATTAGACAAAATTTCACACCTTATTCAAAACAACATCACTATTGTATGTCACTGGTAATAAGTATTTTAAAAGGAGTATACAGTTTTGTATTTTTGTAAACACTATCAATAATAGAACTACACAAAATTCATGAAGATTCAGTACCACTAATATTCAGATTCAATATCAGACCATACAAGTAACAGTATTGCAAGTTTGTCTTCCTCATTGCCAACACATATATCAACGTTATTCATTGTACTGAACAGAAACTCTCAATTCATGGACCTCATTGTCAAACAAATTCAATTCAGTGTTATGAAATTGTACTCGTTCACATTTAACCAAACGTTTAACCCTAATTTTCGCGATTCAAACAATTTGCAACCGTTTTTTTGACAAATTCACAATTTCGAACTTTCAATTTCACAATCGAACAGTGTTCAAACGAATAATTAAACGGTTTATTATGTTAAACAGTTTTTTAACCCGTTTTAACCCTAATTTTTCACAATTAAACAATGTCGAACTTTGAATATCACAAATAAACAATGGGAAGTGTTTAAACATAAATTTCTTCATTGAATATGTTAAAACCTATTCTTAATTGATAAAAACAATACGAAATACTTATTTTGCACTTCGAACAATGTCGAACCCTAATTTTTCGCAGTCGCACAATATTCAACGCTAATTTAGCAGATTTAAAGAGGAAAATATGCAATTTCAATCAGAATGTAAAAACATTCAATTAACAACTACGAAGTTGTACAATTATATGAAAATTATTGGAAATTAACGAAGTTTATCAATAATTTTGATACTTAAACTAACAAATACTCGATTTTAACAATGATTTCACTAAAATTGAAGTCCTCGAGAGAATTAAGAGAAATTGTACCTGATTTTCAGTGAAAATGCAATTGAATTGAACAATGATTAGTATTTTCCCGTAATTTGTTGTTGATTCGCGTTAATAATCGGGAATTTTAGTGGTTTTTTGAGTTTTTAGAGAGAGAAAGTGAGAAGTTGAAAAAACTGTTGCGCGGTTATGAATTTCAAAAGGCGTGCGTGTCTGTTTTGTTACCTTTTTTTTACGTGATATTGTTTAGTTTAATGCGCGATATTGTATCCGTTACTCAATCCTCAAATATTTAGGGGTTCTCAGGATCCGACCGACTATATATATATATATATATATATATATATATATATATATATATATATATATATATATATATATATATATATATATATATATATATATATATATATATATATATATATATATATATATATATATATATATATGCATGTGATGTTAATGGCGATTTGGCAATGCATGTAACATATAAAGAAAAATGCAAAGCAATAAATAAATTTCCTAGTATGGCCTTTCCTAAAATAGAAAATTTTATATTCTATTACATATTCGGAAACCAACTCCTTTGGTCCCTTGAATCTTCAATGACACGCCTCCCAAGGACAAACACCGTCTTCATCGGAACTCCTTTTCGAATGGCACCGTCTTTAGGAAACTCCGGAATTACAAATAATTTAACAATAAAATATACATTGCAATTCCTATTATACATTTGTAAAATAAAATCTAATACAAAATAAAATAAAAGTGATACGAGATCACATTAAATTACAACCGAATCAATATTCCCTTCATTACGGGTAATATCGATTTAAAAACTAAGGCCATACTAAGATTAAATTACATAATTCCAAAATTATATAAATAAAATATGACATTCATCAAATAAAATTGCAGTATTATAATATGTATCTAACATGCCAAATTATGTGCCAAATCACCCTATTTAATTTATATCGAAGATATAGTCCGGTTTTATGGATATTCGCAATTTCTAACTTATTAAAATCACAAAATATTACTAAAATCTAATTTTAGTCCAAGTTAATTATCCTAACATCTTAGGACTCAAAAATTAGTCATCACTCAATTTTTGACAATAATTCAACTTGTTTAATCATTTATGCTCATTTTTGACCTTAAAATCATAACCTTTTATGATATAAATCAAATTAAATTACAATAATTTTAAAATTTGAATTTTCAATTTTTGAACATTCTGGAAAAATTCCATGACACTCATAATGTCAAAAATCAAGGTTAAAATTTTCGAATTTATTACGAGAAAATATAGTTGCATTTAATCGGTTTTATCAAATAAAACATCTAAAGCATATGAAAATTAATCTAATCAATGTTCCAACTTTAGATCTGATTTTTGGGATAAAAATGCAACCTAAAATAATTTTCTCATGCCATTTAATTCATTTTAGCTATTTTTGCTAAAATAGTCACTATTTATGTCATTTTTACACTCAAAAATTTATAAATAATGCAAAATGAATCAAGTTCATCTAAAATTTTACACACAGTGAGTAAAACATGCATGTGACAACATACTAAAATTTCATCGCTTGTTTCATAGTTTAACTAATTTTAACCATTTTACCTGAATCATGCAATATTAATCACATTAATACGAAATTTTACATACAATAAGTAAAATATACATGTGATGTCATATTAAAATTCAAGGTCAGAAACTTAGTCTAATTAATTTTAGCATTTTAAACACCATTTTATACATTAAAATGTAATAGAATTACTAAAAATCATTAAAATGAGCTAAAAATTACCATAAATCATCAAAATAACCTAAATTCATTTTAGGACCAGAATATATAACATGCAAAAATTTTCGTGACTTTATCTTCATAAATCACAAATTTTAGTTTTAATTAAGTTACAAATAACTCGGAAAAACCAACCGATTATGCATGCAACAACCATTTGCTCTGATACCACTTGAAAGGATTCTATAACCCTCTAATTAAACTCTTTTAATTATTAATCTAATTTACTCTTTAAAACTAGATGTTGATCTTATGCATGCATAACAAAATAAAACAAAGATTAAGAAGAATACTTCTTACATTACGGAAATCGGATATTAAGGGCACAAGTAAGAACACATTTCTTACTTGTTCTTGAGCTTAAATAAATGGACGATCCTCCTTTGTCTCAATATTGTGAGAACCTCCTATCAATTGCACCAAGACTAACCCAAAGTCTCTACTAATATTAACTAGATATTAAGTAGAAATATTCCCTAGTTTATACTAATATTACTTGTATTACTACACTAGTAATAAGTAGAAGAGTATTAGTATTTTGAGAGTTGTTAAGAGAGAGAGAGAGAGAGAGAGAGAGAGAGAGAGAGAGAGAGAGAGAGAGAGAGAGATTTTTGAGAGATGCATGTAAATTATATATAAGCATTTGGTAAGAATAAGAGTGTCCAAATAATAAGCACATGGATGCCCTTTTCTAGGCAATCACATGACACACCCGTGCCAAATGGAGTGATTTTTGCTCTTACTTTAATCACATGCAAATGCTTTGAGTGTATGAGTAGGTTTGATCATTATGGTGTAAGATACTAATGTCATATGCACATGACATTAGTTAGAAATTTGGACAAAGTAAAGAGTAAAATAATACTCTCCAAAACCAGTGGCCATGTGCCATATTTGTCCAATTTTGATTTTTAACATTTGTCCGACAAATGCTTATAAATCATGTGATCAATTATCTTATATAATTAATTATTAATATGATCATTTAACAATTAAATGTCACTATTAATCAAAAAATATATACTCAACACTTAAGTAGTATACTACCATTATATCATTATATTATGGGTCCCATAATTACTAGTTAGTTAAATTACAACTTTTTGTAAATATAAATAACTTATTACATCTACCTCAAAATATTTATAAAACCTCAACTAATTTAGTAAGTCAACATTTAATTACTAAATTAAATCTTATTTAATCATATTACAGTAAGATATATAATTCAACTCACATAAAAAGGGATTAATTAATCTGTATCAAATACAATTAATTAATTATCTATTTGGGTTTCATCCTTTAGGTGTGACCTTAAGGGATCAACTGACCACCACCGTCAAACGACAGTAATGTCAAACTCTAGTCAGCCAATCATTACCGATTAATGTTGATCAATTGATTTATATAAATGAATCATCCCTTTACGCATTCTTATTATGAGTTTCAATAATGTGATCGCACTATTGTTGAGGACACATACTCCAACAAGAATTCCTTATCCAGGACGTCTGAAAGATGCTAAGGTCGAGCGATAGTACGCTAAATTCATGGACGTAATCAAGAACCTTCAGGTAACCGTCCCTTTTACTGAACTTATTACCCAGGTACCTACTTACGCAAAATTTATGAAAGACATTTTGACGCGTAAGAGAGAGCTTAGTGAATTCGAGACTATTGCATTTATGGAAGAGTCTAGTAATTTACTTCTCAATAAAGCTCCACCTAAAATGAAAGACCCGGGTAGTTTCTCTATTACTTGTACCATAGGAAACGAAGTGATAGATAAGGCTCTCTGTGATTTAGGAGCCAGCGTCAGTGTCATGCCTTACTCTGTCTGCAAGAAACATAATATGGGTCACCTTAAAATGATTAATATCACCTTACAGATGGCTGATAGATCTGTTAGGCGACCATTAGGTATCCTAGAAGACGTGCCTGTTAAAGTAGGTAAGTTCTTTATACCAGTGGACTTCATTGTTTTGGACATAGCTGAGGATACCCGGACCCCAATTATACTAGGAAGACCATTCTTATGTACAGCTGGGGCCATTATTGATGTCAAACAAGGGCGTTTGACTCTTTCAGTATCACCTTTAGTTTACCTGGGACACTTGCTCGCCCAATGATAGAGGATATTTTTTATTCAGTTGATATTGTTGACGAGTCTGTTTATGAGTTCTAGTCGGATTCCTTGATAAAGGATCCACTGGAAGCTTTGATGTTGTTAGATGAGTGTGCAGATAACCAAGAGAACAATGATGCTGTGTTGGATTTGCTTGAAGCTGCATTAGATGAGCGTGAAATCACTGACGCTGAAGGAGAGAGAGTGGAACAAATGATAAATACTCTCTGCGCTATAGAGGTAAAGGTACCCGAGCGTAAGCCTCTTCCTTCTCATCTTAAATATGCATTTTTAGATGATACAAAGCAATATCCAGTCATTGTTAGTGCTAAATTGGATGATGATCAGCTGACCGCTTTGTTAGCTGTTCTTAAGAAAAATAGGAAAGCAATGAGTTATTCATTGGATGACATTAAGGGCATCAGTCCTGATATTTGTATGCACAGAATTGAGCTACAGGAAGATCACAAACCTTGCAGACAGGGTCAGCGCCAACTGAACCAGAAGATGCAGGATGTTGTGATGGCTGAGGTAATGAAGCTGCTTGATGCAGGTATTATCTATTCTGTTGGTCATTCTAAGTGGGTGAGTCCAGTTCAGGTGGTTCCTAAGAAAGGAGGGACTACTGTGGTCAAGAATTATAAGAATGAATTGATACCTACTAGAGTAGTAACTGGTTGGCGGATATGCATAGACTACAGACAGCTAAATGCCGCCACGAAGAAAGATCACTTTCCCCTTCCTTTCATCGATCAGATGGTAAAAAGGTTAGCTTCTCATAAGTTTTTCTGTTATTTAGATGGATATTCAGGGTTCTTTCAGATCCCTATTCATCCAGACGATTAGGAAAAGACTACTTTTACCTATCCTCAGGGTGTTTTTGCTTACAGCAGGATGCCTTTTGGTTTGTGTAATGCCCCTGCCACCTTTCAAAGGTGCATGATGGGGATATTTTCTAAGTATATAGAGTCTATTATGGAAGTATTTATGGACGATTTTAGTGTCTATGGAAGTGAATTTGTTAATTGTCTGTCTAACCTTGATAAAGTGTTGCAGCGCTGCATTGAGGTTAATCTTGTGCTTAACTGGGAGAAGTGCCACTTTATGGTCAATGAGGGAGTTGTCTTAGGGCACTTGGTTTTTGATAGGGTCATTGAGGTTGATAAAGCAAAGGTGCAAGTGATTCAGCAATTGCCTCCTCCTGTTAATGTTAAAGGAGTGAGGAGTTTCCTTGGTCATGCCGGCTTTTATCGCCGGTTCATTAAGGATTTTTCAAAAATTGTTAAACCACTTACACAACTGTTGCTTAAGGATGCCCGCTTTGCATTTACTGATGAGTGTCATTCTGCTTTTATCAGGTTAAAGCAGGCCTTGATTTCAGCACCGATTATCCAGCCTCCTAACTGGGAGTTGCCGTTTGAAATTATGTGCGATGCTAGTGACTATGCACTAGGAGCGGTGTTAGGCCAGCGGAAAGACAAGGCCCTGAATGCAATTTACTATGCGAGCCGAACTCTGGATGAGGCTCAAGTGAAGTACACCACTACTGAGAAGGAGTTGTTGGTTGTGGTTTATGCGCTGGAGAAATTTCATTCTTATTTGATAGGGGTCAGAAGTCACTTGTGGATAAGGGAATTTACATCCACTTTATGTTTATTATTTCATATTAAACACTTTTGATTTTGAAAGAGTCGTCACTAAATTTTAAAATGGAATTTAGAAACCAAATTGTAGAGATTTTAAGTGTTCTTGTGAGATTACGTGTCGGGAAGTTTATTTTAATTTCATTAATTAACACCCAACCCCGCCCGTAACTATAACGGTCTCTACCAAATAAAACGATGGCTATTTTGGATATGTATCTCATGCGAGTATGCAATCATTGTTTTAAACCGTAACATTAGATTTCATTCTATGTCGATTTAATGCATTTAACTCGTCAAGTTATTTTAGCATATGAAGTTCATTTAGCTATTCTAGCAAGAAACAAACAAATAGAGGAAGGAAAGAGATATTCTTACTCTTTAGCATAAGATAGACTAACAAACATGTGAATTAATTAAATAAAACATAATAAAATAATCAAATTAATATGCTTTAATAATCAAAGACATAAACTTTAACAAATTAAGACAAGTGTAGTTCATAAATTCAATCATCATGCTCAAATCAAACTAATTTAAACAAGATAAAAATCAATTAAATCAATCAAACATGTTAAATTCGTCATGCGATAACATAGAATAATTCTTATCCTAACAGAAGACAAATCCAACAGACAAAGGCCATCCATTGGCACATCCATACTACTAATCCCGTTCTCCTTCATTTAACATCAACAAGATACAATAAACATCGTTTATTAAAACAAATTAGTTGGTTTAGTTCTGTCCGAATCTGAATACGAGGATATGTAAATGAGAAGGGAAAACGACCGACCAATCTAGCGGCTTTCCTTCCCCAACTCAAATCAACGCGGGTATTCAAATTATATTTTTAACTCATACTCGTATCTATACTAATTATTTCATAGTTAACAATTTATACGATAATAATACGATGTAATAAACATAATTAAAAGACGGAATTAAAAGGGAGAAAGGAGAGATTTTTATGCACCCTCAATCTACATGTATCTTTGACACCATCTTGGGTCATAATCGATCGTAGATTTTATCTCGAGGGGCCGTTGTTGACGAAGACCATTGAAATTGAATTTTGAAATCACGAAATAACACGTTCAAAAGGCAGACTTGAGCAGCGATTTTCAATCACTCACCACGACTTCGTTTCTCAATAATTTTTCAATCCGAAAGACGTTTTGGAAACTAGAAAGACTGAATTTTGTGAATATGGAAATAAATCATAAGTTTTAATAGTATTTGAGCACTAGAATCAAGGCCAAAGACCACGACAGAAACTCAAAAGCAAGATTTGTGTCCCTGTTTTCAAGCGGCTATCACGGCTTTAGTTTAGGGTTTTTTGGACGATTTATTTCTTTGATATTCTTGGTAGTTGGTCTATGTTGCGAAGGTCTGTTAATGGTTGAGCTAGGAGTGTATTTATAGGGGGTTTCGAAGGGTAGAAGTAGGGTATACCGAGGAGAGGCAGACGGGTCTCGGTTTGCATAGCTGCTGTCCAGCAGCTATTTCATGGGGTTTTAGGGTTTTTATAAGGGGTTTTCTTAGTGTTTAAGTAGGTTAATATGGTTAGGATACTAAGGTATGGGTTAGGGTTAATGGGCACGGGTTTAGTAGGTGTTTGGAGCGGGTTTTGGGTCGGGGTTTGAGCTGAACAAAAACAGGGGCCGCTGTGTGTGTTGTGTTAGTTGGGCTGCTTATGGCATGTTGGACACGGGTTTTTACATGGGGTTATGGTGGGTTTGGACGTGGGCATGGTGAGATATAGGGAATGAGTGATGGGCTGGGTTAGAGGTCGGGTTTTGGTGATGTTTGGGTGCGTCAAAGGTGTCGGGTTTGTGCTGCAAAACAGAGGAGCTGTCGGGCTGTTTTGGATGGGGATTGGATGGGCTATAGAGGGTATTTGGGATAGGCTTTGGCTGGGATTCGAACATGGGTTGGAGGAAAGGAAGTTGGGTCGAAAGTGCATTGAAAATCGAGCCAAAATCAAGCATAAAACGAGCTCACAAATCGTGTGATTAAAACGGGTTTTCAACTTTCAAAATCGATTTTTCAAATCAAATAACACATTAAAATAAATGATTTTTCAAATCAAATACACTCATAAAATGATTTTTCAAACCAAATATTTATTTTATTTTCAATAAAACAAACTTAAGAAAATAAATTCAAATTAAATAAATAAAATGAATTAAAACTCTTAATTTAAACATCGTTTAAATTAAATAAGAATTAAAACGTTTAAATTAAATACCATCAATAAAACGCTTCATCAACGATGCCCATTCTACATCGTAAAATGAACTTCGAATAATGACAATGCTAACTAGTGAATACATGTCGTCCCATCATCATCGGGTGTTTTGACGGGATTTCTTTAAATGCCAATATCGACAGATATGGGTATCTACATCACTGTTTTTACTGACCACGCAGCGCTGAGACACCTTCTTGCTAAGAAGGAAGCTAAACCACGATTGCTGAGATGGATACTTCTTCTTCAGGAATTTGATTTACAGATCAAAGATAAGAAGGGTGCAGAGAATGTAGTAGCTGATCACCTGTCGCAATTATCGCAGCAGGGGGGAGAGGATTCTTTACCTATTGATGATTCTTTTCCCGATGATTCTTTATTTGCTATTTTGTCTAACACTAACCTTGATCCATGGTATGCAGATTTGGCTAACTATGTTGTCAGTGGCGAGCTGCCATCCGATCTTTCTTATCAACAGAAGAAGCGTTTTCTTTATAATGCTAAGCAGTACTTCTGGGATGATCTTTATTTATTTAAGGAGTGTGCAGACGGTCTCTACAGACGATGTATTCCGCAGTGGGAGACCAAGGTGATATTAGAAGGCTGTCATTCATCTTCCTATGGTGGTCACCACGGTCTGTCGCGCACCGTGGCTAAGGTACTTCAATCTGGTTTTTACCGGCCTACTTTATTTGCCGATGCTAAAGTGTTTGTTTCAGCTTGTGATGCTTGCCAATGCTCTGGGAATATTTCTAAGAGACATGAGATGCCACAAAGTGGCACCCTAGAGGTCGAGGTTTTTGATGTATGGGACATTGGTTTCCAAGGACCATTCTCATCTAGTAAAGGTAACAAGTATATTTTGGTAGCAGTAGATTATGTGTCTAAGTGGGTGGAAACGATTGCTTCACCTAATTGTGATGCCAAGACCGTGATTAAGATGTTTAAAAAGATTATTTTTCCCCGATTTAGTGTCCCTAGGGTCGTCATTAGTAATGGGGAAATGCACTTTAAAGAAAATAAACTCATAGCTATACTCTCTAAGGTCGGTGTTGAACATCGTCGCGGTTTGGGGTATCATCCCAAACTTACTTTAAGGAAAAGAAACTTACTTCTATATTATCTAAATTCGGTGTCCAACATCGTCGTGGTTTGGGGTATCATCCCCAAACTAGTGGGAAGGTTGAGGTCTCTCATAGGGAACTAAAAGAGATCTTGGCTAAGGTAGTTTCTAAATCACGGAAGGATTGGAGTCTTAAGTTGGATGACACATTATGGGCTTATCGGACTGCCTTTAAAACACCGATTGGTGCATCACCATATCGATTGGTTTATGGGAGTCCTGTCATTTACCTGTTAAGTTAGAGTGTAAGGCTTGGTGGGCTATTCGTGAATTAAACTTTGATCCTAAGTTATGTGGTCAGAATCGTTTATTGTAGTTAGATGAGCTGGAAGAGTTTAGGCTAAATGCCTATGACAGCTCGCGCATTTATAAAGAGAAAACGAAGAGATGGCACGACAAACGGATAATACCTCGAGAATTCCACGTCGGGCAGAAGGTGTTGCTGTTTAATGCCCGACTGTGCTTATTTCCTGGTAAGCTGAAGTCCAGGTGGAGTGGCCCTTATACAGTGACTGGTGTCACCAAGTTTGGGTCTGTTGAATTAGAAAGTTCTGAGGGCAACAGATTTAAAGTCAATGGGCAATATGTGAAACATTACCATGAGGCAAATGATTTGGATGGCAGAGTTGAATTCTCTACTTCGACAATCCTGATGAGCCAGAAAATTGAAGTCAAAATGTCGTGCGGGACCTCCTAAACCTGCGCTATCCGGGAGGCAGCCCGACCTGTTTTTTTGTAATTTTGTTTAAACTTTTTGAGTTGTTTTCGTGTGCTTGGATTCTAGTTTTACAAACAATCACTGAACATTTAAGTTATTTTGTTAGTTCCGTAGGATTTCTGCTATGTTTTGCAGGTTTCACACGTGAACAGTTCGATCGAGAGCTTTGGTTACTCGGTCGAACGCTTCTATTTATCTTTCCCTTCGATCGAACACATGCTCTCTTCGATCGAAGGCCTACAAAATCAGCCTTCTCGTTCGACAGCTTCTCCTTTTCGATCGAGAACTTCTGACACCTATCTTACTCGAACGAGTTCTTCTGCCCTTTCGATCGAGTGTTGTTGATATATCTCGCATGATGCGACGTTAATGGGTTATTTGCGACCTCCCATGTTCATGGTCGGTTTGGGGAGGTCCCTACTTCACGCTATATTGTAAGTTTTCCGAGTCCTACTTAACTTTTCCTTTCAGTTTGCATTCCTTTCCCTATTTTTGGTACAATGAGGGCATTGTACGGTTTGGTTTGGGGAGGTATGCATCCATATCTGTGTCTGCATGTTGTTTTGCTGCATTTCAGTTTGCACGTTTATTTATTTCCGCATGCATTGTAACTTTAATCACAAAAAAAAAATCTCACAAAAATCCCATAAAATTCAAAAACTTTTCAGGTTTATTTTTGCATTTAGATTGAGTCGGAACGTTGAACTTTATGCTACTTTGAGTCTTTTACCTTTGCCTTGCATATTCTTAACCTTTTGTTGGCAAGGTAATATGCATAATCTACGAGTTTTTGTTTCAAGCTTATCTGAACGAATAGACTTGACTCTTTTATTGGAAAGCTACATATACATTCTATAGTTTAGAGCTTGATAAACTGGTGACATTCATGAGCAGTTGATGTGACTCATATTTGTGCACATTTAGTCTCCTAATTGAACCTATTTTGCATATTTTTATAGCGTCTCGTAGCCATTCTAGCCGTCAAATGTTTCCTATTTTGCTTTCCTATTGCTTTGTGTTTGATTGTAGGAAAGGAGACAATTAGGCGGAAAATTCCCGTCTCTTGAGCCTATTCGGAAGGACATTGACGATCTTGGTTGAACGGGTATTGAAGGTAGGGCAAGAACCAAAGACTAACAGCGAAGAGAAGGATTCTGAAGAAGAATCCGAGCGTCGAAGAAGCCAAGACGCTCGTCCAAGAAGCCCTGAATCCGAGCGTCCCAGCAACTCAGCCGCTCGTCCCTCCATGCAACAATCCGAGCGGATTTACCTCCTGGACGAGCGGATCGTGGCATCCTCAGCAAAGATGCCCATCTCTCCGAAATACTAGCGATTCCCTGCTTAGAACTTAGAATTGTTAATTACTAGTTTAGCCTTAGTTAACCTAATGAGGCACTACTATAAATACCCCATTTTGATGATAATCAAAGGGGGGGCTTCCATATTAGAAAACTCTTTTAGATTAGATTAAGAGTAGAATAGACTAGATTACTCCTTAATCTTTCCACATATTTCACATTAATCCCTCCTTAATTGTTGTTCAAGTTTGTTACTTTTGGGTAATTGAAGATCATTGGGTTATTATTGGAGAATTGACAACTCTTCATCAATCAATCAAGTTCTCTTCTTTTATCCTTTGCTTTATTATTTGCATTATCTCAAGTTTGGTATAATTCCTCTACTCTTTACTCTTTATTGTTCATTTCTTCATTCTATTATCATGTTTATACTTGTTGTGATGATTGACACCATTAATGACATGTTTCCCATGATAATGAGTGAGTAGTTCTTTGACTAGGATTAGTGGGTAATTAAGGGAAACCAACATGGGATTAATCATGCTTAATCTAATATGTTTTCATAATTAAATTGCTTGCTTGTTGTGATGTCAACCTATGCACATGTTATGTTTGATGAAATGCTAAGCCTATGAATCCTTGCATTTTTTACCCATCACTTACCTTTTCAATTAGACTTGTAAGACATAAACCAACTCGAGTCTTCTTAGACCATGCATAGAAGTTGAATAGGAGGAAATTAAGTCGACTTGTAGGTGTTGTACAATCTAATCGATTCAGCTCCGGGACCCAACTCTATCTATGAACCGTAAGACATAAACCAACTCGGTTCCTTTACAACATTAATTGCTTGCAACTTTGTAAATATGTTTGTATGATCAACACCATGATTCCCCTATGACCCCATGACATCCTAGTGTTTTTAGTCATTTGTTTACATTTCTTAGTTCATTGTTTGCTTTACTTTATTGCTTGCATTAGTCTAGGACACAACTACAAACCCAAACAAATTGTGACAATAGCATAAATTGAGATAGATAGACTTAGAACCCAAAGCACACCGTCCCATGGATCGACCTCGACTTACCACTAACTAGTTATTTGTTGAGAATATAAATGTGTTTGATTGGGAGACCCGATGACATCACCCATCAAAATGGCGCCGTTGCCGGGGATGGTGCTATGTGATTAAGTTCTTACTTGTTTGTCTATTTTGATTTTGTTTTAACCTTGAGGAACTTGTTCCTCAAGGATTGTTTTTACCGTTTTTGTGTAGTTTCCATTCTTGTAGTTGTTTCCTTGTCTTAGCCATGATGGCTCAAGACTTGACGTATGGAGTATGCGGTGGATCTTTTGAGTATGATTATGGGTATGGGGAGTTTGAGGAGCAAGTCAACACAAACCTACCTTATTATTCATACAATGGAAATCCTAACCACTACCCCAAATTTTCCCACCAAAATCACCACATCCAATACCCACAACAACCACCCACTCAATACCCACTTCATAATGACTTTCAATTGCCGCAATACAACCACTTTCACACATGCCCACAATAAAATGATGAACCCATTCAAAATGTTATTCTCCAAATGATGGGAGATCAACAAAACTTCTTCAAATAAATACTAGAGGAGAGCCAAAAGAGGGACAATGTTCTTCAAGGCATTGTTGCCCAAGGTGAGGAATTGGAGATTCAAATTGCCCAAATGAAAGAATCCCAAGCAATCACTCCCCACCATTCTTTGGACATTGATAATGAATGTGAATTTGAAGTAGTAACCTTTGATACGGAAGACGAAAAGTGGGAAGAGCTGACCTCCTTGAGCTCTTGTGAGTATGAAAGTGTGATATTTGATGAAGAAGACATGAGGTTGAGTAAGCCAAATACTCTTAGCCTTTGTGAGTATGAGAGTGTGTCTTTTGATGTGAACATTGGGATGTTGGAGAAAGAATTGAGTGAAGCGCCCACTTATGATTCATATAAAGATAGCGATGATGACAAGACCATAAAAGAGGCTTATAAAGAATACGTGTCTTACAAGGACCTTTGGAATAAGGGAGAGGAATGGACTTGTGATATCACCTTGCTTGAGGAGCCTATCCTTGAGACATTCGAGATATCTTATCATGAAGACGAATGTCCTTTCCCTATTTCCCATGAAGACTATTTGGCACCTACCATGGAGCCAATGATTGTTGGAGATGATATGGTGGACCTTCTTCAAAAGGTCAAAGTATCATACAAAGGGTACTTGGCGGAAAAGCTCAAAAAGAAACTTGCACGTGAAGCTTCTTGTGGAAATTTGGCACCCACAATGTCAACTTCTAAGGAACTCGGTCATGAAGGTCATGAGAATTCTCCTTCTACTCTTGAAGGATTGATAAATTCGAATGCTATCATCGTCACCAAAGTTGAAAAAGAAGGTAGTGAATGGAAGTCTCCGGACAACCATGAACCATACTTCTTGCCTTATAATGACAAGAATCATGGGCTAACTGGTTTGAAGCATCGTGAATATTCAAGTGCCAAGAAGAGGAAGAAAACAAGAATGAATGACAAATTCCCTTGGCCAAGCTTCGTCTTAAAGTTAAGCAAACCATACTTATGCTTATTTGGAGCTTGTTCACAAGCTTTTGATCTTCTACTAAGAGCCTTGAGCTCTATGGACAAGAATTTCTACAATTTGAACTAGTTTGGTGGAGTCCTATCTCAAACCACCATTTGTAAGATATTTCTAGGACCTTTACCTTGTATAATATTGTACATTTTCGCATTTTCGTTTACAATTTCTTGCATGAGAGAGAGTTTCCTTACATTCTTATTGAGCAAAATTTCAGAAAAATATAAGGAGGAATATCAAAAGGGTGCAAGGGTACAATCTTGAAAAAGAAAAGAAAGAAAAGTCTGAAGAACAGTGGAAGACGCTCGTCCCGAGGCCTGGACGCTCGTCCTGAGCCTCCCTCCATGTGGTATCCAGTTCTATAACAAAATCCGAGCGGATTGAAGAAAAAGACGCTCGTCCTGAAAAAGACGCCCGTATTCCATGTTGGACGCTCGTCCTGCTTGATACCTGAAGAAAAAAAATAAAAATTTTGGGACTGAACAAAATCCGAGCGGATTCAAAAGAGGACGCCCGTCCCGATTAAGCCGCTCGTCCCAAAGCGAAGACGCTCATCTTTTGCTGCTCCCAGAAAAGGCAAGACCCTGTAACGAAATCCGAGCGGATTCTTCACACGACGCTCGGACCTCCTAGGAGAAGACGCTCGTCCCACATGCGAAGACGCTCGGATTCATGCGTTTTCCTCAGATTAATTATCCGCCCAGGCCCGACCCGAAGCCGCTCGTCCTACCCCTCTTTTCTATAAAACTACCCCCACCATCCCTCATTTCCTCATCTTATCTAAACACAATCTACTCATATTCATCCCCAAAACACTCCCTTCTCAACAAAAACAACAAAACCCTAACTTTCCCAAATCGAAAATGATGAACCTCAAGGGAAAAGCCAAGAAACTTGTTGAAGCCGCTACCAAGAAACGCAAGGGCTCATCTTCTTCATCCCCTCAACAAATGGTGATACCAAGAAACTTTCATCCCGTGATAAGAGGAGGGGTGGAGCAACTTGAGTACTTTCCGGAGGTACCCTTCACATCCGATGCCCACCGTACCAAGTTTGTCAAGTTGATAGGTAAGCATTACGAACCGACTCAGTTTATTGATACTAGGGTGTTAGAAACCCTAGGGATAAGGTACCAGACCGAAATGTTCTTTGACGGTCTAGGGATAGAGAAATTACTCCATGCCCATGAAGAGACGTACCTTAGCCTCACCTTGGAATTTTTGAGTAGCCTTTGCATTGTTTCAAACACGAGGGTGAATGTTGGTATGGAGTTTAGGTTGTGCAACATTGACCATAGCCTATCACTTGACCAATTTGCTCAAATTTTTGGTCTTATTATGCCAACAAACAACATCAACAAACCCTCCGATTTTGATGTGGACCTATTATGGTAGGCTATTTCCGGGAGGGATTTCATTCACCAAAAACAATGCTACACCTTTGTTATTCAACACCCGGTGATTCGGATCACCGAACGTTTCGTAGCCGGCACAATTAATGGGAGATATGAGCAAGATAGGTGCACTCTCCTCGATTTGACATTCCTTAAGTCCTATCTAAATGTCCGGGGGACAAGGAGGTACAACTTCAATACCCCCTTGAGATGCTTACAAGATTCTTTGATTTCTCTCAAGGGAACACCCAACTTAAGACCTTCGTGATGGGAGGTCTATTTACTATCTTGGAAAACTACCTTTGTCCCGGGTTCAACCAATATGGGACTTATACACCCCTTGAGGGGATTACTTTGATTGATGAGGACGCCGTCTTCAACCACCACCGGTGGTGTGCCTACACTCAAGAAGGGAGTGTAGAATGGTTCACAAAAGGGTGCACTTTTATTGTTCTTTCGGGGTGGAATATACCCGGTACCGACCCAAGGTTGAGCCCGTATTCGCCTAGGCCGTGCTACCTTCTCGACATCCAAATCCTCGGCAACCCTCCTTTAAGAGAAGAAGTACCCCGCCCACCTCCACAACCTCGTGGGATACCGGCAAGGCCCATTCCCCCACCATCCTATGTGCCTATCCCACCGTACCCTACTCCTCATACGCCATTCGAACCACAAATCCCCGATGCTCCGGGTATTCATGACTTGATGAAACTTATGAATAGAGTTTATCTTGGGGTGCATGAAGGGAGGGTCGATAACTACATGGCCCTTTATCCCCAGTACTATCAAATGGCACAACAAGGGTATATCAACCCTAATGGCCCTCGACCATCTTGGGCTCAACCACATCTTTTGTTCCTTAATCAAGGGAACCAAGCCGCGAACTTTGGTGGTAAAGGTGGAGGATACTCTGGTCAAGGAGGAGGGTATGACCAAGAAGGAAGCTCTAGTAGGTATGGCTACCACCAAGATGATGATGACGAGTGAGAGATGCCTACCTCACCACCTCCATTTGTATGATACTCTTCTCTCCTTCTCTCTTTTGTATAGTGCATTGCATTTAGTTTAGCCTTCACATGCGTTTTAATATATTTCATATTGCATTTTCATGTAGTATAGTTTGCATTGTGATATACCCCATGTAGATAGTTGCATATAGACTAGAATTTATGCATAGTCACTAATGACCAATCCTATTCTTTTCTACACTAGAAATAGTGTTTAAATCGGTTTGGGGAGGTTTGATCATAGGTGACCATAGTTTACTAGAAATCATGCATCATCTAGTATAGTTGTAATACTACGGTTTTATGAGCCTCTGGGTACTCTATCGAGTGGGCCTTACTCTGTCGAGTAAGGGTGTTTTACGATTTTAAAACAGTTTCTGACCTGTTGGGTACTCGATCGAGTAACCTTAATACTCGATCGAGTAGGCGGCACTCGATTGAGTATATCAGCTACTCGATCGAGTAGCCGGTTTACGGGGGGATGATTTGTCGGGTTTTGTTAATAATGCGATTTAATATATAAACCTTCCGTCACTTTATTAATACACTTTTACAAACCTAATTACTTTCAAAAGAGAAAACAATCTACGTTCTTCGCATCAATCGCATTATTGGCAAATCCCGGAGCTTAGAAGGTTGGAATTCACCTTTCTTTACACCTTTGTGATCCTTGCGTCGAGGGTAAGATCTACGTAATTTTTTTATGGTATTCGTTAAAGTTAGTTAAACCCTAATTTGGGGATTTAGGGGTTTTGTTGTGTTTATTGATTGGTAGTAATTATATGATTGTATGTTAATAGGAGGATTTGTAGAAGAGGCCTTTTGATAACAGCTGTTGAGATCGTCTGACTGTGTTGCTTTCTAGGTACGGTTTCCCTACTCAGTATTAGTCCCATAATATGTTGGTGGTGATTTGTGTTTGTTGATTGTTATCATACGAGAATTGTGACGGTTGTTGGTGTTGATTGTTGTTCAGTAGTTGTGATTGTTTGTATCTGTCTGTGTTCTTCGGGGCGCGTCCCTAGCTGAGTGGAGTCACTTGTGGGAGTGGCTTCACGCCCATTATTCGCCTTCTGTGGAACCCGCCACAGAAGGGATGTGCACATTAATGAATTTGGGTTTATCACTCAACGGAGATGAGCGGGGATTAGGTGGGAACGACTGCGGTCCCCCACTGGCGGCGTGGAGTGACCTGTTATGATGGGCACTCTGGCAGGGCTACACACTTTAGTGTGTAGTCAGTATTGTGGAGTTGGAGATGGAGTTCGGAGTATATCTGTGATGTTTGAGCTGTGTTGATTGTTGTGCTATTGGATTATATAAATTGTGTGATTAGTACTGACCCCGTTTATTGTTTTAAAAACTGTGGTGATCCATTCAGGGATGGTGAACAGTTGTTGAGCAGGTATGAGTCGAGTTACATGGGATAGCTGGGATGTGCCACTTTTAGATGATAGAGTCTTCCGCTGTAGCCTGAGTAGTTTATTAGACATTTCATTTAGTTGAGTAGACAGTTGGTTTTGTGAACATGTAACCGTATTTTGGTATTTGGTTTTGGATTGTATCTTACTCACTAAACTTATACTATTTAAATGTTGTTTCGCTATTGTCTTATGGTTATCATTGCCTCGGGGAACCGAGATGGTAACATCTTTATACCTGGGTGGTCCTAGTAAGGCACTTGGAGTATGGGGGTGTTACAAAATGGTATCAGAGCGACGATCCTGAAACCTGTAACCAATGAATCTAATGAATATAGGGAGTCAATTAAAATGAACCCGGGGTAAAGGTTGTAGGAGCTAATGCAAAGGCTTGGGAGACGTCCTAAAGTCGCGAACTCGCCCTACAATTTTGAACCGGTCACATGGGGGGTATATGTCAAAGTTGTATGTGGTGTTTACTAGTTTGTATGTAATGTGACGATATATGTGTTGTGAATTGTTGGATGTTGGGAGTAGAAGTCGAAAACATGATTGAAAAGTTAGTGAGGTATATATATATGTGGTTTGTATAAGAAGCATGATGGTTGTTTATTATGTGGCATTTGATAACATGAAATAGTTGTTTTGTTGATTGAATGAGGAGTTGTGTAGAATCGCATGCGTAGTTAGATTATAATGTTGAGTTTATAAAGTTGTATAGTATGTTGGGATATGAGAGATAACATGCGGGTAGTATATACGAGTCAGCATGACTCGATCAAGTAGGGGGTACTCGATCGAGTAGGTGAGGTACTCGGTCGAGTGAGTCTTACTCGATCGAGTGGGTATTTGACGTTTTTATAACCAGAATCGTGTTTTTGGGTACTCGATCGAGTATATAGGGCACTCGATTGAGTAGGGGGTCACTCGATCGAGTGGTTGTGCTACTCGGTCGAGTATGTTAGAGATCAGAAGGTCTGTTTTGGGTCTGAAGTCGGGGCACTCGATCGAGTATGGTGGGCACTCGATCGAGTAGCCTCTACTCGATCGAGTAGGTTTAGGCACTCGATCGAGTGTGTTCTGGGCAGTCTGTTTTCGTATTTTGAGGTTATAGTGTGTATGTTTATATCTACCCTTTCTTATATAGTTTCAAGATGCCGCCCAAGAAAAACGCTTTGTATGCGAGAGCTGAGAACATGAACATCGATGATGTTGTTAAGATGTTGGAGCATCAGGATGCTCTTACGGAGGCCCTAAAGAGAGTGGGAAAGGATAAGGAGGTTGATCACTCTAAGATCAGCCTTTATATAGCGAGGTTTAACCCAAAAGAGTACAAGGGGACCGGGGAGCCAAATCTTCTTGACAATTGGCATCGTGAGATGGAGAACATCTTTTGGACGGTACACTTTGTCCTGATGAGATGAGAGTAGAACAAGCTGCGTTCTACTTGAGGGAAGCAGCTGGTGAGTGGTGGGACAAGGTGAAAGTGAGTGCTAGAGAGATGTATATGAAGCAGGGCTTACCTGCTATACCTTGGGAAGAGTTTCAGAGGGCTATGAGGAAAGAGTTTGTACCTGAGCATGTGAGGAGTAAGCTGAAGGAGGAGTTTGATGGGTTTAGGATGACATCCGATATGTCAGTAGCTGAGTACTACAAGCAGTTTAATAAGAAGTCTAGGTATGCCGAGGACATGGGTTTGAGTGAGGAGAACCTAGAACTGAGGTTTGAGAGGGGGTTGACTCCCAAGATCATGGACAAGTTACCTGTGGGAGTCCTTACTGATGTTAAGGAAGCTTATGAGAGGGCTGGGAGAGCTGAAAGGTTGGTGGAGATGGCTCAGGAGAGAGTAGTTGAGAAGAGAAAGGCTGAGAGCGAAGGTGGTGGCCAATCTAGCCACAAGAAAGGCAACCACAATCAGGCTAGAGCATTTTCTTCTGGGTCAGGGTTTAGTGCTGGGGCTTCCTTTGGGCGTGGCCGTATGAGTGGTAGTGGTAGTTGGGGGATGACCTGTTATGGCTGTGGCGGTGTAGGCCACAAGAGACATGAGTGCACGAGTGTACTGGAGCTTTTCGAGATCGGCTCGGGGAGCTATTCTCGGGGCCGGCACGAGTTATGCGAGTAATAGACCGATCGGGTCATGGTCTAACCAGGGGAGGTCGAGCTACCGGGGTGGAGGTAACCGCAATGGCGGTAATTCCTATCGAAACCAGCTACGAACAACAACAATAATCGGGGTCGGGTGCTAAACCGACCACATCACCAAGATCTTGTCGGGGAGGTGGACGGAAGACCGATGGAAAGTGTTCATGATGGACAAGAAAGCGGTGAGGACGATGCACATGTTATCACCTTTGGTACTTTTCTTGTTAACGGTATTCATACCTTTGTTTTGTTTGATTCGGGGGCGTCTCAGTCGTTTGTATCTTCGAGTCATGTTAAACGGTTGGGTTTGAGGGTATATGAGTCTGTAAGTGAGAAAGTTTTTATACCTTCGGGTGAGTCTGTATCATGTGGGAGGTTGTATAGGGATGTATCTATGATAGTTGGGCAAGTTGATCTACCTGTAGACTTGCTAGAGTTTCTTTTTGATGGTTTTGAGATGATAGTCGGGATGGATTGGTTGAAAAAGTATAAAGCTAAGATGGACTTTCATCAAAAGAAAGTGTCTTTGAGAGGTCCTAAGGGCGTTAGTGTGTCTTATCGTGGGTTTGTGGTCAAACCCAAAGTTAAGTTGATTGTGTTTGTGACCTTGAAGTCCTATCCGAGGAAGGATGCCCTTTGATCTTGTGCCATGTGAGAGATGACCGGATAGAGAGTCCGACGGTTGATCGGATACCAGTGGTGGGTGAGTTTGCGAGATGTCTTTCGGAGGAGATTCCGGGGTTGCCACCGAAGAGGAGATAGATTTCACGGTTGAGTTGAAACGGGGACGAGGCTAATCTCTAAGGCACCGTACCGGATGGGTCCTAAAGAGATGGAGGAGCTCAGGAAGCAGTTAGATGATCTGATAGAGAAGGGATACATTAGACCTAGTGTATCATCGTGGGGAGCATCAGTTCTTTTTGTGAAGAAGAAAGATGGGAGCTTGAGGTTGTGCATAGACTACAGGGAGCTGAACCGAGTGACGGTGAAGAACAAGTATCCTTTGCCAAGAATAGATGACCTGTTTGATCAGTTGAGTGGTGCATCAGTCTTTTCCAAGATTGATTTGAGGTCGGGGTACCATCAGGTGACGATTAGAGAGGTGGACATACCAAAGACAGCTTTCACGTCGAGGTATGGCCATTATGAGTATGTGGTGATGCCGTTTGGGTTATCTAATGCACCGGCTGTGTTTATGGATTTGATGAACAGAATCTTCAGATAGTTTTTGGACAAGTTTGTGGTGGTGTTTATCAATGACATCTTAGTCTACTCCAAGACTAAGGAGGAGCATGAGGAGCATCTGAGGATTGTGTTGCAGACCTTGAGGGAGCATGAGTTATATGCTAAGCTGTCCAAGTGTGAGTTCTGGTTAGAGAAAGTTGCTTTTCTGGGGCATGTGATCTCTAAGGATGGGGTAGATGTGGATCCGGCAAAGATTGAGGCAGTGACAAAGTGGGAAGCACCAAAGAATGTTGCTGAGATCAGGAGTTTCTTGGGTTTAGCTGGATACTACAGACGTTTCGTGAAAGATTTCTCCAAGATTTCTAGACCTATGACAGCTTTGATGAGAAAAGAGAACAGGTTCCGTTGGGATGAGAGTTGTGAGACGGCGTTCCAAACATTAAAGGAGCGTTTGACCACAGCTCCTATCTTAGCATTGCCTGAAGGGATCGAGAACTTTGAGGTTTATACAGATGCCTCGAAGAATGGGTTGGGATGTGTGTTTATGCAGAACGGTAAAGTGATTGCCTATGCTTCTAGGCAATTGAAGCCTTATGAGGAGAACTATCCTACACATCATCTAGAGTTGGGTGCAGTGGTGTTTGCTCTTAAGATTTGGAGACATTACCTTTATAGGGCGACCTTTAAGGTATTTTCTGATCACAAGAGTCTCAAGTACATCTTCACTCAAAAGGAGTTGAACATGAGACAAGAGGGGTGGGATAGAGCGATTGGCGATTATGACATGGATATTATCTACCATGAAGGGAAAGCCAATGTTGTTGCAGATGCTTTGAGTAGGAAGAGTGTACATTCTTTGTGTACAGCTTTATCTTTGATGAGGTTGAGAGATGAGGTGAGGAGGTTTGGGATACATATGATGCAGAGAGGGGATGTCATGGGAGATTTGTGGTGCGGCTGATCTTTATGACGATATTCGAGGTAAACAGGCGTTGGATCCTAAGATAGTTGAGTGGGAGAGTGGAGTAGAGAAAGGGACGGTGTCCGATTCTCTATTCATACAGATGGTAGTTTGAGGTTTGATGGTAGGTGGTGTGTCCCTAATGATGAGGAGCTGAAAAAGACAATCATGACAGAGGCACATTGTACACCATATTCAGTACATCTAGGTGGTGACAAGCTGTACAAGGATTTAAAGAACACGTTCGGTGGCACAGGATGAAGAAAAAGCAGTGAGTTTGTGGCCCGTTGTTTGACATGCCGAGGAGAGTTAAAGGGAGCAGCGACGACCACAAGGTAAGATTCAGTCTTTAGAGGTACCTGAGTGGAAGTGGGAATCCATTTCTATGGATTTTATCGTGGGTTTGCCAAAGAGTCAACAGGGTAACAATATGATATGGGTAATAGTGGATCGACTGACCAAGTCAGCTCACTTTGTGCCAACGAAAGATACATGGACTAAGACACAATTAGCTATGGCTTATCGGAAGAATGTGCTAAAGTTACATGGAGTCCCTAAGGACATAGTATCTGACAGAGATGCGAGATTTATCTCAAGGTTTTGGAAAGAGTTGCAGGAACCTTTGGGAACAACTTTGAAGATGAGTACAACATTTCATCCTGCGACAGACGGTCAGACTGAGAGAACGATTAAGACTCTTGAGGATATGTTGCGAGCTTATGTGATGGACTTTGGTGGTAGCTGGGAACAGAGGTTAGATTTGATAGAGTTTTCTTACAACAGCAGCTATCACACTAGTATTGGTATGGCACCGTTTGAGGCCTTATATGGGAGGAGATAAAGGAGTCCGATTTGTTGGGACGACAGTGCTGAGGCAGTGGTTCTAGGACCAGATATGGTACATGAGATGGTTGAGCAGATTAAGATGATCAGGTAAAGGATGAGAGCGGCTCAGGATAGCCAAAAGAGTTATGCAGATCTACATCGCCGGGATATAGAGTTTCAGGTTGGGGATAAGGTCCTTGTGAAAGTGTCTCCTATGCGTGGGGTTATGAGATTTGGTAAGAAAGGCAAGCTGAGTCAGAAGTTCATAGGGCCTTATGGGATCTTAGAGCGGGTTGGAGAGGTTGCATATCGTTTGGCTTTGCCAGCTGCGTTAGAGAGGGTGTATAATGTGTTTCATGTATCTCAGCTGCGGAAGTATGTGAGTGATCTGTCACATGTGTTAGAGGCAGAGAGCTTAGAGCTAGATGAGTCTTTGTCATAACTTGAGGTGCCTAAGCAGATTCTTGACCGGAAGGTTAGGAAGACTAGGAGTGGTGAGACAGTTTTGCTTAAGAACCTTTGGTCTAATCACGAGTCTGAGGAAGCTACATGGGAGGCAGAGGAGGCCATGAGAGAGCGTTACCCTTTCCTTTTTGATCAGGTATGTATGGTTACGGGGACGTAACCTTGTTTCTTTTAGGGGGGTAGGAGATTATCGCGAAGAGCTTTTAAGAGCTTTTATACCTTTTTATGTTGTGTCGGTATGTTGTTGTGGTTGAGTCGGGTTGAGTTTGGGTTAGTAACATGTTTTATGTTAAGTTTTGTTTTGGTTATTGAGTCGGGAGTGTAGTAGTGTGTATCTTTGTTTTGTTGTGGTTTGAACTTCGGGGACGAAGTTCTTTTTAAGGAGGGAAGAATGTAATACTACGGTTTTATGAGCCTCTGGGTACTCTATCAAGTGGGCCTTACTCTGTCGAGTAAGGGTGTTTTACGATTTTAAAACAGTTTCTGACCTGTTGGGTACTCGATCGAGTATCCTTGATACTCGATCGAGTAGGCGGCACTTGATCGAGTATGTCAGCTACTCGATCGAGTAGCCGGTTTACGGGGGGATGATTTGTCGGGTTTTGTTAATAATGCGATTTAATATATAAACCTTCTGTCACTTTCTTAATACACTTTTACAAACCTAATTACTTTCGAAAGAGAAAACAATCTACGTTCTTCGCATCAATCGTAATATTGGCAAATCCCGGAGCATGGAAGGTCGGAATTCACCTTTCTTTACACCTTTGTGATCCTTGCGTCGAGGGTAAGATCTACGTACTGTTTTTATGGTATTTCGTTAAAGTTAGTTAAACCCTAATTTGGGGATTTGGGGGTTTTGTTGTGTTTCTTGATTGGTAGTAATTATATGATTGTATGTTAGGAGGAGGATTCGTAGAAGAGGCCTTTTGATAACAGTTGTTGAGATCGTCTGATTTGTGTTGCTTTCGGGTAGGGTTTCCCTACTCAGTATTAGTCCCATAATGTGTTGGTGGTGATTTGTGTTTGTTGATTGTTATCATACGAGTATTGTGACGGTTGTTGGTGTTGATTGTTGTTCAGTAGTTGTGATTGTTTGTATCTGTCTGTGTTCTTCGGGGCGCGTCCCTGGCTGAGTGGAGTCACTTGCGGGAGTGGCTTCACGCCAATTATTCGCCTTCTGTGGAACCCGCCACAGAAGGGATGTGCACATTAATGAATTTGGGTTTATCGCTCAACGGAGATGAGCGGGGATTAGGTGGGAACGGCTGCGGTCCCCCACTAGCGGCGTGGAGTGACCTGTTGTGATGGGCACTCTGGCAGGGCTACACACTTTAGTGTGTAGTCAGTATTGTGGAGTTGGTGATGGAGTTCGGAGTATATCTGTGATGTTTGAGCTGTGTTGATTGTTGTGCTATTGGATTATATAAATTGTGTGATTAGTACTGACCCCGTTTATTGTTTTAAAAACTGTGGTGATCCATTCAGGGATGGTGAACAGTTGTTGAGCAGGTATGAGTCAAGTTACATGGGATAGCTGGGATATGCCACTTTCAGATGATAGAGTCTTCCGGTGTAGCCTGAGTAGTTTATTAGACATTTCATATAGTTGAGTAGACAGTTGGTTTTGAGAACATGTAACCGTATTTTGGTATTTGGTTTTGGATTGTATCTTACTCACTAAACTTATACTATTTAAATGTTGTTTCGCTATTGTCTTATGATTATCATTGCCTCGGGGAACCGAGATGGTAACATCTTTATACCTGGGTGGTCCTGGTAAGGCACTTGGAGTATGGGGGTGTTACAATAGTTTAGATTGCATTCATTTGTTATATATGTCATATAGAATTGCATTTAGTTAGAGCATGCATTCATTCATATCATATCATTGCATTTGTACTTCATTTCAAAAAAATCCAAAAATCCAAAAACATGTTTTTCTTTTTCATTCCTACTCCTACATGTACATTGAGGACAATGTCCAAAATAAAGTGGGAGATGGGAATTTATATTCCAAAAATGATAAAAATTGAATTTTTTTGAAAAATATAAAAATATGTTCTTTTATTTCATAAAATAAAAAAAAAACCATAAAAATTTGAAAAATTCAAAAATCCAAAAACATGTTCATTTTCTTTGTAGTATAGTCTTGTATATAATTGTTTTGTATATATTGTGTTTATTCATCCTTGTTCACATTGATTGACTATGCCACATCCGAGACATGAGGATATTGAAGACCGCATGGTATGATCTTTCCAATCTCCTTTTTTCTCTTTATGTTAATGACTATGTGGCTTTATTTTGATTGATGCAGTATAAACAATGTGAATTTAGGACTTACATTTAGATTATTTGGCATACCAGTTGGTAGAATCATATGCATTAGGTTGTATATATGTTAGTTGCATCATGTCATATAGTTGCATGTTAGAAAAATTTTGTGAAAGCATCTATTTGGGAAACGTGACAAGTGTATATAAGGCCCTTGTAGATACTTTTTCTTCTTAAGACTTTGCTTGTTAGAATACTTGTAAAACACTCAAGGATGTGTCATGCTAGTATCCTTTAACCTATGGATTAAGGCCTAGTCAAGAGTACCTTGTGGTGTGATAACTCCTTGGCTACCGTTTATTCCAAGGTGACCCTTGAAACCATGCAACCATCATTCATCCATGTTCTACCATACATTTTGTCATCAAAGGGAATGGGCACAAAAATTGTTCAAAATTTGAGTTCAAGAAGTGAAATGAAATGTCAAAAAGTTTACAAAATGCATAAAAAGAAAAGAGGAGCAAAAATAAAACTCCTATGCTTCAAATATAAGGCACCCTCGTTACCAATTGAGGTGACTTGGAAAATGTTCAAAAAAGAAATGTAAAGAAAAGTTGAAAGTTGTCAAGTATTGAAATGCCAAAAATCAAAAGAAATGGCAAGAAATTGTTCTCAAATGTTATATGCCACAAGAAATTGGGGGGAAAACAACAACAAAGCAAACTCCCATATGAAACTCAAATACTATTGATCCCTTTTCCATCGTATCCACTTTTGTGCATGGTAGAGAGGGGACGACCCTTCTTCTTGTCTAGGCAAGAGGGGGAATTCCGGGATCCTCCAGTGTTTCTAACAACCTAGGGAGTCTATTCTTGACAAAAGCATTTAATGATTGAGGACAAAGGTACCCTAGCTTGACACAATTTGGAGGTGATTTATTGGTATCCTTCTAGGCTTAGTAGCTTGAAGAAACCATATCTATGAAGGAGTGTGTGCCCTTGAATTGCTTCCCCTTTAGATAATTTCCGCCACTTAGATGAGGAAAGTGGCTATTCCTTTTGTAGATGCATCCATTACTTGATTTTGTGTGCTTTAATGTTTGGATGTATCGCCATTTTGGCAAGACCCACCTTGCCTTGCAAGAAGGCATCCTACCTCATGGTTGTCTTGTTGTGAGTTGAAGGAGCGGAGTGAGACCCGCTAATTGTCTCATATCGGTTATATTATTAGGATAGTTTAAATAAAGGTCTAGTTTTTGTCACCTCTTTACTCGGGACGAGTAAAGGTCCGGTTTGGGGATATTTGATGTGACTCATATTTGTGCACATTTAGTCTCCTAATTGAACCTATTTTGCATATTTTTATAGCGTCTCATAGCCATTCTACCCGTCAAATGTTTCCTATTTTGCTTTCCTATTGCTTTGTGTTTGATTGTAGGAAAGGAGACAATTAGGCGGGAAATTCCCGTCTCTTGAGCCTATTCGGAAGGACATTGACGACCTTGGTTGAACGGGTATTGAAGGAAGGGCAAGAACCAAAGACTAACAGCGAAGAGAATGATTCTGAAGAAGAATTCGAGCGTCCAAGAAGCCAAGACGCTCGTCCAAGAAGCCCTGAATCCGAGCGTCCCAGCAACTCAGCCGCTCGTCCCTCCATGCAACAATCCGAGCGGATTTACCTCCTGGACGAGCGGATCGTTGCTTCCTCAGCAAAGATGCCCATCTCTCCGAAATACTAGCGATTCCCTGCTTAGAACTTAGAATTGTTAATTACTAGTTTAGCCTTAGTTAACCTAATGAGGCACTACTATAAATACCCCCATTTTGATGATAATCAGGGGGGGCCTTCCATATTAGAAAACTCTCTTAGATTAGATTAGGAGTAGAATAGACTAGATTACTCCTTAATCTTTCCACAAATTTCACATTAATCCCTCCTTGATTATTGTTCAAGTTTGTTACTTTTGGGTAATTGAAGATCATTGGGTTATTATTGGAGAATTGACAACTCTTCATCAATCAATCAAGTTCTCTTCTTTTATCCTTTGCTTTATTATTTGCATCATCTCAAGTTTGGTATAATTCCTCTACTCTTACTCTTTATTGTTCATTTCTTCATTCTATTATCATGTTTATACTTGTTGTGATGATTAACACCATTAATGACATGTTTCCCATGATAATGAGTGAGTAGTTCTTTGACTAGGATTAGTGGGTAATTAAGGGAAACCAACATAGGATTAATCATTCTTAATCTAATATGTTTTCATAATTAAATTGCTTGCTTGTTGTGATGTCAACCTATGCACATGTTATGTTTGATGAAATGCTAAGTCTATGAATCTTTGCATTTTTTACCCATCACTTACCTTTTCAATGAGACTTGTAAGACATAAACCAACTCGAGTCTTGTTAGACCATGCATAGAAGTTGAATAGGAGGAAATTAAGTCGACTTGTAGGTGTTGTACTATCTAATCGATTCGGCTCCGGGACCCAACTCTTCCTATGAACCGTAAGATATAAACCAACTCGGTTCCTTTACAACATTAATTGCTTGCAACTTTGTAAACATGTTTGTATGATCAACACCATGAATCCCCTATGACCCCATGACATCCTAGTGTTTTTAGTCATTTGTTTACATTTCTTAGTTCATTGTTTGCTTTACTTTATTGCTTGCATTAGTCTAGGACACAACTACAAACCCAAACAAATTGTGACACTAGCATAAATTGAGATAGATAGACTTAGAACCCAAAGCACACCGTCCCATGGATCGACTTCGACTTACCACTAACTAGTTGTTTGTTGAGAATATAAATGTGTTTGATTGGGAGACCCGACGACATCACCCATCACCAGTTTCATATAGAATGTGAGTAGTAGTACTTATAAGGCATGTAACATCAAATTGCATAAGCATGAATTTAGTCTACTTAGTACCTGTATGCATTCGGGTCTGTGGTTGGTGACACATGTTAGGAGAGGCAATTCCCTTTATTTCATTTTACCCATGAGCTCCAAATAGTCAAATTGCCCATTTTGTCCCACATAGCTACGATCTATAATTCTGCCTACCCTAGCCGAGCTAGTAATGGTAGCCTATTGGGAATATTTTATTACAATGTGGTTATATCTGGTTTGAGAAGTTGGTGGAAATGTTGAAGGGAATGAAAATAAGAAAAATTGCGAAAGAGTTGAAAAGAATTGAAAAGAAAAAAGAATATGAAAACAAAAAGAAAAAAATCATGAGCTGAAAAATATTATGTTGTGATTTTTGCTCCCATGTTACATTTGTATTTTATGGGGAGTTGACGATATTATGGCGATTAATGAGTTTGTTTGCTGTAAATTGGCACCGTTTTGCATTGTTATATATTGAGTATGAAGTTGGGAAGTTTCTAAATTTGGATCCGTTGTTGTTAGCTTGGCTATTAACTCCACATCTCCAAATTCATTTTAGCCCCTTCTTACCCATTACCTCACTTACCCAAATGTAAGTCCTCGGTATGTGTCTTGGTCATTAGTTGGTTGGAATGCATATGTACGGTTGTAGAGACTTTATTCATGTTAGATTGCATGCATGTTCTTATAGGTCGAGTTAGGTGAGTGTCTCTACTTCTTTCTATCTCTTACTAATATACTCACCCTGTGCTTAATTTTTGTGACGAGCGACCAGATAGAGTCCGGTATATATGAGTCTTGCAAGGTCGACGGTTCAATAGTTTAAAGCATTGATTTAACTCGTTTGCACCTACTTATCGCCACTTTGTTAGTTGTTGCATTAAATTGGCTTGGGTGGACGATTTATAGCTGATAAGTTGGTCTTGTTCCATTAGTTGTCTTTAGTTGCATTCATAGTTTGCTTGGGGACAAGCAAAGGTTTGGTTTGCGGAGATTTGATGCGTGTATTTTATATAAGGTTTTTACCCCATATTTACACGCATTTCTATGTTATTTATGTGGCATCCAGCTACAAATGCCCCCGAATAGTCTGCTTTGGTTTGTCTTGTACTAATTGCAGGTATGAACTGGAAAGGAGCGAAATCGAGCCTGAACCTGTCCCAATCTCACGCATTTTTGAAACAGAGGAACTGGAGCTTGGAATTTGTCAGTTAGAGATGCGTGAAGTGGCTTCGGAAGGCGTTCAAGAAGTCTAACCGTGCTGATATAGCTCGATCGACCCATTTGGCTACCTAAAATGGTCGATCGAATGCTTTATTCTCTTGAAGTTCCTCGATCGAATTCTGCCTTTACTCGATCGAGATGGACGTCTTTTGACGTCTTTGATCGAGTACCCTATTTACTCGATCGAACGGTTTGCCGAGTTTCATTCTCGATCGAGTGGTTTTATTTCACTCGATCAAGAGCTTTGGCCTTTTATGCGGATTCTGAGTTATTTTCGAGATTTCCTTTTGTAATTAAGAATAAATAAGAATGACGGCAGTCATTATGGGGGGGATCTCTCTCTTTTCCTTCGACTTCTCTCTCTCTCTCTTACTCTCTCTCTTAGAATTTCACACTTGAAAACCTAATTCTCATTTTTTGGCTCTTCCCTTGTAATCGGTACTCTCTATTCTTAATTAATTAATTACTTTTGCTCTATTGTTTTCGTTCCTCTAATCTCTCTACCCTTTTTGTTCTCTTCTTGATTTATCACTTATGTCTAATTCTTACAGTTTATATATTGTTGTTGTTTATTCAATAATTATGTATAGCTAAACTCCTTTGCTAGGACATAGGGGAGCCATGATTTTAAGGAAGTTATGAATAGGTGATTAGGGTTTAGTGCGAATTAGATCTGTGTTGTTGATCACTGTATTTAACTGTTCTTGTCTGCTTGAGTCGACGCGATTAGATGATAAATTTTGGTACACCTTGACCTAGATCGAAAGATTAGAAGAAGTAAGACCTGCAGTGAACATTAGAGCATTCTAATGAGGGCGGAAGCTAAGTTAGTATTGTTTTAGGAAGAATAGCGGACCGGAAGGACCTTTTCACTACCTTGCAGACCGAATTTACATTGACCTAGGACCCTAGATTTGACTCCTTGAGAATCATGGTGAACCGATTGTCCTAGCTGTTTCTCTCTACTGTATTTCTCTTTACTTTATTTCTCTTTTAATCTCCGTAGATTAGAACACACCTTTAAAACCCCCAAGAAATAGTTACTCAGACGGACTTAGTATAGCGTACATTTTCCCATCTCCCTGTGGAGATCGGCCCTTCTTCCACTAGCTTTTGTTAGTTGTTTTAGGTATTTACTTTTGGTACTAAATGACGGTATCATGGTGGAACCGCAACAAGGCAGTAATTAGAGAGGCATTGAAGGAGAGTGAAGAACCGTATGTCTCATGGAGAGGTTTTAAGGATACATTGAAGGGCACGTTTGTACCTGAACATGTTAGGAGTAAGATGAGGTCGGAGTTTGATTCATTTAAAATGACGGAAGAGATGACCATAGAAGATTATCATAACAAATTCATGGAGTTAGCCTAGTATGTGTCAGATTTGAATTATGGAGAGGAGGTGTTGGCTTTAAGGTTTGAGAAGGGTTTAACTACGCGTATCAAGAAGAGGTTGGCAGCTGGAGAGCCAAGTACCGTAGAGGAAGTATATCAAAGAGCGAGATATTCTGAGAGAATTGCCGACATGGTGAAAGAGGAGAAGAAAGACAAGGGTGAAAAGAGAAAGCTTGAGGCTACAAGTGTAGGGGCTGGAGGAAACAAGAAGCAGAATTTCAATCAACACCGTTCATTTTCTGCCAGTGGAGCCGTGAGTGGAGGCGGTTACGGCCGTGGTGGAGTGACAAGCGGAACGAGTGGTGCGAAGAGGCCACAATGCTATGGATGTGGTAGGCTTGGTCATAAGATTATGGAGTGTATGACTACTGCGAGAAGGAATAACATGAATAATATGAATGAAGGATTTGGTGGTGGAAATTTTAATGGATTTAAGACACCAGCGCCTAGCTACAGAAGCAGTCATTTTAATGGATCTTGGAACCATCAGAGAAGCTATAACAACAGCAACAACTTTCAGAATCGCTTTAACAATAGCCAAGGCAATGGAAATGGAGGGGACCAGAATGGCACCGGGAAGCAAGGAGTGGCGTCGACATCTACGGTGTAGGGCGGTGTGAAGAACAGTGGCAAGTTGTTCATGATAGGAAAAGAGGCAGCTGAGGGAGATGCTCATATGGTTTCTGGTACATTTCTAACCAACTCTAAGCCATCTTATGTTTTATTTGATTCGGGAGCAACCCATTCATTTATATCTAGTGACCGTGCTAAAGTGTTGGGGTTAGTTGACCCAGTAACAATAAAAGATGAAGTAACAATACCTTCTGGGGAATCGATAATGTGTACCAACATGTTTAGGACTATGAATATCCTTATAGGCGAAGTTTTATTTCCTATGGACTTAATAGAATTTCCATTAGGAGGTTTTAAGATTATTTTAGGAATGGATTGGTTGAGTAAAAATAGAGCCTTTATAGATTGTTATCAAAAGACAGTATCTTTGAAAGGACCAAAAGGAGTAAAAGTGTCTTATAGGGGATTTGTGGTGAAACCCAAGGTGAGACTTATATCAATGGTTACCCTAAAGTCGTGTTTGAGGATGGGAGGAGAGTTGATTTTATGTAATGTAAGGGACACGCGTAAGGCGGTAAAGGGCGCAGACGAGATTCCGGTGGTGAGTGAGTTTCAGGATTTGATTCCAGAAAAGATTCCGGGTTTGCCTCCAAAGAGGGATGTGGATTTTAATATTGAGCTTAAACCTGGGACTAGACCAATTTCTAAGGCACCTTACAGAATGGGACCTAAGGAGCTAGAGGAGTTGAAGAAGCAGTTGGAGAAATTGCTAGAAAAGGGATATGTAAGACCAAGTGTGTCGCCCTGGGGAGCGCCAGTTTTATTTGTTAAGAAGAAGGATGGGAGTATGAGATTGTGTATAGATTACAGAGAGCTGAATAATGTGACGATTAAGAATAGATACCCTTTGCCTAGAATTGATGATTTATTTGATCAACTGAGTGGAGCTGGAGTTTTCTCTAAGATTGACTTAAGGTCAGGATACCATCAGTAGAGAGTTAAGGAGAAGGATGTACCTAAGACTACCTTTAGGATGAGGTATGGACATTACGAGTTTGTGGTTATGCCTTTTGGTTTGACTAATGCACCTGCAGTATTTATGGATTTGATGAATAGAGTGTTTAGTCCTTACCTTGATCAGTTTGTAGTAGTCTTTATTGATGACATATTGGTGTACTCTAAGAACAAAGAGGAGCATGAGAAGCATTTAAGACTTGTCTTGCAGACCTTGAGGGAGAATGATTTATATGCTAAGCAAAGTAAATGTGAGTTTTGGTTGGATAAAGTAGCATTTTTGGGGCGTATAGTGTCAAAGGAGGGAGTGTCGGTTGACCTAGGTAAGATAGAAGCAGTGTCTAATTGGGAGAAACCGAAAAACGTGGCGGATGTGAGAAGTTTTCTGGGATTGACTGGCTACTACAGGAGGTTTGTGAAGGATTTCTCTAAGTTAGCTAAGTCTTTGACAGCTTTGATGAGGAAGGAGAACAGGTTTAAGTGGGATGCGAGTTGTGAGTCGGCTTTTCTAACCTTGAAGGAGCGCCTGACCACAGCTCATGTCTTAGCTTTACCGGAAGGAAGTAAGGATTTTGAGGTATATACCGATGCTTCGAAAAATGGATTAGGGTGTGTGTTGATGCAAAGAGGGAAAGTAATCACTTATGCTTCAAGACAGTTGAAACCCTATGAGGAGAATTATCCAACGCACGATCTGGTGCTAGGGGCGGTCGTGTTTTCTCTTAAGTTGTTGAGGCATAATTTATGTGGAGCTACTTTTAAGGTATTTTCTGATCATAAGAGCCTTAAGTATATTTACACTCAGAAGGAGCTTAATATGAGCCAAAGGAGGTGGATAGAATTGATTGGAGATTATGATATAGAGATAGTTTACCATGAGGGAAAGGCTAATGTAGTAGCAGATGCTTTGAGTAAGAAGTCGGTTCATACTTTGTGTTTAGCTATGTCGCGAGTGACGTTGCAAGATGAATTAAGAGAAATAGGAATTTGTGTGATAAGAAAATGGGATTCAGTTGGGGATTTGAAGGTTGAACCAGAATTGTATGCTGAAATCCGAGAGAAGCAGAAAGGAGATCTGAAGTTGGAGAAGTGGCGTGCGGCCGTGGAGGAGGGTGTGCCGTCACGATTTATTATAGGGGTAGATGGTGGTTTGAGATTCGATGGGAGGTGGTGTGTAGCTGATGATGAGGAATTAAAAAGAAAGATTTTGACTGAAGCACATTCTACGCCATATTCTGTGCATCCTGGAGGAGATAAGCTGTATAAGAATTTGAAAAAAGCGTTTTGGTGGTCTGGGATGAAAAAAGAGGTTGCCGAGTTTGTTTCTAGATGTTTGGTTTGCCAAAGGGTGAAAGGTGAGCATAAGAGACCACAAGGGAAAGTGCAGTATTTCGATATGCCTGAATCGAAGTGGGAGAGTATTTCTATGGATTTTATTGTTGGTTTGCCTCGTACTCAGAAAGGGAATAATATGATTTGGGTAATAGTAGATCGTTTGACTAAGACAGCGCACTTTATTCCAATGAAGGATACTTTGAGTAAGGCTGATTTGGCTAAAGCTTATGTAAGAAGTATCGTGAAGTTACATGGAATTCCAAAGGATATTGTTTCTGACCGTGATTTAAGGTTTATTTCTAAGTTCTGGCAGGAATTACAGGAGTGTATGGGTACGACTTTGAAAATGAGTACTGCATTTCATCTAGCTACAGATGGACAGACGGAGAGAACTATTCAGACTTTAGAGGATATGTTGAGAGCTTGTGTTTTGGAGTTTGGAGGATCATGGGAAGAGAGGTTGGATTTAATAGAATTTTCTTATAACAATAGTTATCATACTATTATTGATATGGCACCATTTGAAGCTTCGTATGGAAGGAAGTGTAGGAGTCCAGTTTCTTGGGACGATGTCACTGAAGCCGTGACACTGGGTCCGGAAATGATTCAGCAGATGATTGAGCAAGTGCATGTAATTAGAGAAAAGATGAGAGCTGCACAAGATCGACAAAAGAGTTATACAGACCCGAAGAGGAGTGAGATTGAGTTTGCTGTAGGAGACAAAGTGTTGTTGAAAGTATCACCAATGAAGGGGGTGATGAGATTTGGTAAGAGATGAAAGTTGAGTCAGAAGTACATTGGACCTTATGAGATTTTAGATAGAATTGGTGAAGTGGCATATTGTCTTGCACTTCCACCAGCTCTGGGAAGAGTTCATAATGTTTTTCATGTTTCACAATTAAGGAAGTATGTGAGTGATCCTACTCATGTGTTAGAAGTTGAGACAGTTGAAATGGATGAGAATTTGTCTAATGAGGAGGTGGCTAAGGAGATTTTAAACAGAAAGGTGCGGAAAACTAGAAATAGTGAGGTCGTTTTGGTGAAAGGTTTATGGTCTAATCATAATGTCGAGGAAGCTACATGGGAGGTTGAAGATGAGATAAAAGAGAAGTATCCTCATTTGTTTGCATAAGGTATGTTAGTTACGAGGACGTAACTCTTTTTTTCGGGGGTAGGATATAACACCACATTAATTTATGATCATCTATGTTAGTAATTTTTTTAAGTGTGTGTTCGTTCATAAATTGATTAGTTGGTTGAGTAGTAAGGAGCGGTGAACTTCGGGACAAAGTTCTTTTTAAGGAGGGAAGACTATTATACTCCGTATTTTAATTAATATTTTATATTTATAATTATGTGGGTAGTCGTAAATAAATAATGAGATGAATAAATATTAAGTGGAAAAAATAAATAATAAGTTGTAGTCATAAAAGAAAAGAAGTTAAATAAAATAAGCAAATAAGACAAAGTGGGGACCTCGATTGGTACCGTGTGGGTGAGCCGTGTGGGGCCACGGTGGGACCAAGTTGAAGGGAGGTGGTATTTGGTTTGGGTGTTGCCTATGCTTTAAGATATTTTCATTATTATATTATTAAAAGGACTTTCCTAGAATCTTCCTACTTCTCCTACCAATTTATATAAATACCAACCCTATACCTCACAATCATAATTATTCTTCTTCTAAAACTCAAATACAATTGTGAGGAGAGCTTTTGTGAGACAACCATAAGACTGAGTTTTCACCTTGCGATAATTAAATTGTGGTAAGTTATCTAATCACCTAATATCAATTGTTTACGTTTGATCTTGAGCATACCTAAGAACCGTTGACTAGGGCCGATGACCACCGAGACCGTAGCCGTGGTGGCTGTTGACCGGCAGGTTGATGATGTGACTCATATTTGTGCACATTTACTCCCCGAACTAGCCTCGTTCCTATGCTTTCTAGTGCTTATTAGGGTCGTTTCTTATCTTTAGTTCCCTACTTTGCATATTCTTTGAGATTTTGTGTCCTTGGTAGGAGAGGATTGCTAGCCTTGCATTTATGGAGCAAAGTAGAGCTAAATAGAGTGCATCTAATGACCAAGCATCAAAGAGGAGACCATTACTAAAGACCTAAGTGAATAAATGAAGTATAATGGGCAATGATGAAGACCCCACGACCTCCAAACGATCCCCACGGATCCTTAGGCAGTCAAAGAAAAAGAAGAAGAGTTGATCAAAGATTCGGGCGTCTCAAGCCTCAATGCGGGCGTCCCGAGCCCAGGTCGGGCGTATCAAGCCTCAATCCGGGCGTCTCACCTTCAGGTCGAGCGGATCCCTGGGCAGCACGAGTTTGCTTCTATGTCAATCCGTACGGCTCTCTCTAGGACTTGCAAAGCACTAATCTTTTTCTTAGGGACTTAATCGTCATTTAAGCCCTTAGTTACCCTAATACTTGTACTTAGTATAAATACCCCTTTGTGTTAGGGGATTAATCACCAAGTTAGAATTTTTCATTAATCAAGTTTATACATTATTAATCAAGTTGTATTACTCAATTCAATATTAATCAAATCTTAATTCTTCTTCAGTCATTCAAGTGTTCTTAGATTTAGTTGGGTAATTTGAAAACTATTTGGGGTTTATTGAAGACTTGACAACTCTTCATCATTCATCAAGTGTTCTTCTATTATTCTTTGCTTATTAATTGGACCATACTTAGAGTTGGTATAATCCTTTTTACCCTTGCTTAATTAGTTATTACTTTACTCATTTACCATGTTTAACCTTGCTAATATGATTGACACCTTTATTAGCATGTGTACCATTGTCATGAGTGAGTAGTCTTCTAGCTAGGGTTAATGGGAGATTAGGGGAACTATAACACATGGGGGTAGTACTTAATCTAATATGTTTTCATAAGATTGCTTGTTTGTTGTAGTGTCAACTTATGCACATGTTAGGCTTGATAAATTGCTTGATTGAAAACCTTGCATGCATACATCTCTTATTTATTCAACAAGACTTGTAAGATATAAACTAACTTGAGTCTTGTTAGACCATGCATAAAAGTGACTAGGAAGAAACTAAGTCGACTTGTAGGTGTTGTACAGTCTTGACCGACTCGGCTCCGGGACCCAAATCTTCCTAGGAATTGTAAGACATAAACTAACTCGATTCCACTGCAACAATAATTTGCTTGCAACTATGTAAACATGTTCGTACGATCACCACCATGAATCCCCTATGAACCCATGACACCCTAGTGCCTTAATCTATTGTTTACAAACCCCTACTTTACTTGCTTGTTTTACTTTCATTTCTTTACATTTCATTGTTAAGTAGTGTAGTTTGTTACCTCAAAACTCAACTCAATTTGTGACACGCTAAGACATAGCTTTCTACAACTGATAACTTAATTCAATACCCGTCCTTTGGGATCCGACCTTTACTTACCACTCTACTAAGAGTATTTTGTTTAGATTACAAATATTGTTTTGATTGGTTAGCTTAGACGACAAAGTTTGGACCGAATAAAAAATGGCGCCGTTGCCGGGGACGGTGTTCAATTGAGTTGTTATCATTTGTTGTTTTTAGTTGTGCCTTTCTTAACCTTGGGAAGTCAAACTCCTCAAGGTAATTTTAATTGTTTTCTAGTTGTTTGCTTTTTGCATTTCTAGGAGATCACAAGGTAGACCTTTACCTTTTGATCCCGAAATTGAAAGAACCTTGACCAACATTAGGAGAACCGTTAGAAGGGCTTTAACAAGTTTGGGTATTGGAGAACTTGTGAACATCGGTGTTGTCCACTCGGATAGTGTTGAGTTTATCAACCCTTTTGCAAGAGAAGGAGAGGAGAACCCAATTCAAAACCAACCACAAAATCAACCCACAAAGCCTAAATTTTCATCTCATTCCGTACAAACCGAGGAGAACCTACCAAATGGTACTCCTACACCACCATATCTAACCGGTATTTTCATTGCCAAATCCGCATTCATACAATTAGTTGAGAGAAGTCAATTTGGAGGGATTCCTAGTGAAGATCCTCATCTACACATGGAAACGTTTTGTGAGTATTGTGATGCAATCTCTCAAACCGGAGTGACTCAAGACCAAATTCGATGGGTGTTGTTTCCTTTTTTCTTGATCGGAGCCGCAAAACAATGGTTAAAGAGCCTAGACAAGGCTACCCTTGGAATTGATTCATGGAAAAAGTTAGCACTTGCTTTCTACAAGAAGTTCTATCCTCCGGAGAAGACTAACATGTTGAGAGCCCAAAACACCGGGTTCAAGCAAAGGGAAGAGGAATCATTATATGAAGCTTGGGTGAGATTCAAGGATACTTGTCGCTCTTGTCCTCACCATGGACTAAGCGAGTGGTTTCTTGTTCAGCAATTTTGGAATGGCTTATATGAAGACTCACGAAATGTGCTTAATATGGGCTCCAATGGGAGGTTCACCGACGTTGTTGACAACTAAACATGGGCGAAAATCGAAGAAATGGCGGTTCATAATTCCCAATATAGTAGGCCGAGAAAAGCCACTGGAGGGGGGAAGCATGAGGTGGACTCTATCACACAATTGGTGCTCAACAAAGTGCTCAAATAGACACCATAAACTTGAAGTTTGAGAAGGCCATGACGAAGCTTCCCAATCATCCAAACAACATGTCAATGCTATGATGGCGACATCCTCAATCCCAAATGGAGTGTGTGATAGTTGTGGAACCTTGGGACATGATCAACATGAATGTAGAGGAACGACTGAACAAGTGAATGCTTTCCAAGCCTACAAGAATGGCATCCCTTATTCCAAGTACTACAATGAGAATACCAAATTCCATCCAAACCTCTCATACAAAAGCCAAAAGTTCCAAAACCCTCAACCCACATACACACCACCTCCAATGAGAAATCCTACTCAAAGACCATACTACAATCAACCCAATGACCAAGCTTTTGATGTCCAAAAAGCGGTCCTCCAAATGCAAAAGAGCCAACAAGATTTCTTTGCTGAAATGCAAAGGGATAGCCAAGCCAAAGACACCACCATCAACAATATCCTTGCTCACACAAAAATTTTGGAGACTCAATTGTCTCAATTGGCCTCTTCTAGCTCCCAAAGACAAAAGGGACAATTACCTCCTCGAGGAATCCTCCCACAAGACATGAGACCATCAATACCATCCATTTGAGGAGTCGTACAAGATATGAGGGACCAAAGTTTCCAAGTAAAGAAGGTATTATTGAGGAGAATGACAAGCAAAGTGATGTGATTGAACTGTTGGAATATGTGTCCTCAACAATAGTGCGATCACATGATTTAATATCATAATTAAATCTCATATAAAGAATACGTAAGGGATGATTCAATTATATAGTCAACTGATCAACATTAATCGGTAACGAATGGCTTGCTAGAGTTTGACGTTACTGTCGTGGGACGGTGGTGGTTAGTTGATCCCTTAAGGTCACACCTAAAGGATGATGCCCTTATCTGTAAAGTTGATTAATTGTATGACGATACAAGGTAATCAATTCCTTAAAATTGAACGATTTACTTGTGAGAGAGAAAATTGATATCTTATTGTAATGGGATTAAATAAGATTTATTTTAGTAATAAAAATACTTTATTACTAAAAATTGTTTATTGTTTGAGAAACAATAAAGATAAGAATGAATGGTTAATTATAATTACAAGATGTTGTAAATTATAATTAAATGACCCATTTTATTTATGTGATCAAGTATCACTAGTCAATTTATTGTATGTAATTTATAAAATGATATTTATGTGATAAAGATGCATTAAATAAATTAATAACATGTAACATACTACATGTGACATATTATGTGACAAATGACAAATTGACAAAATAAAATAATAGTCCATTTTATGTAAGTGGACCGAATAAGAGGAGTTAGTAGTGGGTTGTGCTTATATTATTTTATGTGACAAGATTTAAATAATAAGCCTACACTACACTAGCCTTACATGCCTAAGGTTTTGATAAGAACAAAAAGGAAAAGTGAAGGACCATATATTGGTCCTCCACCCCTCCAAAAACCGGTGAACACACACCCACATACAAGCTTTTGTTCTTATTTTTACTCTTCTCAATATTCCATTCATAATACATGCAAAAACCTTTCCTCTCTCTTATTATACTTGTTCACCTTTCTCTAAAACTAGAGAAATGATGATTAAATTTGTTCAATCACATTACTAATATTATTAATGTAATATATGAGTATTAGTAATCAATTTTAAGGTAAACTACTAAACAAATATCTAGCAAATATTATTTAGTAGAGATAATGGATAATCTTGGGTGCAATCAAGAGGAGTGGCTTCTATACTTGAAGTCTTTGGAGGATCATCCTATTACTCATCATAGCTCAAGAACAAGTGAAGGTAGGAGACCTTACTTGTGCCCATAAATTCGAAATTTACAATGTAAGGGACACTGTTTTCTTATAAATCTCTTATTTTGTTATGCATGCACTAGATCTAAAGAACAAATTATTAAGAAGTTAATTAGTTCACTATTAGAGGAGTCTAATAAGAGGTATATAAACCTAACATGAACCACTAAGGAGAAATCCTATGGTGGTAGAAACAACTACCAATGACTCATCCAAGAAGAGAAATGAAGAGAAGGCTAAAGAAATTGAGAAAGAGCCTATTGTGATTAGACTTCCATTCCCAAGTCGCCAAGCTAAGCCCAAGTTTGATGAGCAACTTGGAAAGTTCATGGAGATTGTAAAGAACTTAGAGGTTTTTATAGCATTCACGAAACTAATCCATCATGTTCCGGCCTATGCAAAATACATGAAAGATATCCTTACCAAGAAGAATTCCATCTGAAGATTGGAAACCATTGCCTTCACAAAAGTGAGTAGCGCAATTCTTCAAGGGAATTCCCCTCCAAAGCTCAAAGATCCAGGAAGCTTCTCCATTCCATGTACCATTGGTGATACCATAATCAACAAGGCACTATATGACCTAGGTGCAAGTGTGAGTGTCATGCCATATTCGGTATGTGAAAGACTAGGAGTGGGAGAGTTCAAGTGCACCAACATAACCTTACAAATGGCGGATCGTTCAACAAAGAAATCACTAGGGGTATGGGAACATGTACCCGTGAGAGTTGGAAAGTTTTTCATACCGGTGGACTTTGTCATTGTTGATATAGAGGAAGATTCTAACATTCCAATCATTCTAGGAAGACCATTACTACACACCGCTGAAGCGGTGATCGATGTTAAGCATGGAGAGCTCACACTTGAAGTAGGTGATGAAACAATCACCTTCAACCTTGATAAGATTATGAGAGCTCCCAACTTGTTTGAGCCATGCTTTATGGTTGATCACTATACTCGGAAGGGTGACAAGAAGAAGATGGAATCTCCACTCAAAGAACAAGAGAAAGATGGGAATCTCAAATAGAAGGGCAAAGACACACCGCCCAATTAGAAGAAAGATATTGATGATGTTGAAATGGCTCTATTCGGAGAGCATGCAGTTTTTCACAACAAGAATGAGAGCTTGCAAAGCTCACTCATGATAAGTATAGATGAAGGCCTCATTGGCCATGGTAACAAGGAAGGAGAGTTGCTCTTGCCAACTTATGATCCACCCAACATAGGGGAGAAAGCGAATGAAGTATATGGTCTATGGGACAATGAATTTGAAGGATTGGTTAATCCCTACATTGGGAATGCTATGACTCTAGACCAAGGCCTGATGGATCCTTGTCAACACTTTGACTCGGATTACAACAATGAAGGCAACAATGTGTAAGGGTCTATGTAAGACCTTTACCATGAAAATGAACAAGCCTTTGACTACTTCTACAAGGTGTTTAGCAACATCAACAACACCTTGGCTTTGCCCCCTTGACACCTCTCAAACCAAGGAGAGTTTGGTAGAGTCCTCCCTAAACCACCATTTGTAAATATTCTAACCTCTCAACTTGCATTTCATATAACTTGTACATTACTCAATTTTTGAATTGCATTTTACATGCTTTGTTTGACGAATTTGTATAACATGAGAGCAAGTGAGGGAGGGATTTTTAATGTGCTTTAAATGTGTAGTGTTTAATGATCAAGTGTGGGGAAGCACATGCCTAGGCTAATCAAGCCTTTGTCATGCTACACAAGAAGAAATGACGAAGAAAAGAAGAAGGATTGATACGGGACAAAATCCCCACGAGCAGACCTGAGCTCGTGAGGACTGGGAAAGGAGTACAAAGTGGAAATCTGCTCTAAAAAGAAATCTGCCCGAGCCGACCTCAAGTCGAGCGAGCCACTGCTAAAGTCACAAGACCTTAGCTCAAGTTGTGGGGACTAGAGGAGCTCTCAATTTTTATATTTTTCACTGAAAGACAAGTTGCCCGTCTCAGGCACAAGTCGAGCGAGCCAAGCAACAATCCGCCCGACTTGCCTTCAAGACGCCCGTCTCCAAAGCCCTCACTAGTAGAAAAAACCCCTACCGTGTCGCGGCTTTCATGGCGGTTATTAAAAGACCGACGCAAAAAAACAAAAAAAATTGGCGGGAACAAATCTTTTATGCTTTAGAAGGCCTATTGTGACGGTTTTTATTAAGAACCGACACGTTTAAAAAAATTATTTATGACAGTTCTTTGTCAAAACCGCCACTGTAAGTCATTTATGGCGGTTTTAATTACAACAGACGTTAATAACGACATTAAAGATAGTGATAATTGACAACATTTCTTTATTTAAACTGACACCAAAGGTCTTTAGTGGCTGTTTTAGTTACAACCGAAGTTTGTTTTAACAAGATAATTATTATTATTTGTGAAATTAAAACCTAGGCGGTAGAGTTTCATATAATCCTCTATAATCAGAGGCGTTTTGCATTCACTCTACTAACCTCTCCCCTACTTAGAATAACCACCACTACCCACGTTGTCCCCCCGGCGACCACCACGTACTACGCATGCCACCGTCAACCACTGTTGGGTAATAGGCGTAAATATTAAGCGGAAGCGTGGACCTATTACCCTCTTGCGGGAGTGTAATTATAAAATGGACAAGACGATAATAAATACGTCAACAAAATAGAGAATATGGACACCGATTTTCTACGTGGAAAACCCCTTTGAATAAGGGTAAAAACCACGGGACCCTTAGGCCGCTTAATATCTCCACTATAAGCAAAATAATGGGAACACAATGTCTTTTCTAGTACCCACTAGGAGATTACAAATATTATTCTGGCTACCCGAATAAACACTCGGACCCTCAGAAATAATATTCTAAATGTGTGGGACTCAGTCGGAGATTTTACGCATTTCCGACTGGATACCGTACTGACAGGATTACTTGAGCAGTACCACACTAACTCTCAAACTCTCTGTGTTTTTTTCTCAGTAAGTGGCTCTTTGCTCTCATTTACTGGTTTTATGTGATTGCTGGTTTTGATGTGGGATGAATGAAATGCTCCCGCATGCTTGCTATTTATAGTACTCAATACCCCTGTACGTTTTGCAACTGAGCATGGCAAAGTTGAAAAACTTGTACACTACACCATCCTACACATAGTAGTAAGCTAGCATGCATGCATTCTCCAGCAAACCCATTTTTTTCTTCATGCATTAATGATGGTGGGCCCCACTTGGAGGGACCTTATTTTTCCAACAATTCTCCCCCTCCCGACTAGGTGGGGACACTGCCATACCCGCTTTCTTTCGACAAACGTCGAGCTTCTCCATGGGTAACGTCTTCGTCATCATATCCGACCCATTATCGTCGGTATGGATTTTCTCGAGCTCTAGGAGATTGGAATCTAACACATCTCGGATCCAATGATATCTGACATCTATATGCTTTGACCTGGAATGGAAGGTGGGATTCTTTGCGAGATGAATCGCACTCTGACTATCACAATATAGTCGATACTTCTCCTGTTCTTGACCTAATTCTTGTAAGAACTTCTTCATCCATAAAAGCTCCTTACAAGCTTCGATTCATCGCAATGTGCTCCGCCTCCGTAGTGGACAAAGCTACACACACTCGTAACCTGGATTGCCATGATATCGCTCCCCCCGCATAAGTCATCGGGTATCCGAAGTTGATTTTCGGAGTCGGATCTCCCTAGATCGGCATCAGTATATCCATCTAGCACGTGGTCGCCTTGACCAAAACATAAACACATCTTGGAGGTACCGCGCAAATACCTGAGGATCCATTTGACACTTCCCAAAGGCGCTTTTTCCGGATTTGAGAGGAAAGCTAACGACACCAACCGCATAAGCAATGTCCGGTCTTGTGCACACCATCGCGTACATAAGACTTCCAACTGCAGATGCATAAGGAACTATCTGCATCTCTTGTTCATCGGCCTCACTTTCAGGACATTGTCGAGAGCTCAACTTGAAATGACCAGCTAGTGGAGAACTTACCGGCTTCGCCTTATGCATGTTGAACCTCTCTAATGACTTCTCAATATACCTCTCCGTGACAACCATATTTTCTTATTTTCCTGTCACGGGAGATTTTCATTCCAAGGATTTGTTTTGCGGGACCCAAGTCTTTCATAGCAAAGTACTTGGTCATCGCCTTCTTCAAATTAGCTATCTTCATAGTATCACGACCAACGATCAAAGATATCGTCAACATATAATAGGAGGATAATATTATCCCCGTCGGGAAACTTCTTCACGAATACACGGTGGTCCGCATGATCGTCTTCGATAGCCATGATCTATCATGAAGGATTCAAATTTCTTATACCACTGTCGTGGAGCTTGTTTTAGACCGTACAAGCTCTTGTTCAACCGACACACTAAGTGTTCATTTCCCTTCTCCTGAAACCCCTCGGGCTGCTCCATGAAAATTTCTTCTTCCAAATCACCATGTAGGAAGGCTGTCTTCACGTCGAGTTGTTCGATATCCATATCCATGCTTGCGGCCATGCCAAGCACAACTCGGATCGAAGACATTTTCACGACCGGAGAAAAAATTTCATCGAAATCTATTCCCTTCTTTTGACTGAACCCTTTCACAACCAACCTTGCCTTGTACCTTGGTTGTGAACTATTTTATTCAGTCTTCAACTTGAACACCCACTTATTCTTGAGTGCTTTCCTGTCCTTTGGCAACTCTACCAGATCATATGTGTGGTTCTCATGCAAGGATTTGATCTCGTCTTGCATGGCTATTTTCCACTCTTTCTGGTGAACATCCGCAATAGCCTCATTATAAGACTCTGGCTCTCCCCCGTCACTAAGCAATGCCCATATATCAGGTGAAAGGAGGGAGTTTGGCTTTCGATGCCTATCAGATCTCCTCACTTCTTGAGGTTGTTATTGAGGCCGTTAAATCACTTGATCTTGTGGTGGCTCTGGCTCATCACCGTCAAGATCATCATTGTGATCTTCTCCCCCATGATCATCATTCCCTTCAGGAGCTTTTGGGTCCACATTAGCTGGACTCATGGGATTAGACTTTGGTTTCCTTGTCTTCTCAAAGTCTTCTATCGTCTGATCTTCAAAGAATACCACATCTCTACTTCTGAAGATCTTCTTATCTACCGGGTCCCATAGACGATAACCGAAATCTTCTTCCCCATACCCAACGAAGATGCATTGCTTCGTCTTGCTGTCAAGCTTGGTTCTTTCGTCTCTCGGGATATGAGCAAACGCTCTGCATCCGAAGACTCTCAAGTTCTTGTAGGAAACATCTTTCCCGTCCGGACTCTCTCGGGATATCACCATCCGAGGAACCGAGGGGGATCGGTTAATCGGGTAGACATTTTGTCCTTAGTGCTTCTTTCCAAAACGTTTTTGGAAGCTTTGCGTGAGAGAGCATGGACCGAATCCTTTCTCCGATTGTCCTGTTCATTCTCTCTGCTACACCATTCTGTTGTGGTGTCTTGGGAACCGTTTTCTCGAGCCTAATTCCATGGCCTCGGCAATACTCTTCAAACGGACCCCGATACTCACCGCCGTTGTCTGCTCTAACGCTCTTCAACTTCATGCTAGTTTCTCTCTCAACTTTAGCATGGAACACCTTGAATGATTCTAGTACTTGGGACTTGTTCGCCAAAGCAGAAGCCCATATTTTTCTAGAATGATCATCAATGAAAGTCACGAAATACAATGCACCGTCATGTGACTTTTCTGTTATGGAACAGACATCCGTATGGACTAAATCCAAAACGTGGCTACGCCTTTTCCGAGGCGTTCTTTGAAATGTCACCCTATGTTGTTTCCCAGCCAAACAATCAACACAGGGTTTTAGGGGCACACCTTTCACTTCAGGGAGGATTTGCTTACGAGCGAGGATTTGTAGGCCCTTCTCGCTCATATGCCCGAGCCTTTTGTGCCAAAGCTCGGTAGAGGCATCTGGTGCAACAATGTTTGCCTCTCCATGACTCACTTTCGCTTGAGTCATATAAAGTGTTCTCTGCTTCTTTCCTCGCGCCACGATCATAGAACCTCTAATCAACTTCCACTTGCCATCATTGAGTTGACTACAATAACCTTCATCATCTAACATCCCGACAGACATTAGGTTTAACCGGATGTCAGGAACATGTCGGACATTCTTCAGTACCAACTTATGCCCAGTGTTGGTTTGCAAACAGACATCTCCAATACCAATGATTTTGGAGGAACCATCATTTCCCATTCTCACACTACCGTAATTTCCGGCAGTATAAAAGGAGAAGTAGTCGACATTTGAGGTGATGTGGTATGACGCGCCAGAGTCAACAACCCACATACTATCCTCGCATGCCACATTTAGGTAACCATCGTCACCTATGAAAAATACTTCAAAGATCGGCAACTACGATAATTTGGTTTCACCTTGGCTTTCGTGATCATTGTTGCGAGATTTTCCTTTCGCTAGATCACGTTTCCTTAACCGACATTCATTTTGCTTGTGGCGGCTTTCTCGCAATAGTAGAGGGTAACTTCTTTTCTCGCCTTCGATCTCCCCCTGGATTGATCGCGTTTTTGCGACCCTTTGCTTTTACCTCTTCCACGAGAGGTTTCTGCAACATGGACTTCCACAGAGTTGGAAGTACCAAATTCTTTTCTTCTAGCTTCTTCATTAAGCAAGCTATCTTTCACAATTGTCATTGTGAGGTTTCCTTCTGGAACGGAGTTGCTTAAAGACACTACGAGCGTTTCCGGTGTCCGGGAGGGAGCCGAGAAGTAAGAGTGCTCGAACCTCATCTGCGAGACTTATCTTCATGCTTGTTATCCGATTTAACAAGCCCCGGTAGTCATTGAGGTGCTCCACCATGCTACGACCGTCTTTGTACTCTTGTCTCACTAGTCGTCTAACTAGAGAGGCTTTGTTGAGAGCCGTCTTGCGTTCGTACATGGACTCCAATCTATTCCAGAGTGTATTAGCCATCGTGTCACCGGCTACATTTGAAAAACACTACGATCGATAAATTGACGGATCAATCCGACAACCTTTCGATTTAATGTATTCCACGCATCTTCCGTTTTATCAACGGGTTTCGTCGAAGATGCGACGACATGGTACATGTCCTTACAATAAAGAATATCCTCCATTCTTGGCTTCCATATTGGATAATTGGTCGCCGTTAATTTTATCATGCCACTAATTGTGACGGTATCCTCCATTTTAAAAAATTACACAAAGTATACCGAGAGCTACCAGAGCTCTGATACCACTCTGTTGGGTAATAGGCGTAAATATTGAGCGGAAGCGTGGACCTATTACCCTCTTGCGGGAGTGTAATTATAAAATGGACAAGACGATAATAAATACGTCAACAAAATAGAGAATATGGACACCGATTTTCTACGTGGAAAACCCCTTTGAATAAGGGTAAAAACCACGGGACCCTTAGGCCGCTTAATATCTCCACTATAAGCAAAATAATGGGAACACAATGTCTTTCCTAGTACCCACTAGGAGATTACAAATATTATTCTGGCTACCCGAATAAACACTCGGACCCTCAGAAATAATATTCTAAATGTGTGGGACTCAGTCGGAGATTTTACGCATTTCCGACTGGATACCGTACTGACAGGATTACTTGAGCAGTACCACACTAACTCTCAAACTCTCTGTGTTTTTTTCTCAGTAAGTGGCTCTTTGCTCTCACTTACTGGTTTTATGTGATTGCTGGTTTTGATGTGGGATGAATGAAATGCTCCCGCATGCTTGCTATTTATAGTACTCAATACCCCTGTACGTTTTGCAACTGAGCATGGCAAAGTTGAAAAACTTGTACACTACACCATCCTACTACTGACACCGTCCTACACATAGTAGTAAGCTAGCATGCATGCATGCATTCTCCAGCAAACCCATTTTTTTTTTCATGCATTAATGATGGTGGGCCCCACTTGGAGGGACCTTATTTTTCCAACAACCACCAGTATCACGGCATACTTATCGCAAACGAGAATAACCAATCACCCCCAATTTCTAAACCTAGAATCCTCAACCGATCGATCCCTCTTTCTATCATCCCTCAATTCATCTTACCAAAGGTACGATCTCTATATTCAATTGATTTAATCAATTAGCTTTCTTTTTCAAACTATTCAACACGTTTTCAATTTTTTTTTTGTTGATTTTGAATCGATTTGGGGAAGAACTGGAAGCAAAATTTGAATAACGTAGATGAATTTCAATGGACCATTGAGTACTGAATAACGTGTTGGTATTGCAACTACCCAGCACTCCAACCACACAACGCGCCGCCTAAACTGATCGTCCCTTTCCTATATGTCGCGGCCCATGGTTTATCAGTTAGCACTACCCCCACTACTATACTCGTCGCGCCGCACATCGTTACCAACAAACTCACTCCTAACAAGACCGGCACCGCCTAATATTGCTTGCTCCTCCTTCCAGCCAGTTCCTCGATAATAGGTACTAATTTTTCAGCAATACCGTTTTAATTTTTTAGGGTTTATGGTTTATTCGATCTATTCTTAGTTAGGTTGTTATAGGATTTTTATTGATGAGTACCGGGTTTATGTGAATGAGGATGATAAATGTCAACAGAAAGGTTAGTAATTTAGTATTGATTTTTGTAATCTCATGTTCCGTTGTTTACCCCGAACTGTATGTGATGGAATTTGAAACCGCTTTTTGTTTACTTGTTTGTTGATTATGTGATAAGTTGGAAACTTGGCTTCATTTGCTGCTGCTGGAGTAAACATACTTTTATGGCCAACTTAGTAACTTATATAGGAGTACCATCTTAATGGCATCTTTGAGGGAGGAGAAGAATTATATAGTGCACTATTGTGGTTTCTTTTATAATTTCAACTTCTGGAAAATCTATAGCTGCTGTTGGTCATGCCATTAGGCTGTGTAGTAATACGTAAGGAATGTGAATTAGTTTGATGAGTGAGGATCATGGTAACTTGTTTTCCTGTGATTTCTAATCCTTTTTGCCTATTCTTGCTTTTGCTATGTGCTAGGCTATCTTCGTTTTTACATCTACTCCCCTTGTCTCATATAGAGGCATGTATGTGTAAATGTGTAATGTATTTAAAAACCAATCTAAAACTGGACAGAGTGACATTAGTAGCAAGGGCAGTAGTGGCTTGGTCGTTTTCCTCTGTTCATTATATGTTAATGTCTTTTGTGCTCTTCTCCATTATGTTTATCTTTACTTAGTAGAGTTCATTTTTAGGATTTCGTTTTTCTTCTTGTCTGCTTCTCATCTTCTTACTTTGTTTTCCCCCTTTTCTTTTGTGTCACAACTGGTTTTTCTCGACTCTACCCCCCCTTCTCTTCTTTGTAACGAGTAGATTTTAATTTGGGATGGTCAATGTTGTTTTATGAAAATTAATATTTTATTTCCATCAATACAGATAATGCGAGTTTATGTTTGCGCAAGGATTACATAGGGGTAGACTTACTCAGCTGATTATACCAAAAAAAAGTGTCATGTGTGCATAAGGTGGGTTCCTTCGCATGGCGTCTCTATTACGTCTACCCGTCAAAGCCACAAATGCCCCTCGCGCCTCCTCAAATTTATTATAGCGGTTTAGTTGGCTTCCTACAAATATTTAATACTCTCTATTAGTTTCGTGACAACTTGAATAAGTTGGGAAATTGCGCTCTCGGTATTTTTCTTTGGCACCACAAGCCATAAAGTACTCTCAATACGAACATCAATCCTGGACGACTTATCACTTCTTTTCTCTTCAAGGGTAGTCTTTTATCGCCTCTATAGATAGGTGTCCTTTTTGCGGTGTTACTTTGTTTCATTATTTGACGTTTGATGCTCACTCTACCCTTTCACATAGATGTAATTTGAGTTTTTTGTCAAAAAGTACCTAACATTTAGGCCACTTTGCGCGCAGGTACCTAACATTAATTTTTTTGCCCAAAGGTACCTAAAGTTTATATATCCTTTGTTAACAAGTACCAACTAATGTTTTTCGTTAAAAAAAAAGTCAAAATTCCGTCTTGACCTAACAAAAACCATGTTTTTTCATTCAAATCGTATAATTGCCCTTCATTTAAGGTGAGGAAGGAGATAAGGTGGTCGGAATAGGAGATGAAGTGGAGAGAAAAGGTGGTGAAGTGGGGGAGTAAATATATTAAACATGATTAGAGATGAGATAAATAGATTAAATTATATGATTATTAATAGTTTTTAAGAAAGGGATTAAGGAGAGAAGCAAACAAATTCAGGTTTTCCGTCTTGTCAAGCCTTAAAGTTAAGTTTTTTTTAACAGAAATTGTCAATTGGTACTTCTTAGCAAGTGAATTATAAACTTAAGGTACCTTTGGGCAAAAAAAATAATGTTAGGTACCTCCATGCAAAGTGGCCTAAATGTTAGGTACCTTCTGACAAAAAACTCATGTAATTTATATTCCTTATCTTTTGTATTGAAGTATTCTTTTATTTTTGGGTCAACACTATCACATTTTGATGTTGTTTAACCTCTATGTTGTGCTGCTACCTAGTGGTTATAACTCATAACCATTATGCGTATAATTTACAGATATCCTAGCATTTCCCATGTCATGAAACACCCTAATGTTTTTAGTAAGTTGGGGCATGAGTGTTAGATTCAGAGCTCTACTATTAATATCTTTGCTATCACAACTCTAGAAAACATCTTGGTTTTTAATTGCTCAAATAATTTGTGCAATTATTTCAGGTTTTACTCATACATACCTTTTTACATATTTAATGGGTATAGTCAGGGTGGGTACATTTGAGTTGATGCTAATCATAAGGTTGGATTAGTAGTTCACTTCTTATATTGTCTTAGGCTGATTTTTAGTAAAGTTATACATTGATTTAATAATGTTTGGTTTAATTTTCTTACTATTGGTTTTGTTAAATGTATCATTACAGATTTAAACGTGCGTCAATTGATCATCTGAAGGATGTTAAAGAAGTGTAAGGGCTGTAGGTTGCCAAATATTTAGGGAATATGTAAGGTTGATTAGTCTATTTTCTAAGGTGTGTATGTGATTATTATTACATTTGGCTGTATAAGTTTTGAACGACATTATTTTTTGTACCGGGGGATATGTATGTGTTTGGTAGTTGGTTGCATTCTTGTGTATGTATTATTTGTTCATTTTGATATCTAGATTGTCAAATTTATTGGATATTACATGAATTTTTAGGTAGCTATTTTTTTTTAAAAAATATACCTATCTATGGTGGCGGTTCGAAGTTAGAAACGCCACGATCAAAAACTATAATGCCGATTCTAAAGTTAGAACTGCCACTATAGATAAGCTATAGTGGTGGTTCTGAAGTTAGAACCGCCACCGTAGATACATTCGCTAACCCGATAGTGGCGGTTTTGGATTTAAAACCGACACAAAAAATATATGACCCGAGCAATCATGTCGCTAGGAAACCTCTGGACATGGGCCATCCGCGCCGCGCGTTTGTGAATGTTTAAGGCGGCGGCACTTCTCCCACGGAACCTTGTATAGCCAAAGCATGTCATGGGCCGTTACTGATTTTTGAGGCATTGAAACCGGTGAAAGGTTGAATAAGCCTGCATTTGTGGAGTCGCCACCAATTTTTATGGGAAATTGGTACCGTTCGAATACCTTGTATCATGTCAAGACACAAAGTAGTGACATGGTCACTAAGAACTAGTTACCCTTAGCATTCTATGTCTAGAATGACTCTCGTGGATGCCAATGAACACAGATGTTCACAGAGAAATTTGGAGTAAAGGGTGAGGGTACGTATTAGGAAGCTCTTTAATCGAACACCTAATCCCGCCCGCTTCGATAGCGGCCTCTACTAATGATTAGAGAAATCGTTCATAATTGATATGTTGTCGATGTAATGCATGAAATGCAACATCCACAGATTAATCCTAGCATATGAATTAAACTATGTCGGTTAACACGTAATTTAGCAGTTATTAATGTCGAGTTGAGAATTAGAAATTGATTGCATGTGTGAGACAAGTAAATAAATCATACATAAACAAAAACGATAAATAAACAACAATTACAAATGAATTACAAAGGCTAAATTGATTTACGTCAAAAGTACACTTAAGACGGAATTTTGAAGATAAAAGAGAGAGGAAAATAAAAGGTGGAAATTAAAGTGACAAAATAAGTCAGATTAAGGGTGATATTACGATTATTAGTTAATTAATCACGTAATTAAAGGCTACGTCAAAGCGAGAACAAAAGTTAAGGGACAAAAATCATCGCAGAACAGTAGCGAGATTCTTTGCGTCCTTGAAGAGACGCAGACTATTCGCGTCATTCTTGAGTTGAGCTCGATTTGTGAAGTCAGAACCGCTATTTGTTAATGTTCATCGTTATATTTGGTCGGTGTATGGATTTCGGTTACTTGTCGTTAAGAGTTACCTAAACCAAAACAATATTTATAATTTCACAAACTACTCTACTTTTAGTAAAGAGGTAAGTAAAGGTCGGATTCCAAGGGACGGGTATTGATGTAGGATTTTCGATTGCAAGTGGTTGTGTCTAAGGGTGTCACAATTTGGGTTGAGGTAGGAGATCAACTAAACTAAATAACAATGTAAATAAAGTAATGAAAGCAAGCAAGATGATTAAAACGAGATGTAAACAATTGATTAAAAGCACTAGGGTGTCATGGGTTCATAGGGGATTCATGGGATTTGATCATACAAACATGTTTCCTACTAGATGCAAGCAATTATTGTTGTGATGGGATCGAGTTAGTGTATATCTTACAATCCCTAGGAAGGTTTGGGTCCCGGAGTCGAATCGATTAGATTGTAAAACACTTACAAGTCGACTTAATCCTCCCTATCCAACAATATGCATGGTCTAATGAGACTCGAGTTGGTTTATGTCTTACAAGTCTCATTGAAAATGTAAGTGATGGGTAAAAAATGTAAGGATTCATAGGCTCGCATTTGATCAAACATAACATGTGCGTAAGTTGAAATCACAACAAGCAAGCAAATTAATTATGAAGACATATTAGATTAAGAATGAATCAATCCCCATGTTGGTTTCCCCTAATTCCCCATTAATCCTAGTTAAGGAAACTACTCACTCATCATCAAGTTTAACATGCTAACAAGGTTGAAGTAAAACTCTCAAGACTCGGATTTTTACTGAAACTAACTCGATTTGGACAGTGAAAGGAACTGTTTAATTGTGATAAAAACGACTAAAACCCAAACAGAAACTCCGAGGACTGCAATTGAACAGTCGACAGAACCGTTTATACCACGGTTACCTGAAATCTACAATCGAATAGAGCAAAAGACGTGATTGGGATATGACTTAATCCAAGCACTAAGCCACTAGACTAAGCCTAAGGATAATTTCAAGCACTAAGCAAAGAAAATACCCGACTATAAGCACTAAGCAATAGAGGATTTCCCAGCACTAAGCAAAGGAGATTAGTAGAAATCAATGTTTCTAACTTGTGTTTTTCATTCATCAAATCTGATCTTTACACTAAGGAATGCCTTGCTTTTATAGGCCAAGCTAAGCAATCATATCCATCCATCCAACCTAGCATCTAACGGTCCAAAAGACCCTAGAAAACCGGTTTCAAAAGGTGGCCCTAAGCCTTACACAAAGTTCTTACACAAGTTAAAAATCTTAAAAGAAAAGTAAGAAAGTAAACTAATAAGGACAATGATTAATTAAACATGGAGTAAACTCTTTTGGAAGCTTCAATGGGGTCCTAACAAGTCTATGCAAGAGTAGTAGAGCAACAAAAGGAGCCTTGTGGATGTCTTGGTTAAATTAGGAAGGGTGAAAGGGACTTGAAAGCGACCCTTGTACTTGCCATTGCAAACCGTGTAGCCATAGGTCCACCGGTTTTGTTCTTTGCCTTTCTATGATTATCACCTTCCCAAGACATAAGCTCTTGGACAAAAATACTCTAAACTCCACATGGAATATTTCTAGGCCGAAAAAGGACCCATGTGCTTATACGGATTCCGATTTGGACCCCATTTCGGATAAGGGACCAAAACCGGGCACAAGCATGCCTAAGGTGACTCGTTTTGCTTCAATCTCCCCGTCTTGAAAAGGATTTGTCCTCAAATCCTCGGAATCTTCATCACTAAGCTCTTCACAATAAGGACTTAAAATCCCAACATCAAATGTGACATGAGTTCCAAAGAGATTAACCTTGTATTTGTTGGGTCCAATTTGATTGACGATTTTGAATGGACCTTCTTCATGGACCATGGACTTGTTCTTCCCATGCTTGAGGACCCTCCCCTTGCACGGACGAATCCAAGCACGATCCCCAACTCTAAATTTTATGACTTGCTTGGAGTTCATGGACCCTTCCTTGTTGGCCTTGAATTGAACATGACGAACGAGCCTTTGTTCAACCCGTTCCTTGAATCCATTTCCTTGCTTACTTGGGTGAACACTCTCCTTGACTGTTCTGATCATACCGCCCGTGTCATTGCCCTTGTGCTCAACTTCAATTAAACTTGGAGTAGAGTGTACGGAATAGTCACAATGCACACCATCATGGATAATTATGGTTTGGACATTGTTAAGGATCCCCTCTTGAACCCGTTTCTTGACCCTATTTCCTCGATCGCTCAAGTAGGCACTTGACTTGTCCTTGCTTTCATTCCCAATTGGACTAGTGGTGGGAGAGACGGGATGATGATCTTGCACCCTACCAATGATACTTTCGGCTCCAATCTTGACAAAGAGCTCATCTTGGACTTGATCATTGGTATTACTCCACTTGGATTCCTCTTGTACATTTGAACACTCCCCTAGTTTGTCTTTGAACTCATGGACACCATAGTCGAACCAAGGATTTTTAGGGACCTCGGCCTTCGTTCTTAGATTAGCAATTGGAGGAACATTTTTATGGACCTCGACCCTTGTTCGAACCGCATTAGTGAACGGCTCATCTTGTTCCATGGACATATGCTCGACATTAGGTGGATCATCTTGAAAGAACTTGTTCAAATTTTGAACCATGCTAGGGAATGTTTCGTCTTGTTCCTTGGATACACCCTCGGCAAGGTGAACATGAACACCTTTCTCATTGTTCTTTTCGGGGACCATTTCGGCCTCCTTGATTAGCATCACTTCTTTGTAAGGCTCAAGCATGGAGGGTGGTGGAAGAGGTGCTAGAGTGATATTCCTCTTGTCAAACCCAAAGGAGTAAGTGTTATCCTTTCCATGATGCACCACTCTTATCAAACTCCCAAGGTCTACCAAGTAGGAGATGGCAAGCATCCATAGGTAGAACATCACAAAGAACCTTATCAACATAATTTTTGCCAACGGAGAAGGACACTAGGCATTGTTTGTCAACCTTCAATTCGGCCCCCTTGTCAAGCCACCTCAATTTGTAAGGACATGGATGGTTTTGGGTGGTTAAGGAAAGCTTCTCAACAAGGACACTAGAGGCCACATTAGTACCACTACCTCCATCAATGATTAGGTTGCAAACTTTCCCTCCAATGGTACACCTAGACCTAAAAAGTTGTTGTCTTTGATCCATTTCCAATGGTTGAGCACTCAAAACTCTCCAAGTGACTAGACTCATCCCGGAATCCGGCAATACTAACTCCTCATCCTTAGTCTCTTCGGTTTCCTCACCCTCATCACACACAAGAATTTCATCCTCTCCCCAATGAACCACTTCAAAGCTTCTAAGGGCTCTTTGAGTTGGACACTCTTTGACAAAGTGACCATAGCCTTGACATTTGAAACATTTTTTAAGGGGTAAGGTCTTTCTTTGTGAGGTTTCAATGCCTTTTCCTTTGTCAAGTGTGGGGTTCACGGTTGGGGTGTGGGTTTCTCTGGGTTTGGTCTCGGCATAGGTAGTCTTGGTGGTTGTTTTGGTCGGCAATTTTGAGTTGGAGGGTTTCCCCTTGCCCAATTTTTCTACCCTTAAAGCCAAGTTCACGGCTTCATTAAAAGACCACAATGGTTGCATTCAGACTCTATTAGCAATTTTATCATCCAACCCTTCAACAAATCTAGCAATTTTTTGTTCCGGTTTCTCATTGATTTCACATTGCAAAGTGAGTTGTTCAAAATCCCTAATGTAAGACTCAAGTGGTTGTTGATCTTGTTTTAGTTGAGTAAGTTTAATGAACATGTCTTGAGTATACTCTTTGGGAATAAACTTGTCACTAAGCTTCTTTTTCAACTTTGACCAAGATTTTATGGGTTCTTTACCATCCCTCTTCCTTTGATTTTTCATGTTTTCATACCAAAGAGATGCATAACCTTTAAATATTAAAATAGCAACCTTGAAAGACTTAGCATCCGAGTATGATTTAAATTCAAAGACTCTTTCAATTGACCTAAACCAATCTAGTAAGTCATCCGGATTTAAACTACCACGAAAGTCCGGAATTTCTACCTTTAGGTCTTTAGGATGCTATTCATGCTCGGCCTCAATAAAAGAACCCTCTTCATCCGAGTGCAAATCCTCCTCTTCATGGTCGGCTTCTTGGTTTCTTGCTCCAAACCTTCGGCCACGTCCTCTACCACGGCGAGGTGGATGTCTTCCTCGGTCCCTTGGTGGTGTTGGAATGTTAGCCATGATAGCATTGAAGGAGTCTATCATTAGGTCGCATTTCTTGGAGAGTTGTGTTACTTGAGTCTCAATTCCAAGTAGTCTTTCTTCACTCATGGTTGTTTTTGTATTTTTGGATGTGGTTAAGGTTTATGGTGAACTCACAAGAAAAGCTTCTTCCCAAGACTAACACAACAATGGAATTGTGTTAAACCTTTGCTCTGATAACCAATTTGAAGTAAAACTCTCAAGACTCGGATTTTGACTGAAACTGACTCGATTTGGACAGTGAAAGGAACTGTTTAATTGTGATAAAAACGACTAAAACCCAAACAGAAACTCCGAGGACTGCAATCGAACAAATCATTTAATCGTTTATAACCACGGTTTCTCGAACTCTACAATCGAATAGAGTAAAAGACGTGATTGGGATATGACTTAATCCAAGCACTAAGCCACTAGACTAAGCCTAAGGATAATTTCAAGCACTAAGCAAAGAAAATACCCGACTCTAAGCACTAAGCAATAGAGGATTTCCCAGCACTAAGCAAAGGAGATTAGTAGAAATCAATGTTTCTAACTTATGTTTTTCATTCATCTAATCTGATCTTTACACTAAGGAATGCCTTGCTTTTATAGTCCAAGCTAAGCAATCCTATCCATCCATCCAACCTAGCATCTAACGGTCCAAAAGACCCTAGAAAACCGGTTTCAAAAGGTGGCCCTAAGCCTTACACAAAGTTCTTACACAAGTTAAAAATCTTAAAAGAAAAGCAAGAAAGTAAACTAATAAGGACAATGATTAATTAAACATGGAGTAAACTCTTTTGGAAGCTTCAATGGGGTCCGGCCAAGTCTATGCAAGAGTAGTAGAGCAACAAAAGGAGCCTTGTGGATGTCTTGGTTAAATTAGGAAGGGTGAAAGGGACTTGAAAGCGACCCTTGTACTTGCCATTGCAAACCGTGTAGCCATAGGTCCACCGGTTTTGTTCTTTGCCTTTCTCTATGATTATCACCTTCCAAAGACATAAGCTCTTGGACAAAAATACTCTAAACTCCTCATGGAAGATTTCTAGGCCGGAAAAGGACCCATGTGCTTAGACAGATTCCGATTTGGACCCCATTTCGGATAAGGGACCAAAACCGGGCACAAGCATGCCTAAGGTGACTCGTTTTGCTTCAAAGGTTGTCAATCATACTAGTAAGGCAAAACATGATGAACAAATGAAGATGATTAACAATAATTAAAAAGGATTAAGAGAGAATTATACCTATAAAGATGATTCCAAATAATAAAGCAAAGAATAATAGAAGTACTTGATGATTGATGGAAGGTTGTCAATCCTCCAAATAAACCCAAATAATCTTCTAATTACCCAAAATAAAGGATGAATAATAGAGAAATTAAGGAATGATTAAGAAATGAGATTTGTATTAAGAATTGTTTACAAGATTAAGAGAGTATTAGGACTTGATTAAGATAAGATTAAGATCCTATTAAGATGACATGCTAATCTAGGTAGTACAATGATGTATTTATACTAGAGATTAGGTACAAAGATTAGGGATACTAAGGGCTTAAATGACTATTAATACCCTTAAGAAAAGTTGAGGAAGTGCTCCTCTCCAAGGAGATGCTCATCGCCGTTTTGGTGGTCTCCAAAAGATCTGCTCGTCCCGAGCATCTAGGCAGCAGAGACGGTTGGTTCTGCATGGGGATCCGGGCGGATTGTGGGAGGGACGCTCGGATCATTTGGCCTCAAGACGAGCGTCTTGACATCGGGACGCTCGGATTGTAGCAGGGCGACGCTCGACCTGGGCAGGGAGACGCTCGGATTCCTTCACAGTCACTTCTCTTCTTTTCTTTCCTCAACAATCCTCGGGGATCTTGTTGGAGATGTAAGGATCCTTTCATCATTGCCCAAGCTACTTTATTTCCTACATAGGCCTTCTATCATTGTCTTCCCTTTGATGCTTGATCATTGAATTTGATCAATTTAGCTCCATTTTGCCATGAAAATGCAAGGTTTGCACTCCTTTCCTACCAAGGGATCAAAACCTCAAAGAATATGCAAAACGGGGAACTAAAGGTTGTAAATGACCTAATTATGCACTAAAAAGCATAGGAACGAGCCTAATTCGGGGACTAAATGTGCTCAAATATGAGTCACATCAAATATTCCCAAACCGAACCTTTGCTCGTCCCGAGTAAAGAGGTGACAAAAACTAGGACCCTTATTCAAACTAACCTACTAATATAGCCGATGTGAGACAATTAGCGGGTCTCACTCCGCCCCTTCAACTCACAACAAGACAACCATGAGATAGGATGCCTTCTTGCAAGGCAAGGTGGGGCTTGCCAAAATGGCGACACATCCAAGCATTAAAGCACACAAAACAAGTAATGGATGCATCTACAAAAGAATAGCCACTTTCCTCATCTAAGTGGCAGAAATTATCTATAAGGGAAGCAATCTAAGGGTACACATTCCATCATAGATACGGTTTCTTCAAACTACTAAGCCTAGAAGGATACCAATAAATCACCTGCAAGTTGTGTCAAGCTAGGGTACCTTTGTCCTCAATCGTTAAATGCTTTCGTCAAGAGTAGACTCCTTATGGTGTTAGAAATACTGGAGGATCGCGGAATTCCCCTTCTTGCCTAGACAAGAAGAAGGATCGTCCCCTCTCTACCATGCACAAAAGTGGATACGATGGAAAAGGGATCAATAGAATTTTGAGTTTCATGTGGGAGTTTGCTTTTGTTGTTGTTTCCCCCCCCAATTTCTTATGGCATTTGACATTTTTGAGAACAATTTCTTTGCCATTTCTTTTGATGTTTGGCATTTTCAACACTTGACAATTTTTCAACTTTTTCTTGCATTTCTTTTTGAACATTTTCAAAGCTACCCCATTTGTAGTGAGGGTGCTTATATTTGAAGCATAAGAGTTTTCATTTTTGTTACTCCTCTTTTCTTTTGATGCAATTGCAAACTTTTTCTTTTCTTTTCATTTCTTTAACTCAAATTTTGAACAATTTTTGTGCCCATTCCCTTTGATGACAAAATGTGGTAGAACATGGATGATGGTTGCATAGTTTCAAGGGTCACCTTGGAATAAACGGTAGCCAAGGAGTTATCACACCACAAGGTACTCTTGACTAGGCCTTAATCCATGGGTCAAAGGATACTAGCATGACACATCCTAGGGTGTTTTACAAGTATTCTAACAAGCAAAGTCTTAAGAAGAAAAAGTATCTACAAGGGCCTTATATACACTTGTCAAGCTTCCCAAATAGATGTTTTCGCAAAATTTTTCCTAAATGCAACTATATGCCATGATACAACTAATATTTATACATCCTAATGCATATGCTCCTACCAACTAGTATGCCAAATAATCTAAATGCAATCCTAAATTCACATTGTTTATATCGCATCAATCAAAATAAAGCCACATAGTCATTAACATAAAGAGGAAAAAGGAGATTGGAAAGATCATACCATGCGGTCTTCAATATCCTCATGTCTCGGATGTGGCGTAGTCGATCAATGTGAAAAAGGATAAACAAATACAATATATACAAAACAATATATACAAGACTACACTACAAAGGAAATGAACATGTTTTTGGATTTTTGAATTTTTCAAACTTTTATGGATTTTGTTTTAATGAAATTAAAAGACATGTTTTTGTATTTATCAAAAATTTTCAATTTTTATCATTTTTTTTGTTTTAAAAAGTCATGTTAGAATTTCCCATCCCAACACTAGTATGGGCATTGTCCTCAATGGCCAATACGGTAGGAAATTATGCAATCTATATGAAAATGCATGATTTCTAAGCTAAATGCAAACTATATGACATATAAACAAGAGTGAATGCAAACTAAGCTATGCTATATGATGCATGATTTTTGTTATGTTGGAGAGCATAATTTAGATTAGCTCCCAATGCATATGCATAAACTTCCCCAAACCAAAATAGACACTATTTCTAATGTCAAAAATTGGGGGAGTTCATGCATAACGATGCTGTGCATGAAACTACATTTGTCATTTTGGATTTTGAAAAAGTGGGAACAATTAAATTAGCACCTTTAATGTTTCCAAGGTGGGATAATAGTCCTTCAATTTTACAAGGACACCACAAGGTGGGAACAATAAATTGTGAAACAAAACAGAAATTCTTGTCATGAAAAAGAAAGAAATGAGGGGAAAGAAAAATAAACTTCACTTTGGCCTTGATGGGTGCCTCGCGCCCGCTCCATCTAGCTCATAAAGTGTTCTTCAAAGGTCGTCATCATCCCCTTCCAAATCACTATCCCAAGCTTCCCTCGATGTATCGCTTTCATGGAAATCCATAAACTCATCCTCTTCGCTATTTAGCTCCACCGTGTCTCCACCATTTTAGTTTTCACTCCCTTCACCTTCTTGACCATGTGGTCCCTCATTAGCTTTTTCCGAATTTGGGAAAAGAATATGCATTTCAGCCCAAGAGGGAAGCATTCCCTCTTCACTAATGATTCCTTGCCGAGCCATTTGGTGAAATTGTGGATACAAGGCATAATAATTATCCACATTGGCTTCAAATTGTCGGAGATGCATATCTTGAAGGATTCCCGTCACAAAATCATCCCTAGGGAGGATGAAAGGATTCAGGTGGTTGTAAGGTTGGTATTGAAAGGGGTAGGGTGGTAGCACAATCTTTTCATTGTCATTCTTTTGTTGTTCATGTTGTTGATGTTGTGTTGGAGGTGGTGCTTGATTTGCTTGATTCGCACTTGTTGGGATGAGATAAGATGGTATTGGAGAGAGAGGGCCTCGTCTTGGTGAAATTCTTGCTAATCCTTCTATTGGTAGGTAAATGGGGGTGTTCCCCTTAGTAAGCCATTTGATCCTCTTTTCATATCCCTCATGGGTCATCCAATGGTGTTGCCTAAGGATTATCTCTTCATTGATCCTTGTGTTCCCCGGAAGGGGTACATACTCATTGTTTTCATTGAATTTGGGGTTGAAAAACTTGGCAAGCCTTGTGATAAGTCCCCCATTGACAATGTGTTTTACACCATCATCGTCCCCATTCCGGAATTTAGCCCATTTCTCTAGAAGAACAAGGGGGGCATTGAAATGGTACCCGCTCCTTCCTTGAATTTCGAGGTAAGACTCCATGAATACAAGGTGAAGCTCATTCACTATTAAGGGATCCCGACGGGCAAGAAGAGTGCCGGCTAGAAATCGATAAGTGAGCCTAATGATAGGATTTTGAATGTGAAAAGCCAAGCATTCCTTGATGTATGAGAAATCCCGACCCGTCATTGCTCTCCAAAGGGGTGCTATGCTATACTTTCTTGGCTTTGATGTTCGGGTAGGCAAAACATCTAGCCCAATCACATTAGCGAATTCAACAAGGGTCATCATCCTAGTGGTGTTTTCCAATCTAAATTCCACACATATGGTCTTGTTCAAGGTAGTGATTTTCAAGAAGCTCAAGAATTCAAGAACTAAAGATCAATAGGTGCGCTCATGCATGTGAAATAAGGTTGAAAGACCAAACAATTTAAAGAGAGCTTCGGTTTGATGAAAGATTCCAAGTTTCCTCAAAGTCTTATGGCACATAAATTTAGTGGGTAGAATGTTCTTACTAAGAAGACGATGGAAAACGAGCCTTTGTATATCATTGGCAAACTCTATGTTGGAAAACTCATCAAGTTTTGTAAGATCAATTATCTCTTCATGTTCCCTCCTCAAAGTATTAAGGTGAGAAGTAGATGAGCTCCCCCTTACCCTTGGTCTTCTTTTCTCTCTAAATAATGATCCTCTTGGCCCCATTCTTGAATGTAGATCTAGAATTAGGCTTGTTGAAATATGGAGATGTTCCTTGTGATTTAGATCTTCTTTTGAATCTTTTGAAACCCTAGATTTTGGGGGTTTTTGTTTTTGAGGGGCAAATGAGTGCTTGAGATATGATTTGAGATATATGAGAGGGGGTTTTATGTTTTAAAGTGGAAGGAAGGATGAGGTGTCACGAAATGTGTGGTGGGGAGGGATTTTAATTGACGAGAAATTAGAAGAAAAGGATGGTAGGGCGACGAGCGGCTCGAGCACGAGACGCTCGGATTGTGGCTCCTGGAGACGAGCGGATCCTTCATGGGACGCTCAGATCTTCAGTCAGATCAGATCCCAAATTTTGGAGTAGCCAGGACGAACGGATATTCGTCGGGATGCTCGGATTTCTGCACGGAGACGAGCGGATCCTACTGGGGACGCTCAGATTCTCTGTCAGGATGAAATCCCAGAAAATGATACAATCAGGACTAGCGGATGCATGGTAAGACGACCGTCTTGACTGAGACGAGCGGATTGTCTGTGGAGACGCTCAGATCTTTAGTCAGACCAAAATATTTGTTTCCCAGCTCTCTCAAGACGAGCGTCTTGGCATCGGGATGCTCGGAACTTGTGTGAGGACGAGCGGATTCCTCACGGGACGCTCGGTTTGGTCCTGTTCCTCCTTCATTCCTTATTTGGTCGAAAGTGCTTCCCCACACTTGAATTTCTAAATCCTTCATTCATAAAAAATAATTAGTGACCCTCCCTCACTTACTCTCATTGGCAAGAATCATGGTTATGATAAAAATGCAATGAAGTTAAAGATACAAGTAAGAAGAGTTAGTATATTTATAAGTGGTGGTTTGGAGAGGACTCCACCAAACTCTCTTTTTGATGATCTTCTCATGGAGATGGAGGCCCGAGGTAGGTGACCTCGACTTCTCCAATGAATGCTCCTTCATAATATGGTTTCAATCTTTGACCATTGACTTTAAACTTGCTTCCATCTTCCGACCTTATCTCGAAGTCCCCATATTTTCCTACTTCGGTGATCACATATGGATCCATCCATCTAGAGTTCAACTTCCCGGGAAAGAGTTGGTATCGGGAGTTGAATAGAAGGACTTTGTCTCCCTTGTGTAAGGCCTTTTGCTTGATTCTCTTGTCATGAAGCAACTTTGTCCTTTCTTTGTAGATTTTGGCATTCTCATAAGATTGTAGTCGGAATTCCTCTAACTCTTGGATTTGCATCATTCTCTTTTGACCACTTAGTTTGAGATCAAGGTTGAGAGTTTTGATTGCCCGAAAAGCTTTGTATTCAAGCTCAATTGGCAAGTGACAAGCTTTCCCATAGACAAGTTTGTAAGGGGAGGCTCCTATAGGAGTCTTATAGGCCGTCCTATAAGCCCAAAGAGCGTCATCAAGCTTCATGCTCCAATTCTTACGAGTCTTGTTGACAACCTTCTCAAGGATTTGCTTGATCTCTCTATTTGAAACTTCAACTTGACCGCTTGTTTGAGGATGATATCCCAAGCCGGTTCTATGTTGCACACCATATTTGGTCAAAAGGGATGTGAGCTTCTTTTCATGAAAATGTGTCCCTCCATCACTTATTATTGCTCTAGGGACTCCGAAACTCGGGAAGATTATTTTCTTGAAGAGTTTGGTGACCGTTTTGGCATCATCAGTTGGGGTAGCAATTGATTCTACCCATTTTGAAACATAGTCAATGGCCACAAGGATATATTTGTTTCCCTTAGATGTCACGAACGGTCCTTGGTAGTCGATGCCCCAAACATCGAAGATTTCCACCTCCAATATCCCTCTTTGCGGCATCTCGTTCCTCCAAGAAATATTTCCCGTTTTTTGACAAGCATCACAATGGAGGATGAATTCCTTAGCATCTTGGAACATAGTAGTCCAAAAGAAGCCCGATTGTAGGATCTTAGCAATAGTCCTTCGTGCACCATGGTGTCCACCATAAGGTGATGAGTGATATCCTTCCAAAATATCATGAATCTCCCATTAGGGTATGCACCTCCGGTAAAGTCCCATCACTACACTCTTTGTAAAGATTGGGGTCATCCCAAAAATATCTCTTTACTTCGAATAAGAATCTCTTCCTTTGGTTGTAGCTCAAATTTTGAGGAAGAACTCCTCCAACAATATAATTGGCATAGTCGGCAAACCATGGAGTAGTATGCCTCTCAAGTTGTGAATGAATGGCCATCAAAATATCATCGGGGAAAGAGTCATTGATCGGTGTCTCTCCCTCTTCATCATGAAATCGGATTCTCGACAAGTGATCCGCTACCACATTCTCGGCCCCCTTCTTATCTTTTATTTCTAAGTCAAATTCTTGGAGTAGCAAAATCCATCTCAAAAATCTTGGTTTTGCTTCTTTCTTTATCAAGAGGTGTCGAAGAGCACGGTGATCCGAGAATACAATCACTTTTGATCCAAGCAAATAGGAACGGAATTTGTCTAAAGCATAGACAATGGCAAGGAGTTCCTTTTCGGTAGTATCATAATTCACTTGGGAGGAATCAATAGTCTTGCTTATATAATAGATAGTATGCAAAACCCTTCCTACCGGCCAAGAACCGCTCCAACGGCGTAGTTACTCGCGTCGCACATGATCTCGAATGGTAGTTCACAATTTGGTGGTTGAATGATCGGTGCCGAGATTAGTGATTCCTTAATTCTATTAAAGGCTTTAACACACTCATTAGTGAAGTGGAATTGGGCATCTTTAAGTAAGAGTTGAGTGAGGGGTTTCGCGATTTTTGAGAAATCTTTTATAAAACGGCGATAGAAACCCGCGTGATCGAGAAAACTTCTCACCCCTCTAACATTAACGGGAGGTGGGAGTTTCTCTATCACCTCAACCTTAGCTTTATCGACTTCGATGCCCTTTTATGTGATTAAATGACCCAAAACAATACCTTCATTGACCATAAAGTGACACTTTTCCCAGTTCAAAACGAGACTAACATCTTCACATTTTTGCAATACAAGAGAAAGATTACGCAAGCAAAAGTCAAAGTCTTTTCCATAAACGCTAAAATCATCCATAAAAACTTCCCTTATGGTTTCTAGATAGTCGGAGAAGACACTCATCATGCATCTTTGGAAAGTGGTGGGGGCATTACATAAGCCGAAAGGCATTCTCCTATATGCAAAAGTACCATAAGGGCATGTGAAGGTGGTCTTATGTTGGTCATCCGGGTGTATCGGGATTTGGAAGAATCCCGAATACCCGTCAAGGTAGAAAAAGAATTTGTTAGAGGCTAACCTCTCCAAGCATTTGGTCAATGAATGGTAGGGGGAAATGATCCTTTCTTGTTGCGGAATTCAATTTTCGATAGTCAATGCACATACGCCAACTGGTGATCTTCCTTGTGGGTATTAGCTCATTCTTATCATTTGTTACCACCGTGGTGCCTCCTTTCTTAGGCACCACTTGAACAGGGCTAACCCACCAGGAATCCGATATAGGATATATGATTCCTGCATCAAGTAATTTCATAACCTCCGCTTTTACAACTTCTTGCATGTGGGGGTTTAATCTCCTTTGAGATTGGATGGTAGGTCTATGGTCTTCTTCTAGATGAATCCTATGCATGCCAAAATTGGGACTTATCCCCTTAAGGTTATCTAGACTATAACCTATAGCCTTTTCATGTTGTTTTAACACATCAAGCAATTTCCCCAATTGGTTCTCATCAAGTTTATCATTAACAATCACGGGTTTAGTCTTAGATTCATCAAGGTAAGCATATTTCAAATTTAGGGGAAGGGGTTTTAGAGTTGGAACTTATACCTCACTTTCTTCCATTGGAGGTTCATTAAGGACTTGCTCCATTTCCATTAGACATTCCATTCTCATGGCATATTCAACTTGTTCTTCAAGCTCACTAATCTCATCATACTCGAATTCCATGACAAATTCTTCGTGTTCCTCGGCTTGTATGATATCATCTTCGGTCGCTTGTTCTTATTCTATGGGTTGATAAGCTTCCACAAGGATGTTATGTACTAATACGGATTGCTCATGAGTAAGTTCCTTTTTTGGCTAGAGCGGCCTCAAGAAGATCTACTTCTAATTCCCAATGCGTATTTTTGGCCTCGCTTGCTTCTAAGGCTTCCAATGCTTGCATGAGGTCTTTGAAGAAAGGTATCCTCAAGTGGTCCTCAACAAAACAATCTATAATATCCATCTTGAAAAATGCACTAAGAGAAAAGATGAGAAGTACCTTGAGGATTTTCACTTCCCCAAGGCAAAGAAAGACACAACTAAAAATAATCAACGAAAACCAAATCAAGTTAACACCGTCCCTGGCAACGGCGCCATTTTTTTTGGTCGGTGTATGGATTTAGGTTACTTGTCGTTAAGAGTTACCTAGACCAAAACAATATTTATAACCTCACAAACTACTCTACTTTTAGTAAAGAGGTAAGTAAAGGTCGGATCCCAAGGTACGGGTATTGATGTAGGATTTTCGATTGCAAGTGGTTGTGTCTAAGGGTGTCACAATTTGGGTTGAGGTAGGAGATCAACTAAACTAAATAACAATGTAAATAAAGTAATGAAAGCAATCAAGATGATTAAAACGAGATATAAACAATTGATTAAAAGCACTAGGGTGTCATGGGTTCATAGGGGATTCATGGGATTTGATCATACAAACATGTTTCCTACTAGATGCAAGCAATTATTGTTGTGATGGGATCGAGTTAGTGTATATCTTACAATCTCTAGGAAGGTTTGGGTCCCGGAGCCGAATCGATTAGATTGTAAAACACTTACAAGTCGACTTAATCCTCCCTATCCAACAATATGCATGGTCTAATGAGACTCGAGTTGGTTAAGATAAGATTAAGAGAGTATTAGGACTTGATTAAGATAAGATTAAGAGAGTATTAGGACTTGATTAAGATAAGATTAAGATCCTATTAAGATGACATGCTAATCTAGGACTTGATTAAGATAAGATTAAGATCCTATTAAGATGACATGCTAATCTAGGTAGTACAATGGGGTATTTATACTAGAGATTATGTACAAATATTAGGGTTACTAAGGGCTTAAATGACTATTAAGACCCTTAAGAAAAGTTGAGGAAGTGCTCCTCTCCAAGGAGATGCTCATCTCCGTTTTGGTGGTCTCCAGAAGATCTGCTCGTCCCGAGCGTCTAGGCAGCAGAGACGGTTGGTTCTGCATGGGGATCCGAGCGGATTGTGGGAGGGACGCTCGGATCATTTGGCCTCAAGACGAGCGTCTTGACATCGGGACGCTCGGATTGTAGCAGGGCGACGCTCGTCCTGGGCAGGGAGACGCTCGAATTCCTTCACAGTCACTTCTCTTCTTTTCTTTCCTTAACAATCCTCGGGGATCTTGTTGGAGATGCAATGATCCTTTCATCATTGCCCAAGCTACTTTATTTCCTACATATGCCTTCTAGAATTGTCTTCCCTTTGATGCTTGGTCATTGAATTTGATCAATTTAGCTCTATTTTGCCATGAATATGCAAGGTTTGCACTCCTTTTCTATCAAGGGATCAAAACCTTAAAGAATATGCAAAACGGGGAACTAAAGGTAGTACATGACCTAATTATGCACTAAAAAGCATAGGAACGAGCCTAATTCGGGGACTAAATGTGCTCAAATATGAGTCACATCAATATTTACAATTAATTATTGATGTTTAGAGTCAAGTTGAAATGGTTTAGCATATTAATTACATCTGGAACCGTCATAAAAGCGATAAAAACGGATTAAAATGAATCAAAATGAATTTAGAACGAATTGAATTTATTTACGATGTCGTAAAAATACAAAAGGAACAAACTTGAAAATCGAATAGAACTTGATAAACTGGAATTAAACAAGGAAACATGTATCAAAGACGAATTCCAGAAACTTGATATGAGCAAATCGAGTTTCAGAAATCCGGGTTTGATTTAATGACGAAAACCCGCAAATATCGAATTATAAGGGATTTAAGTCGAGAATAAAACGTTATTATTAAAAAGGAATTATGGAACATGATTTATGTACTGAAGAAAAGAAAGAAAGTATGAAAATAAAGCAAAAAGAACGAAACAGAGGAAACTCAAGGAAGAAGAAGAAGAGCAGGAGCAGCGGCAGCCTTTGGAAGAGGCGCAACTGCTGCTGCATTTCTTCTCGACGTCTGGTATCCGCTGTTTCGTAAAAAAACGTTTGTAATAAAGGTTTTTAAAATCGGTTTTAAATATACTTTTGACGTAAATCTTCCAATAATGAGTACAAAAATAAAATACAATAAAAAAGACGGGATTTACACCCTCAGACTTACATGTTTGGCGAAATGAGATTGACTAAGTTAACGTTAGTTATTGTTCGACTCGAATGTATGTAGAAAGTGCCCTCGTTGGAGGATTTTAGATTAATTGATTGATTGATGTGTAGTGGTCAAATTGGTCGGTCATGCAATGTGACTGGTACTCAGAATGATCTGAGCTTACGTGGTTGATTGATCAAGCACGTAGGCGTCGAATGCTTAGAGCAAGGTCTAGAATGCAAAGGGAGAAGAGAAGGGCACAAACTTTAATTACTGTCAAAACGACCATATCGACGTGTAGATGACGACCAAGGGGTAGCCACAAGTGTTTGAGCTATCACTTGACGATAAACTTATGGACTGTCATCAATCACTCCGCGTACCAAACATGCGGCCCAATCATCACTGGGTGGTTGGCGGAAGGTGTAAAAATGAGGTATCTACAGAGCCCCCACTTTGACTGAGGCTTGGACAAGGCGAAAGTCAAAGTATAGCCATCAGGTCAATCGAAGATTACAACCTGACGACTATGGAGACGCAAGGCGGCTCAAGGGGACTGAACCAAGGACCTGTCATCGAGAACATTTTAGAGTCTGTTGATTATCGAGGAGGGTCGTTTAAAGTCCATTAGACTATGTAAGGAAGCTCGCCAGCCATAAGAAGAAACCATACCTGAAGGAATCCGCCTGTCTCTGTCTTCAAGAAAACTCTCACTGGGAAAATATAGATATCTTGATTGGGGGAATCTGTCTGTCTCTGTCCTCAAGCAAATTCTCGTTGGGGAAATATATAATGTCTTGATTGTCAATAGCAACACTGCAAAATATCGCTAGAGAAGCATATATCGATGACTAGGAACATCTTGATCGTCGTGGAATAAATCTTGAGTGAGCAATACTACAAAATACTACTGCGCTGGGGAGAAATATGGATGACTCTGTCTGGATTGAGTCATTCCTGGGAGATCTGCTTGTGTCTTCTTTCAAACGAACTCCATTTCTCGAGAAGAACATCGGCTGTCATGAACTCTCGCTCGGGATATAAATTTATTGATAAAGATGTGTCTTAACACCGTCGAGGAAAAATGAAGAGGCTTGATTGATAGTGGCGCGTCCTAAGCACCGCTGGAAATCCGCTCGTTGTTGCAAGCGAAATCCTGATAATAAAGGAATGAATTTGTGAACTGGGTTCAACAAAAAATCCTTATCGGGAGATAAAACATCGTGACGGCTTGCAGTCCGTTTAGAAAAATAATGCGGGTTTGGGCGAAAAGAACGCCCAAAAGAACCAAGTGTATAATATAAGGTGTTGGAGAAAAGGCGCACAAACTCGGGCCCACAAATAACAAACTTATAACGAACTTTCAAAATTTGAGCTGGAAAGACGCTGGGGAACAGGGCGCAGTAAGAGCTGTGGCATTTGGAAAGGGCGCAGCAGATGCTGCGTCATTTCTTGGGCTTGTCCCTGTCTGGGTAAAAACCCGATAAACCGTAGGTTTATTTCCCAATAACAAAACACAAAATCCTCTCAAATTCCAACCAAAACTCGTCAAAACTTGATCAATTCGTGCCATAAATCATGACTAATCGAGGTATGTATCTCATTCTTGCTTTAAATTCGCGTTTTTGATTGAATTAGGGCCGAAAATTAGCGTTCTCCCTCCCTTAATATCGAAAAAAATTGGGGCTTTTGCCTCAAACGGATTTATTTGATAAAATTGACATTAGAAATGGATAACTAGCAATGTTATGAACAAAAACATGTATTCTTTTTGAATTTTCGTCAAGTATTGAGCATTTGGCGAAAAATGAGACGATTTCTCAGCTGTTTCGAAAATTGCTTCGAAAATGACCTTAGGATTGTCCATTTTTGCTGAAATTTGGTGTTTTGGAACCCTTGTGTAATGGATAAACTTTCTATCATGTCGAATTTTCAATTTGTAACAACTCTTTCAGGACACTTTTTGGGGCATAATCGCTATTATAGCGAAATGCTGCCGAAATTTCGACTCAAACCGGTAACTTGACATGAATTTGGACTTGACTTGCCCCACCCTTCCACGTGTGTGGTCGGGTTTTGGAAGAAATGGCCAAAGATGGCGATAAAACCCCTTTTTAGTGCTCGAAAATGCTTGAAATGTCTTAAGAAGGGCTTGTCATGGCTTTGACATGGCCTTGTTTGCCTTGTTTTTACAGGTGACGTGCCTTCTACGTCGGGGAGGGCTCCCATGGACGTAGACTTCGACCCTTCTCGTGCTCTCGTGGGTGGAGAAAGGCAGGAGGAGATCGAGGAGGAGGTTGAGGAGGTCCCGAGGACGGCCAACGTGGGACGAGATGGTCGCCAGCTTGTGGGTGCATCCGAGTGGGCCGAGAAATGGGATGGTAGACATCTCATTTGGGCGGCAGAGGAGTCTGGTAAGTTTCGAACTTGCCATTTCCTATTAACTTCTCGTATTTGTTTCTCGTCTCATTTCTCATTCGTCTTGTGCTAAAGATAGCTTTTGAATTGAATTGATACAGGATGCCGGGAACATGAGGTCCTTTTCCGGCTACACGACGATGATGGAGGCTTTAGAGAGACTATCGGAGGAGGAGAAGGCCATCGTCGAGCTGGGAGCCTTCGGGGCTTTGTGAAAGATCATAGATCCTAATTAGACTCTCTAATTAAAAATAAAATTATTTCATAATTCATTTTTATTTGATCTATGTAACATGCATGCTAATAAGAAAGCATAATTATAAAGATTTAGTAAAAAAAATTTCCTTACATTGTATTGATGGTAATATGGGCACAAACTAGATCACCTATCTAGTTTGTTCTTGTGCTAATGAAATGTGGAAGATCCTCCTTAACCAAATCTTCAAAGAGAAGACCTCCTTCTAGTAGCACCCAAGAACAACACCCAAAATCCTAACAAATATTAACTAGATATTTGATAAGATATACCCTTGATAATATGTGTAATATTACTAACAATCTTAGTAATTATTTTGTTTACTAACAACTTAGTAAATTATTTGTATTAGTTTTAGAGAGAAAGACCAACAACGTTTTCACATGCAAAAGATGTACAAGTGAAGTAAGTGTATCAAAATGAACAAAAATTTTGGTCTATATGGTGGGGAAAACCGGTTGAGAGGGGTGGAGTGTAGGAGTAGATTTTGTCTTATTTTTATCCAATCCTTTATGACATTCATAAGAACAAAAGATACCTTATGGAAGAATAAAAAGCAAAGTGAAATGATTATGTTTGTAATCATCCATTACACTCTATTTTACATGGTCCAATGCCCCATTTACGGGTCTATTTTGGTTCTTATATTTGTCGCACAAATACGTGTAAAGTTTATTTAAACATCGTTTTATGTTTAAATGCTTCCCGATTAATTTTGTTCAAAACACTCCGTAAATATACGTGTACCGCTACACATATTATTTACGTACTAATATTAATCACATTAATCAATTAGTACAATTTTAGTGAATTAACAATTAAGTAACTAAAACTCGTCTCATAAAACTTATTATTTAATTGTCGCATAATTAAATAATAACTGCCGCGCCACGAGTTCGCAACTCGAAATTTCTCTAAAAATAATCGACTAACCTTTTAGTCTATAAATCAAGGGACTAAATAAATTGTATCTCATACAATTAATTAGCTGCCAATTGGGGTTCGTTCCTTTAGGTGTGACTGAAAGGGGTCAGTTGATCACCGCCGTCTCACTACAATAATGTCAAACTCTAGTCAGCCAACCGTTATTGATTTACATTAATCAACTGACGAGGATCAAATAATAAAATATCCTGATAATATTCCTTTAATGAGATTTATTATGTAAACGCACTATTGTGGAGGACACTAACTCCAACAAACTCCCACTTGTCCGACACAAGGTGTGCGCTACCAATTCTCTTGTCCATTTTAATCTCCTACTCAATGCAAGGTGTCTTTCAGGTCGCACTTGTACATGAATATATCGCGAGTGGTTTTCTCGATCGGGAGTGTGACTACTAGACCAGAAAAATATCCCACAGATTACTTCCGAGCATGGCCACGCATTTATAGTCACAACTCCTCGAGTGGCCTTGAGATATAGTTACCCAACGTGGGTGGACAATTCCTGTATGCCCTATCTATCTTTGCCCAATACAGATCATCATGACTCAGAAGATGCCCTCTGGCCTCCTTTCACGGTACGACCAAGGACAAAAACCAAAGTCACTCAGAAACTGCATTGACTTGGATAATAGTCTCCAGTCAAAAGAATCGACTCATAGGAACATCTTAGAGATCCCTGCCACGACCAAGCGTCTATAATAGAACTTAGGGACTCTCTAAATGGTCACTGTCCGGCAAAGTATCACACACTTTGCCTATGTAATCGACTAGTCATCACGTATGACCTCTTGGCGTTGAACAACCATCAATCGACTTACAATATAGTCACTCCGAGACGTCACCTTATTAAGTGACTAGGGACAAAATACAATGTTCATCTTATTCACTCACAACTTATTCAGATAAACAAGGTATTCATGTTTTCAGTCAAACTCAATAATTGAGTTCTTAAAGAGACTCAAACAATGAATGCGATCATGACTTACGTAAATATTAATACTTTATCCAATATTTACATAACGATTTTCAGCAATTAAGGTATATTCCTCAATCACATTGAGATGACATAATCATCATGTCTACCTTATGCCAACGGCTTTGGTTAGAGGATTAGCAACAGTTGCATCACTCTAATTTTCTTTGTTATTTTCCTTTTTGTTCTATGCAATCTTTTCATCACATAGAGTTTTTCTGAGTACATGTCTAAACAAGTTTTTAGACTCTGGTACTAAAGCCAGTCAAACACTCTCACTATTTTCACAGTCTCTCGGGAGACGATATTCGGCTAACGGAACTACTCTAGTTCCATTAAATTCCGGATGTCTACTGTCTCTTTTACAACATCGGATGTTGTAATGTACTTAGCTTTCGTTCATGATTTATACGTATAACTCTTATACAAATCCTTCATATGACATCTTTTATGCATAACTTCTTATACATACATGTATAACCTCTTATACATGTTATTCTTTATGCACATAACTCTTTTACATGCTAATCATTCCTTAGCTAGGCCCATAACATCCTATAAGCATAGGAATGTTTCCATGTAATCCTTTTACACGAAATTCATAGATTCCTCCAAACTACAAGAGTAAATTCTCAGTTCTTCTCAAGTACTCGAGAATGATCTTGATAATCATCTAGTGACACTCACTAGGAAATGATTGGCAATGACTTCTCATATTCTCAATATGATAAGTCCCGACGAGAGCAACTTTTAGCAAATTTATTAGATCCTGCAGCGGAAGCAAAAGAGATCATATTTGCGTTCAACAACTTGAACGAGTCAAGAATCTTATCACATAAGTCTCTTGACTAAAATGCTAGTATCCATGGAGATCTATCTCATTAGATTCGGATATTTAAGATGCGCCATGCTACTCTCAAGTATTCACCCGAGAATATGTCAAGTCACTAATATGTCAAACACATATTTAGACTAAGAATCATCACCTTAGCTATACTTCTAGTCACTAATATGTCGAGCACATATTTAGACTAATAAACTCACTTTAGCTCCCACTAAACTCCATGTATCATCATGGTACCTCGACAACTCGAGTAATACCATTATGATTAATGACATGATTTAACCCAAGGTTCCAACTCTTTAACGTATATAAGATCACAAAAGGGATCTTTCAAGCATGCTAGGCTTCTTAGTTTTGACAAGATCAACAAAACTTCTCCCTTCAATCGACTCACTCAAGGAGAAGGTTTTATTATCCTTTTGCCGAATCTCGTCCTTATGAGAGGCTAAATTGCTAAGAACATTCGAATTGATAAAGGCATTTGGGTTGTCACAAACTCTCTGTAACCACCTCAAAAAAAAATGAAATATTTTATGTAACCTTTATAACAAGATCAAGGTAACCTAATTTAGTGTAAAGTTATCATCCCAAATCAAGTCTCGAAAACATCTCATGTTTCCTTCCTTATCACATCTTGTGGAAGAAGACCAATTCGAATTGAATGGTGTTACGCCATCACATAGAGTTCACACTATAGAAAAGCCTTTGATAAGGGTTGAAGATTCGTCACTTAAAAGTAACGCAATATTATCGCAAAATTATCTCCTTATAACCACTGAGCCTCAATAAAGAACGTCTTCTTTCATTTTACTCAGTTTGTGGGTCTTGGACTTCCGTAAGTTCAAAATTTCTCCCACTCTAGTTTTTCATAAAATGAGAATCTTTCTGGAAAGACAGTATTATGAGCCACAAACTCTTTGTTCTCGTTTTGGAGGAGTAAAAATCAAGTGGTTCAATTTTGGATAACCCTCACAAATACATAAATTGGTTCTGAACATAAACATTTATGGTCCCAAATGTATAAAAATGACAAGTTAGGGACCCTCCCTATCCATATCACATATGGAGTCATTTAGGCTATTATAGTCGGGTCTTAAACTTTTAGTGTAGGCTATTAAAGTGCTATCATTGCTACCGAATTCTTACAAAATTGCGAAAAACCTCAAACTATATCTCATAAAGTTCGGTTTATATTCTTGACAACACCATACTCTATGGTTCACAATCTTCTTAGTGATCATCAAGGTCATTAATTGATATTACCCATTTGACCTTCAAAGTCATTACTTTGAAACTTCCGATCAACATTTTGATCTTGTCGTGCTTTTGGTTTACTACTTCATTTTGAAAATATTCCACGTTTCAAAAATCACTTTTATCTCTTATTAAATAGATGAGGTTTTCATATCTACTTAACATTACGGTAAAAGTAACGAAGTATATATATAACTAACTATCGGCCTTACACATCCGTATGTATATGGTCAATCACCTCACTATTGTGTTTCTTTTCTGCAAAAGAAAACATAATACATGCACATATACCATAAGATTCTCAATCAAATGGTTGTTCAATGTGCTTTTTGTTTACTCATTTTAAACGAATTTACTTGAGGTTTAATCAATTGGGTTCACCGGATTAGAGACTTTAAAATCTACAAGATAGTATAATATTTAGTTCTCGTGAAAAATGTAAAATACCTCAACTTGAGTGGTTTAAACCAACCACCAAGTTATCATAGGAGTAGGTACAACCTTTTGTTTTAAATCACCTGAGTGATGCCTTCTATGTATAAACATAGATGATTACATTCTTTTAAAACAAAATTTAGGTACATTTGTCCCTATCGAAATCGTTGTTACTCCAACATCATTTCGATACAAAAATGTCCTATGCTAGACGTCTTACGTTTTATCAATTCATGTAAACTTCTTTACAAAGAAATGACCCGTACTTGGTATCTCATACCAAGATAGTGGAACTAGCCTATCCTTTGAGTAGATGTCTCCTTCAACTTTATTCTATCGCATACATCTAGGGTGTCTTCTTCTTAACTCCCACTCACTTTCACATTCCTCTTTGCTTTAACAAGCAAAAATGAATCTTATGAAGACCTCTCTTCAAGTCATTCATGATATTTTATACACTTAGTAAGAGTGAATTACTCTAAAGTAAGTACAACATGTGGCAAAATCTCAACTTCTTGTAAAATTAGACTACCTAACCGTTCAATTGTCATCATATGCCTAAACTCTTTAGCGCATAAACAATCGATTTGGCCTTTCTCGAAGTGAGCCATTTGACGGTTATCATGTTGGAGTATTCTTTGTGTTTTTGAAAATTATTTTCGCAAACTTTTGAATTACTCTTGAGTAAGTTAAACTAATATGTCATCATCATGACGGAGGTGTCACATTCGAAATCAAGACACTCTTGATAAAATGTGAATCCTTATTGTTAAACTCATAATAAGAGTTCGCAACATTAAGCCCCCCCCCTTTTTTTTAATATGTATGGATGTTAAGTTGTAAAATAATCGCAATAATTGTTGTAAGCTTATGTAGGTGAATTGGTGAATAACATTTACATTCATTACTATCAAATTCCTTCAAAGAAACTGCTTTCTATGAAATAAAGAAACAAGTATAATAATAAATAGAGGATGAAATGTGCGATGTCATATGTTGGACCATATTTATATAAGTTTTGATAATGACAAGTATTATGATTTGTAATATGTTATACACTTGTGCTTGTAATTGTTTGTTAAATGGTGCATATCTTAGTTGACAATTACCATGAAGACTAATTATGGTTATAGCATATGATGGAATTCTCATGATGAATTTGGAGCTTGGTAATCAAGTTTGGTTATGGTTGTTTTGCCTATAACCGTAGAAGACTAAATCAAGCAAACCAATATATTATTTGATGGGAGCTCAAGATGAAGGGTTTCTAGATCAAAATGAAGAAAGGAACCAATATTTGAAGATCTCATGAAGATTAGGGATATAGGATTTCATTCTATAAATGGTATGAACAAAATGGTTTTTGAGAAAGTATGGTTATAGCTATTTCATCTCTAACCTTACCTATCAAAGTTCTTGGTTATAGCCATTTTACCTATAACCATGAACGACTTATAAGAGAGAACAATCTAAGCTTTAGATTCACTTATTATTTCGAAAATTAAAGTGATATTTATACTATATCTTTTCTAGATGAAATTGGTAATATAGATTATATTAATCCTACTGATTTATCATACAACTTATTGGTTGTTATGTGATCTAGGGTTTCTAATCATATTATCTTAGTTTTATAAATTAAAACTAATTATTGTTAGGGTTACAATTAGAGTGAAATAGATTATGGCCATATCACCTTCTAGTCAAAATTATCCTAGTAGTAATTAAGGTTTTTATATAAGAGGTATTTCATAGATAAAAATAAAAGATTTGACCTAGCCCACTTCAAGATTTTTCGGACCTAAGGGGGGCGGCTAGGGTTCGAATCTTTGACCAAGTTTTAGGTTTTTCTACTCCTATAAATACCAAAGTATCTCATTAGAAAAAAGCAAGACACTCATTTGAGAAAAACTTTTGCAAAAATATTTAAGCATATTTCGAATTCAATCTCTTCATATTTGCAAATTATTTTTGAAACCCTAATTGTGTCCGAAGCTAAAACCGTGTGCCTCTCTTTAAGTCAATCATTCTCGTTCATCTCATTAATAGGATAATAGTACTCATTGTATTCATACTCGTTCATTAACGTGAACCCTAGTAGAATCTAGTAGTACTTTCTTATTAACGTAAGATAGAAATCGAGTATTTAACGATACTCAAATTGAGTTACAACTATAGTTAGTTGTACGAGTTAGATTGATAATTTTGTAATCCGTAGAAAGATACTAAAGTTATTAATCGAGAATAGTGGACGTAGGTTTCGACTTGTGAAACTGAACCACTTCAAAATTTCGTGTGTCTCATTTATTTACGCATTTATTGTTTCATTTTCACACATACGATAAATTAATTAGTCAAGTTTAATTAATAAACTTCGAGTAATTAATCAATTATCAATAAATCGAAAAAGTGGGCAAGAGTTCTACATACTCAGTTCACCCCCCCTCTTGAGTATATATTTTTATAGACTTTTTAATTGGTATCAGAGCCTCGTGCTCTTGATAGCCTAATAGCTAGGGGTTCATCTACTTTTTCGTTTCTTTATTTTTTTTTCCGCTGCTATATACGTGTGAAATGGATTCCAAATACCTCAAATGTCCCGTCTTTGATGGGAAGAACTATGGTTTATGGAAAAATATGATGACACACTACATTAAAGGTATTGATTGGGAATGTTGGAGAATTGATCAGAATGGTTCTATCAAAATTTTGGTAGGACCAACTGAAGGTCCTTCCTATGAGAAAAAAGAAGAAGACTATATTGAGGTTGACTACAAGAAGGCAAACAAAATTTCAAAAGCGATAAGTCTACTACAAAATGGTATGACTTCAACTGAATTTGATCGCTTTTCTTCTTGTACGACTGTTAAGGAGATATGGGATGGGTTGGAATTGGCCTATGAAGGAACGTCCATTGTTAAGAAAAATCGTATTGATCTTTTGATACAAAAATACGAACTATTTTCTATGGAGCCTAGCTAATGAGACACTTGATAGCATATCAACACGGTTTTTAAGTATCATAAATGAACTAAAAAATCTAGGTCGCACTTTTCCGACTGAAGACATAGCCAGAAAAGTTCTTAGAAGCTTAACAAAAAAGTGGCGTCCTAAGGTCACTGTTATGGAGGAATGTCGTGACCTCACTAACCTCTCATATTAAGAACTCATTGGAGCCCTAATGGCTCGTGAACTCACTTTAAATGCTGATGAAGTAGAAACAAGCACTCGAAAGAGTATGGCGCTCGCAACTGAAAACAATGAGTCCGATCTAGAGGATGAAACTGTGTTGTTTGCCAAACATTTTAGGAAGAAAATTTTCAATTTTAAACAAAATAAAATGCTCAACTACAATAAGTCTTCTAACAAAAGGTCTTCTGATTCGAAAAATTCTTTTGCAAATAGAGGTTGCTTCAAGTGTGGTGATTCTGATCATATGATCAAAGATTGCCCCACGTGGAGGAAAATAAAAGACAAAACCCAGAGAGACAAAACAAAGAAAGAATTCAAGCAAGTCATGATGGCTTCATGCTGGGGAGATCTAGATACAGAGGACGATGAGGAGTCCGAAGATGAAGAAGTTGCAAATCTATGCTTAAGCAACATAAGTTTAGATATTGGTAATGATTCAAGTTCAGAATTCTGTTTCATGGGAGAATCCGAATCTGATGAAGATGAAGATGAGGTAAGTTATCTTGAACTTAAGAAACAGTTAAGAAATTATACAAAAGCGCTTTAGTTAAGTATTTTGAACAATCGTTGGATCATTGTCACGAGCAAAGTCTTGAGTTAAAAGAATTAAAAGAGCAAATAATGGACATTGCTGAAGAAAATCAATTGCTTAAAGCAAAAGCCAATAAATTGAAATCTAAAGCTACCGTTGATGATACTGAAGCTTTGAATTCAATGGCAAATGAGAAGAAGGCTCTTGAATCTAAGGTTATAGCTAATGAAGCTATAACCAAAGAGCTGAAATTCAACATTAAGCAACTTCAAGCCAAGGTTACAGCTAATGAAGCTATAACCATGGAATTGAAGAAACTTAATGAACTTCAAGAAACCGAGATTTCAGCCAAAGATGGTACAATCACAGATCATAAAAAGGAAATTGATTTTCTTAATAAGCAACTAAATGAAAAGGAGATTAATCAAGCAAATATCTCAAAACAATATGAAGTGAAAATTGCTAAGTTAAATAATCTTAGTGAAGGTAGCTCTTCTACGGAAATTAAGATTGATCATACAAAATGCAATGAAGAAATCCAATCCTTAAGAGAACTACTTCTTCATGCACGTAAGGTTCACGATAAATGGGAAGGAAGTACAAAGGTTTTAAACTTCTTAACAGAACAATCCGATAACAACATGAAAATGGGATTAAGGCATGAATGCTATGGTCGTAGGGATCATTCTAAATGCAACGCTACTCCCTCAGATCGAGATTTTAGAAAACGAAAGTACGATGATTTACCCGAGTACTTAATTTGTACTTACTGCGGTGATAAAGGTCATATAAAGGTTAATTATGTAAAACATACACATGATATTCGGAAAAATGTTGAGACCTACAAAGCATGTGAAGTAGTAGTTGAAGACGATTAGTCCACCATTGATGAACCAAACGATAATGAAGAACGAAATAATGAGTTTCAATGGTTTTATGATATGAGTTTTGATTTTCAAAGCAGAAAGAATGCTCCTAAACAAAACACAAATGAAACAACGAAAGCTCAAACAAATAACATTAAGAAGTCTAGATCTTATCATAAAACACATCAAAAGAAAAGGATAGTTAGACAAATTTTGGTTCGGAGAGACTTGGTTTATAGAGAAACTAACTTCAAAGGACCCAACTTAGCTTGGGTACCTAAAAATTGCCTTTGAATTATCTTGCAGGTCGTGGTGAAAGAAAACAATCAGTGGTATCTTGACAGCGGATGCTCAAGACATATGACTGGAGACAAAAATCTATTTCTTTCACTCAAACCTTTTAATGGCGGCAAAGTCACCTTTGGAGACAATAAGAAAGGTAAAGTAGTAGGAATTGGCAAAATAGGTATCTCTCCCTCTCATGCAATTAGTGAAGTATACCTTGTAGAGGGTCTTAAACATAACTTACTAAGTATCTCACAATTATGTGATAAAGGCAACAAAGTCGTATTTCATTCATATGGTTGTCGAATCATAATTGAGGGAACTAGTAATGTGATCCTTGAAGGACAAAGAAAGAGAAATGTGTACATGATTGATTTAAATGCTATTCCTACTAACTCTTTTACATGTATGAAAGTAACTTTAGATGATCCATGTTTGTGGCATAAGAGGTTTGCACACATAAGTTCAACCATTTTAAACAAACTCAAAAGATGGGACTTGGTAGAGGGATTACCCACAATCAAGTTCGATCAAGAAAGCTTGTGTGACTCTTGTGCTCGTTATAAACATGTAAGATCATCTTTTAAGCCCAAAAGAGTGATTAGAACAAACAATCCTTTGGAACTGGTGCACATGGATCTATGTGGACCAATGAAAGTAAGAAGTAGAGGCGGATCGAGGTACGTATTTGTTTTGGTAGATGATTACACAAGGTACGTTTGGCCTATCTTCTTAAGCTCTAAAGATGAGACTTTTGATGAATTTGTTGTACTAATGAAGCTTGCTCAAAACAAATATAAACACAATCTGGGTTCTATTTGTACGGATCATGGCACTGAATTTGATAACAAAGCATTTATTGAATATTGTAGGGAGAATGGGGTAGAACACAATTTTTCTGCACCACGAACCCCACAACAAAATGGTGTTGTTGAACGTATGAATAGAACACTGGAAGATATGACACGAACCATGTTATTATGTAGTGGTTTGCCTAGAAACTTTTGGGTAGAAGCCGTTAGTACTGCATGTTACGTACACAACCGTGCTATGATTAGACCAATCATTAAGAAAACTCCTTATGAATTACTCAGAGGACGTAAGCCGAATATATCTCATCTTCGTTGCTTTGGAAGCAAATATTATGTTCATAATAATGGCAAAAATCGTTTAACTAAATTTGATCCTAGAAGCGATGAAGTGATATTTGTTGGTTACTATAATCATAGCAAGGCATACAAAGTTTTCAACAAAAGAACTCTATGCATAGAAGAAAGTGTACATGTTATTTTTGATGAAAATAACATGTTTGATAAGGCTGAACAGGATGTGGAAGAAGATATGAATGAACCTGACTTCCATCTTTCTAGAGATGATCCTCCAGAGTTAGAAGAAGAAGAAGAAAAAGAAATAAAAGGTACAAATGATGAATTAGGGAACCCTTCAAATGAGAAAAATAAGAGAACTGAAACAATAGTTGATGATACTATTGATTCTTCTCAAAAAGAAAAATTGGAATCGACGGTTATAACTGATGAAGCTATAACCACAAATATAGATCCTATGGTTGCAACTGAATCTACTATAACCCAAGGGCTGGATTCAGGGGGAACCACTTCTAACTCGTTTGAAGAAGGAGAACCAAGTTCACATGATAATGTACCTGGAAATTCTAAAAAGTGGAAATACAAGGGATCACACCCTATGGAAAGTATACTTGGAAGTTTGGACCAAGGAGTTCAAACTCGAAGGAAGTTGAACAACTTTTGTTCATTCTACTCCTTCCTATCTACCATTGAACCTTCCAATATTAAGGAAGCTCTTGCAGAATCTGACTGGGTTGTAGCAATGCAAGAAGAACTTCAACAATTTGAACGTAATAAAGTTTGGCATTTAGTGCCAAGACCTAAAAATCGTTCAATTATTGGAACCAGATGGGTTTTCAGAAACAAATTGGATGATACAGGGATCATAGTTCGAAATAAAGCCAGATTGGTGGTACAAGGTTATAACCAACTAGAAGGAATCGACTATGATGAGACATTTGCTCCAGTGGCAAGGCTAGAAGCAATTCGTCTCTTAATTGCCTTTGCAGCACATAAGAAGATGAAGTTATTTCAAATGGACGTTAAAACTGCATTCCTTAACGGTTATTTGAATGAAGAGGTTTTTTTAGAGCAACCTCCTGGCTTTCTAGATCATAAGTTTCAAAATCATGTATACAAGCTTGACAAAGCTTTATATGGTTTGAAACAAGCCCCAAGGGCTTGGTACGATAGACTATCAAAATTTTTGCTTCAAAGTAATTTTAAAAGAGGGTCAATTGATAAAACCTTGTTTCTAAAGTCAGAAGGTTCTGATTTATTAGTTGTTCAAATCTATGTTGATGATATAATTTTTGGTTCAACTAACAACAAACTTTGTAAGTATTTTTCAGATTTAATGACATCAGAATTTGAGATGAGCATGATGGGTGAATTAAAGTTCTTTTTAGGATCTCAGATTCAACAAACAAATGAAGGTATCATGATACATCAACAAAAATACATCAAAGAATTAATCAAGAAATTTGGAATGCAAGATGCCAATCCCATGGATACCCCAATGGTTACGGATAAGAAACTAACCTTGGATAAAGATGGTAAGTGTGTGGATGAAACCACTTACCGAGGTATGATTGGCTCACTTCTCTATTTAACTGCAAGTCGTCCAGATATAATGTTTAGTGTCTGTGTGTGTGCACGATTTCAGTCATGTCCCAAAGAATCACATATGGTTGCAGTTAAAAGAATTTTAAGATATTTAATTGGTACACAAAATCTGTATTTATGGTATCCACTCGACTGCAATTTAAATTTAATTGGATATTCAGACGCAGATTATGCAGGATGTTCTCTAGATAGGAAAAGTATGTCAGAATTCGCTACATTTGTTGGACCTTGCATTATAACATGAGGTTCAAAGAAACAAAATTCAGTTGCCTTGTCTACTGCTGAAGATGAATATATTGCTGCCGGACTGGTATGTTCTCAATCACTATGGCTTAAGCAACAATTATGTGATTATGGTATAGATGTAGGATGTATTCCTATTTTATGTGATAATACGAGTGCTATTATTATATCTAAAAACCCCGCACAGCACTCTCGTACCAAACATATTGATATTAGACACCATTTTCTAAGCGACCATGTTGATAAAGGCAACATAAAACTAGAATTTTGTAGTACAAAAAATCAATGGGCAGATATTTTGAGAAAGGCTTTAGCTAGAAAACATTTTGAGATTTTACGATTGGAAATTGGTTTAATCGGTGGCAGTTAAATTCGTCATACCTATTTTATTATCTCAAATGACTGACTAGAAATAGACAAGATTGTATGACTGTGTCCGTATATTTTGTTGCAAGAATATTTATGTTAAATATCTTATTATATTACATGAATTTTCTATCTTTGTGTATAATATATTTTTATCCACATGCAAACCATAAAATATCGTCACAATATTTCCTTGGTCAATTTTGGCCGAAAAATCCAAACATATTTCTTTAGCCAAATATTTTTCCTTGTGACCTAGTAAATCTCACAATATTTCCTTATCATTTCTTCATAAAAAGATTTACCTTATCATATTTTTACCTAAACCTAGATTCCTTTTACCATATTTCTTTTAAAAAAAAAAAAATATCAATTGTACACGGCAATTTAAGTCATCCTAACCTACCAAACTCCTCTTATTAATTATACCTTATTAAAACTCACCTCCCTCATCTCACATCACCATCACATTTTTCAATTACCAAAACACTCAACCTTCACCTTCCACTTTTTCGGTCATCACCATCATCAATCATGAGACCCACAACTCGATCAAACACCAAAACATACTCTTAAAAACCCACATACAATACTTCAAATGTACCATCTCCTCACCCGTCTCCCTCTGCCAACCCGAAACCAAATAATCCCAGCCATAACCGGAGTCCGCCGGAAGTCGAGAGCAAGAAAAGACGATTAAGTAAGGGTAAATATAAGTCACATGTTGAGGAGGATGATGTGGAAGAATAAGAAATAATCGCTCGTGATGGTGCTAAGAGGACTCTGTTTCGGCACTCCATGCCGAAAGCTACTGTTATGGGCCTTGATCGTCTTCGTCTTACCAAGGAGGAAGGGGAACTGGTTCATCATGTGTCTGGTTACAACATTCATGCCGGGCGTTCATATCCCAAAAAGTGGTATGGTAAGTATGAAGCTTTAAAGTATCAAAGAACTAGTCTTCCTTTGTGGTCCTGTTTACCCTATTAAAGTCATTCAATTTTATGCTACTGTGTCAATTAAGGATGGATGTTTGTGTGCAGTTGTGAGTGGGACCGAAGTCAAGGTCTCCATTGATGATTTTTGTGCTCTGTTTTCGGTTCCTGATGATGGGGCCGAAATTAATCCGAGTGCAGAATGGGGTACCTTGACCGAGGGTGAGAAGGAGGTTGTTAAGAATTATTTTGAGATTGATGTTAAGGGTGGTAGTCGTTTGTTGGCGGGTAATTTATCGCCAAAATTGAAATTCTTCCTTAATTTTTTATGGAATACCGTTGTGCCTCGCCGTGGTGGTCGGGACAAATTATCGACTTATGAGATGGTTATGGTTTATAATAGGATGGAGGGAAAGAAGGCTAGTCTTCCTTTGTTAGTCTTTCACCGAATCGTACAAACTGCGATGCTAGTAACCGAGGACAAGGTCTATACCACTATAGACTTGCCTTACGGTATGTGGGTGTCTCGGCTTTTGGAGCATAAGGGGGTGGTTAGTCCTACTAGTTATGGTGTGAGTGCTAAGGATGATATGAGTGATACTCATTTCAAATTGATGAAAATTTGTGCTTGTGGTCCGGAATTGGTATTTCAATCCAAGGGTAACTCCGATGAGAAATTGGAGGGTTTGGAGGCCATGGAAAAAAAGCTCGATGCTTTTATGGTATCGGTTAATGAGAAATTGGAGGCTCAATCCAAGTTGGTTGAGAGCTTAGTCTCGGGAATGGCGACGGGAAAGGGTGTGAGGTCGTCTAGCTCGAGTGTTAGTCATGAAGATTTGATAGCTCGACTTAAGGCCTTTGAGGCAAAATTGGCCGTGACTCTCAAAGCTTTGGATCAACAGTCAAACACGGTTGCGGATTTTGCAACTCAAGGCGGAGGTTTGTTGCAAGTTGGTTGTGAAATGAGAGAAGAAATGGGCCAAATTTATGAAGTTACTCGGGCCTTGACATTGAAAATTACTAATTTCGATATTTGTTTGGTGGCTCAAGCAAATAATGTGCGCTCATGTCTTGATCGTCTTGATTCTCTCGAGTATCGGACTCGACCCGGTTATGTTGATCCTACCCAAGTCCACCACCCATAAGCCCATCTCCCTTTCTTTTGTTTTTCTAGGCTTAGTACTTTAGTTTGCATAACACCATTCGGCCCATTTTGGCTTTTGTTTATTCGGCCCATGTGGCTATTCTTATTCGGCCCATATGGTTTGTTTTGGATAATTTTATTTTGTGTGCCTAGATTAACTTTTCTCATTTTATTAATTCGTGTTTGCATGACTATTTCTTTCCTCAACTTATATTATTCTAGTTGTTTTATGTCTTGTTCTTGTCTTTTCGATGATGTTAAGAGGGGGAAGAAATCGTATGACCTGAATTATTGCCTAAGCTTGCTCCTTGTCAAGATCTTTAATCTCTTAAGGGGTTCCATGCTATAACTTTGAATACAAATAACTTGTTCTTGTGATCAACTTACTATAACTTTGGTAGTAGCATGTTGAGGGGGAACTTGACCTTAGTCACAAATCATAGAAGACTTGCCATCATCAAAAAGGGAGAATTTGTTGGACCATATTTATATAAGTTTTGATAATGACAAGTATTATGATTTGTAATATGTTATACACTTGTGATTGTAATTGTTTGTTAAATGGTGCATATCTTAGTTGACAATTACCATGAAGACTAATTACGGTTATAGCATATGATGGAATTCTCATGATGAATTTGGAGCTTGGTAATCAAGTTTGGTTATGGTTTTTTTGCCTATAACCATAGAAGACTAAATCAAGCAAAACAATATATTATTTGATGGGAGCTCAAGATGAAGGGTTTCTAGATCAAAATGAAGAAAGGAACCTATATTTGAAGATCTCATGAAGATTAGGGATATAGGATTTCATTCTATAAATGGTATGAACAAAATGATTTTTGAGAAAGTATGGTTATAGCTATTTCATCTCTAACCTTACCTATGAAAGTTCTTGGTTATAGCTATTTTACCTATAACCATGAACGACTTATAAGAGAGCACAATCTAAGCTTTGGATTCACTTATTCTTTCGAAAATTAAAGTGATATTTATACTATATCTTTTCTAGATGAAATTGGTAATATAGATTATATTAATCCTACTGATTTATCATATAACTTATGGGTTGTTATGTGATCTAGGGTTTCTAATCATATTATCTTAGTTTTATAAATTAAAACTAATTATTGTTAGGGTTACAATTAGAGTGAAATGGATTATGGCCATATCACCTTCTAGTCGAAATTATCCAAGTAGTAATTAGGGTTTTTATATAAGAGGTATTTCATAGATAAAAATAAAAGATTTGACCTAGCCTACTTCAAGATTTTTCGGACCTAAGGGGGGCGGTTAGGGTTCGAATCTTTGACCTAGTTTTAGGTTTTTCTACTCCTATAAATACCAAAGTATTTCATTAGAAAAAAGCAAGACACTCATTTGAGAAAAACTTTCGCAAAAATATTTAAGCATATTTCGAATTCAATCTCTTCATATTTGCAAATTATTTTCGAAACCCTAATTGTGTCCGAAGCTAAAACTGTGTGCCTCTCTTTAAGTCAATCATTCTTGTTCATCTCATTATTAGGATAATAGTACTCATTGTATTCATACTCGTTCATTAACGTGAACCCTAATAGAATCTAGTAGTACTTTTTTATTAACGTAAGATAGAAATCGAGTATTTAACGATACTGTAACACCCCCATACTCCAAGTGCCTTACCAGGACCACTCAGGTATGAAGACATTACCATCTCGGTTACCCGAGGCAATGATAATCAAACAACAATGAAGAAACAACGTTTATTATAAATGATTAACGAATAGATACAATCCTTAAAACCTAACCAAAAGTACGATACATGTTCTCAAACTGACTGTTCTAACTGAAATGTAAATAAACTAAAAGCTACAGCGGAAGACTCCTATCATCATGTCGTGGCATCCCAGCCTATCCCAAAGTACTCATCTCAATACCGCTCAATATCCGCTCACCATCCCCGAATGGATCACCGCAGTTTACAAAACAACACCGGGTCAAGTACTAATCACACAATCAATATAAACAACAATGATAAGATAAACAGACATGACTTAAATCGTCACACACACACACAACCAACCAATTCCCATCATCTCAATATCGATCGTCCACTTTGGACACCGTGCAGTGGGGGACCGCAGCCGTACCCACCAAATCCCCGCTCCACATAGTGAGCGATAACCCTGTCCATTAATGTGCACATCCCTTCTATGGCGGGTTCCACAGAAGGCGAAACTAGGGCGTGAAGTCACTCCCGCAAGTGACCCCACTCAGCCGAGGCCACGCCTCGCGAACCATCAACAACGATCACAACCACAATTACAGTACAATTATTATATCAAATACCAAATACAATACATCAACTAATATCCCATTATGGGACTAATACTGAGTAGGAAATCCTACCTGGTATGCACAAAATCAGACGGTCTCTACTGCTGAGTCAAAAGGCCTCTTCTATGAACCCTCCTCCTATCATACAACACATAGAGGCTACCACATCACATACTGCACATAAAACCCCCAATCTCTAAATTAGGGTTTAACCAAATCAAAGGAAATACAATAAAAAGGGTACATAGATTTTACCCTCGACGCAAGGAACCCAACAGCATTTAACAACGACAAGAACCGACCGTCGAACTCCGGAATTGCTAAGAATGCGATTAAGAAGATGAACTTGTTTGCTTTCTCTCTTAAACAGGAATTTAGGTTTTGTAAAAGTGATTTAGAATAATGACGATGAAGCTTAAATACCTTAATCGCATAATTAACAAAACCCGAGAAAACTCCCCGTAAAACCGGACACTCGATCGAGTACCCAAGGTACTCGATCGAGTACCCCCTTACTCGATCGAGTGCCCCAGCTACTCGATCGAGTACCCAACAGGTCAGAAACTATTGATCGAGTACCCAACAGGTCAGAAACTTTCTCTAACCAGAAATAACACTTGGACAGCTTAGCATACAACTCATGATCCCTCAAAGTCTGCAACACGATCCTCAAATGCTCCTCATGCTCCTCCTTAGTCTTAGAGTAGACTAAGATATCATCGATAAACACCACTACAAACTGGTCCAAGAACTGTCTGAAGATTCTGTTCATCAAATCCATAAACATTGCCGGCGCATTAGACAACCCAAACGGCATCACCACATACTCATAATGGCCATACCTCGACGTGAAAGCTGTCTTTGGTATGTCCACCTCTCTAATCTTCACCTGATGGTACACCGACCTCAAATCAATCTTGGAAAAGACCGTTGCACCACTCAACTGGTCAAACAGTCATCTATCCTTGGCAAAGGATACTTGTTCTTTATCGTCACTCGGTTCAGCTCCCGGTAATCTATGCATAACCTCAAACTCCCATCTTTCTTCTTCACGAAAAGAATTGGTGCTCCCCACGGCGATACACTTGGTCTAATGTATCCCTTCTCTATCGATCATCCAATCGCTTCCTAAGCTCCTCCATCTCCTTAGGACCCATACGTACGGTGCCTTAGAGATTGGCCCCGTCCCCGGCTTCAACTCAACGGTGAAATCTATCTCCCTCTTCGGTGGCAACCCCTTTAATCTCTCTCGGAAAAACATCTCGCAAACTCTCCCACCACCGGTATCTCATCAACCGTCGGACTCTCTATCCGGTCATCTCTCACATGGCACAAGATCAAAGGACATCCCTTCCTCAGATAAGACTTCAAGGTGACAGCTGCAATCAACTTAACTTTGGGTTTGACTAGAAACCCACGATAAGACACACTAACACCCTTAGGACCTCTTAAAGACACTTTCTTTTGATGACAGTCTATCTTAGCTTTATACTTTCCTAACCAATCCATCCCGACTATCATCTCAAAACCGTTAAAAGGAAACTCTAGCAAGTCTACAGGGAAATCAACTTGCCCAACTATCAAAGATACATCTCTGAACAATCTCCCACACGATACAGACTCACCCGAAGGTATGAAAACTTGCTCACTAACAGACTCATATACTCTCAAACCCAACTGTTTGACGTGACTCGAAGACACAAACGACTGAGAAGCCCCCGAATCAAACAAAACAAAGGTAGGAATACCATTAACAAGGAATGTACCTGTGATAACGTGCGCATCTTCCTACCGCTTTCTTCTCCATCATGAATAACTTGCCATCGGTCTTCCGCCCACCTCCCTGGACAAGATCTTGGCCGATGTGGTCGGCTTAGCACCGACCCTTGATTGTTGTTGTTGTTCGTTGGTGGTTTCTGATAAGAATTACCGCCGTTGCGGTTGCCTCCACTCGGTAACTCGACTTCCCGGTTTGGCCATGATCCCGCCGGCCGTTGCTCGCGAAGCTCCGCGCAGTCTCTCGGAAAGATCCCGGTGCCCTTGTGCACTCATGTCTCTTGTGGCCTACACCACCACACCTATAGCAGGTCACTCCCCAACTATTACTCACACTTCCACGGCCACGCCCAAAGGAAGCCCCAAAGATCGAACCGCACTCCTAAGAAAATCCCTTGACCGATTGTGGTTGCCTTTCTTGTGATTCGATTGGCCACCACCTCGCTCTCGACTTCCTCTTCTCACCACCTAACCTCTCCCGAGCCATCTCCACCAACCTCTCGGCCTCTCCCACCCCTCTCATAAGCTTCCTTAACATCGCAAGGACTCCCACGGGTAACTTATCCATAATCTTAGGGGTCAACCCCTCTCAAACCTCAATGCCAGATTCTCCTCACTCAAACCCATATCCTCAAAGATACCTAGACTTCTCATTGAACACCTGTAGTACTCACCACCGACATCTCGGCGGTCATCTTAAAACCATCAAACTCTTCTCTCAACTTACTCCTCACATGTTCCCAGACAAACTCCTTCCTCACGGCCCTACGAAACTCCTCCCAAGGTATAGCAGGTAAGCCTTGGTTTGTATATATCTCTTTAGCACTCACTTTCACTGAATCCCACCACTTGCCTCGTCGCCTCCCTCGGATAGAACCCACTGTTCCACTCTCATCTCATCAGACGGTGAACCAAGTCTAATATGTTCTCTATCTCTCTCACCAACTATCAAGAAGATTAGGCTCCCAACTCCCTTGTACTCTTTCGGGTTAAACCTCGCAATGTAGAGGCTGATTTTTGAATGGTCAACCTCCTTCTCCTTATCCTTATTCTTATCCTCATTCACTTTCTTTAGGGTCTCAGTAAGAGCATCCTGGTGCTCTAACATCTTAACGATGTCATCCACAAATCATAAGCTCGGCTCTCGTGATACAAAGCAGTCTTCTTGGGCGGCATCTTGAAACTATACATATATAAGAAAGGGTAGATATGAACACACGTACTAAACTTCAAAACACGAAAACACGCCACCCAGAACCTACTCGATCGAGTTCCCAAACCCACTCGATCGAGTAACGGGCTACTCGATCGAGTGCCCAACATACTCGATCGAGTACCCAAACATCGACCCTAACAGACCTTCTGATCTCTTACCTACTCGACCGAGTAGCTCGATCGAGTACCCCTAGTTACTCGATCGAGTACCCAAAAACACGATTCTGGACTCAAAATCGTCAAAAACCCACCCGATCGAGTCACCCCACTCGATCGAGTCATGCTAATACATAAAGCTACCCGCATGTTACGTCATATGCTAACATGCTAAACTTATAAACCACATTATATCATAATAAACATGCTACGCATCCTTCCTACTATCTACTTAGATCATTTCATCATGTTATTAAATGCCACATTGTAAATCATCCAACATGTTATCATCTCATCAACAAGTTCCCACATATCACCATTTTCTTTCACATGCTCAACTTTCTACTTCAACACCCAACAATTAACACATTTCATCACATTCTTACACAAGTTAACCAAACACACATACGACTCGACAAACACTTCCCCATGTGACCGGTTCAAAGTTGTAGGGCGACCCCGCGACTTTAGGACGTCTCCCAAGCCTTTGCACTAGCTCCTACAACTTTTACCCGGGTTCATTTTAATTGACTCCCTATGTTCATTAGGTTCATTGGTTACAGGTTTCAGGATCGTCGCTCTGATACCATTTGTAACACCCCCATACTCCAAGTGCCTTACCAGGACCACTCAGGTATGAAGACATTACCATCTCGGTTACCCGAGGCAATGATAATCAAACAACAATGAAGAAACAACGTTTATTATAAATAATTAACGAATAGATACAATCCTTAAAACCAAACCAAAAGTACGATACATGTTCTCAAACATACTTGTTCTAACGAAATGTAAATAAACTAAAAGCTACAAACGGAAGACTCCTATCATCATGTCGTGGCATCCCCACTATCCCATACTCATCTCAATACTGCTCAATATCCGCTCACCATCCCCGAATGGATCACCGCAGGTTTACAAAACAACACCGGGTCAAGACTAATCACACAATCAATATAAACAACAATGATAAGATAAAAGACAACTTAATCGTCACACACACACACACAACCAACCAATTCCCATCATCTCAATATCGATCGTCCACTTTGGACCAGCCCGTGCCGTTGGGGGACCGCACCGCACCCACCAAATCCCCGCTCCACATAGTGAGCGATAACCCCGTCCATTAATGTGCACATCCTTCGTGGCGGGTTCCACTGTAAGGCGAAACTAGGGCGTGAAGTCACTCCCGCAAGTGACCCCACTCGCCCCGAGGCCACGCCCGCGAACCATCAACAACTATCACAACCACAATTACAAAGACAATTATTATATCAAACAACCAAATACAATACATCAACCAATATCCCATTATGGGACTAATACCGAGTAGAAATCCTACCCGGTATGCACACAATCGACGGTCTCTCTACCACTGAGTCAAAAGGCCTCTTCTATGAACCCTCCTCCTATCATACAACACATAGAGGCTGCCACATCACATACTACACATAAAACCCCCAATCTCTAAATTAGGGTTTAACCAAATCAAAGGAAATACAATAAAAAGGGTACATAGATCTTACCCTCGACGCAAGGAACCCAACGGTACGAACAACGACAAGAACCGACCGTCCCGAACTCCGGAATTGCTAAGAATGCGATTAAGAAGATGAACTTGTTTGCTTTCTCTCTTAAACAGGAATTTAGGTTTTGTAAAAGTGATTTAGAATAATGACGATGAAGCTTAAATACCTTAATCGCATAATTAACAAAACCCGAGAAAACTCCCCGTAAAACCGGACACTCGATCGAGTACCCAAGGTACTCGATCGAGTACCCCCTTACTCGATCGAGTGCCCCAGCTACTCGATCGAGTACCCAACAGGTCAGAAACTATTTTATTTCGCAACTTACCCTTACTCGACAGAGTAAGGCCTACTCGATAGAGTACCCCAAGACTTATAAATACGGAGTATTACAGATACTCAAATTGAGTTACAACTATAGTTAATTGTACGAGTTAGATTGATAATTTTGTAATCCGTAGAAAGGTACTAAAGTTATCAATCGAGAAAATTGGACGTAGGTTTCGACTTGTGAAAATGAACCACTTCAAAATTTCGTGTGTCTCATTTATTTACGCATTTATTGTTTCATTTTCACACACACGATAAATTAATTAGTCAAGTTTAATTAATAAACTTCGAGTAATTAATCAATTATCAATAAATCGAAAAAGTGGGCAAGAGTTCTACATACTCAATTCGCCCCCCCTCTTGAGTATATCTTTTTATAAACTCTTCATCGGAGTAAATACATTAATGAAAAAGAACGAAAAATAGGAAAAAATATCATTCAATGTTTTAAAACCTTGATAAATATTTTTAACAAGTCCATTTATATAATGACCTCTCACTAAATTATATAAATGATTTCAAGATCCATCTTTAAACAAAAATAGGCATCGCTTGGGCGAAACATCCCATAATTGTGTAAAATCGGTAAGTTAACGATTGACTAATTCTGCCTCTAGAACTCTTGGTTGACGAATTTCCTTAAATCCATCTACTAGCCCTGGAATACAAGACCGTCTTATACCCCATTAAGTCAAACCAACTTTGGCGCGTGATAACCGTTTATTACCCTAATTACCCGAGGTAAAAAGAGAACACCCCGCTTGGGCAAGCGTGGCTCTAATGAACAAGGGATTCATAGGTGTTATTAATTGGTAAGGCTAATCTCAATTTTAGTTATGTGAGAGATCTTGTCAATTTACTCATAAATTTCGTATAAGTGAACTAAGTCGGTGAATGTAAATGACGTGAATTGACAACCGCGAAAATAAAATGCATGTGAATGGCGATTTTGGCATGCGCGGAAAAATAATAGCAAGCAAGCATATGAAAAATCCTAGTATGGCCACCTAGTTAATAAAAACTAGTCTATTACATTATGGAAACCAACTCCTTGGTCCCTTGCCTCTTCATAGGAACATCTTCCAAAAGGGGCTTCTTCAAGTGGGATTTGGAACACCATTCCAAAAATAGACTCCGTCTTGATGTAATCCGTCTTTTGGAAACGCCGGTAAGAATAACTATTACAATTAAATTAAATAGCTATTCCTATTATACATTAATTAACAAAATAAATAAAACTATTAATTAATTACAAACCGACGATACAAGATCGTATTTACTTACAAACAAATCGCTATTCCCATTCATTCGGGTAATAACGATTAGAATAAACTAGGCCATACTAGGTACAACAAAATAAATACTTTAAATAAATGACAATCATTCATTCAACTTAAATAAATATGCTTAAAATGCTGTAAAAGGATGCCAAAATCGCCCTATCTAATTATCGTTGGTATCCATCTCGGTTTTGTGGATTTAATCGATTTTTAACTTGTAAAAATCAATAATCAACTCTTAAATCTCATTTAATTCCAAACTAATTGTCCAAACTATTTTGAACCTCAAAAATTAGTCCTCACTAATTTAATGATGAATAATTAGTTTGATTTGGTGATATTTTGCTAATTAAATCGGAAAAATTATAACTTTTAAGTAACAAATCCAAAATTAATGAAAATATTACCACAAATTGAAACAAAAAAATTTGAGTATTCTGGAACACTCCCAAGAACACCAAAATGTAAGAAAAATGCCCAAAAATTCGGATAAAAATTTATGAAGAAAAAGATCGATATTTATCGGTTTTTAACCACTAAAACCAATAAACATCAAAACAAGGTGAAATCACATTTTAAATTTCACTTTTAAATTTTAAAACATATTTTTAAATGTACATAAATTTATCAAAGGCAGGAATAAATGTTTCGAGTATATGATTAATTTATTTCACTTTTATCAACTTTTATCTCATAAAATCAATAAACATGCAAAACTTCAAACCAACCTTCGAAATTTTACATACAATATGTAGAAAATATGCATGAAACACCATAAACATTTCATGACCGAATCAACATTTAACTATTTTTAGTTAACTCTTAACCAAAATATGGCATTTTTGACTCGGTTTTCTACCAAAAATCATTAAAAATAGCAAAATAACTTCACAAATCACCAAATTTTACCACAAACTTTTTAAGATCAGTTAACTCTTAACCAAAATGTTCGTGCTGAAACCTCTTCTAACACAATTTTTGAGTTTTTCAAATTATCTCATAATTTGTTTAATATGCTTAAAATCAACATGCAAGTTACAAGCCTTGCTCTGATACAACTTGAAAGATCATAGATCCTAATTACACTCTCTAATTAAAAATAAAATTATCTCATAATTCATTTTTATGTGATCTATGTAATATGCATGCTAATAAGAAAGCATAATTATAAAGATTAAGGAAAAACAATTTCCTTACATTGTATTGATGGTAATATGAAGCTGTAACCGCAGATTCTACAACGGAGGCTGAGTACATTGCAGCATCAGAAGCTGCTAAGGAAGCTGTGTGGATCAGGCAATTCACGGAAGGTCTAAAAGTAGTACCTACCGCCAATGATCCCATCACTCTCTATTGTGATAATAGTGGGATGATCTTCCAAGCTAAGGAGCCGAAGTCTAGTAATAGATCTACACATGTACTTAGAAAATATCATGTAATAAGAGATTTCATTGAAAGAAAGGAAATTGCGATTTGTAAGGTTGGGACGGATGACAATTTAGCCGATCCGCTCACCAAGCCTTTATCACAGGCTAAACATGATGGACATATGGCGTCCATGGGACTTAAACGTGTACCAAGTCTATGTTAGATTTTGAAATGAAATAAAAGTGTTGTTTTTGTTCAAGTTCATAATCACATTTGTCTTTTATCTTTAATTTATACATTGTTACATCCAAATGGGTTGTGGTGACAATTGAACCCCGTTAAAGTGAACACGGATTAACATAGTATTTGCCCATAGTCACTTGTATGAGGTGACGTCTCGAAGTGACTAGAATGTGATGCGATTGATGGCAAGTTCAAGTGCCATAGAGTCATGTGAGATGACTAGTCGATCACATAGGCAGACTGTTAGGAACATTTTGTCGGGCCTAATGACCGCTTATAGAGTTCTGGCAAATTTATATAGCCTGGTCGTGGCAAGAGCTGCTATAGTATTCAAATGAGTCGATTCTTTTGACTAAAGACTATTCGCCTAAGATGGCACAGATTTTGCATTAACTTTGATTTGTGTTACTACGACCTTCAGAATTGTCCACCCCTAGTCGGGTCATAACAATATCTCGTGCCACTCGAGGAGTAATGAATCGAAATGCGTGGCCACGCTCGGAATGTATCCATGGTGGATAAATCCGGTCAATCGCTTATTCTCCGGATCGAGGAAACCACTCGATATGATCACTTGCAAGCACGACCGAAAGACACCTTGCATTGAGTGGGAGATAGTAATAGGACAAGAGAATTGGTGACGCACACTTGTCGAGGACAAGTGGGAGATTGTTGGAATATGTGTCCTCTGACAATAATGCAATCACGACTGTTGATCATGATGATCACATGTTTAAGTCTCATTATAAAGAATACAATTGGGAAGTAATTTCTTTATCATTCAATGGTCCACACATATGGTAATGATTGGCGACTAGAGTTTGACATTCGTCGTCGTGCGACGGTGGTGATCGATTGATCCCCTAGGTCATACCTATAGTGGCAACACTCTTAATTGATCATTTAATTAATCGTATAACGTTACGAGTTAATTAAATTACTTGATAATTGACAGACGATTTTGCAAGTAAAATTTACGTATCACATTGAAATTTGATTAAATGGGATACGGTCTGAGTAATCGAATTGTATAATTGGTCATATGAAATTATTGTTTAAGGAAATAATTAAATTTGAATGAATTATTATAAGTACAATTTGTTATGATTTATAATTGATAAAATATTTTGGTACAAGTAATTATGAATTACTAAAGTCGATTTTTGTACATGACGTATTTTTATTAATACGTTGATTTTTAATATGTTAAAAATACATGGCAAATTTATGTGACATGTGACATGTGACAAATTGACAAATTGACAAAGATAAAATGGAATCCATTTTATCCTCATATGGACCGAAATATTGGGTGTGATTAACATATTCTTATAATGTTAATTAAATTTTGGAAGATGTAATCATTTTTCGACAACTAGGCATGCATACCTAGTGTCTCTTGTGGAAGAGCACCAAGCCCATGCATTGGCCTTCCTCCACCCTCCTACCCGGTTTCGCCTAGAAAAGAACAAAGGGTCTTTTGCTTAAAAATTGATCATTCACCATATGTATGTGTGTGTGATAATTTTCATTCATTCATCTTTTCAAAAATATTTTAGAGAGAGATAAAAATATTTTTCTCCTTCCTTCCTCTTTCTCCTACCCGGTTTTAGGAGCTAAGACCAAATTATTTTGGGTCATTTTTCCTTACAAATTAATATTGTACTAGTATTTATAATATTGATTTTAATTAAGAGTGTGCTTTGGGTATAAATCCTTGGGAGAGATCCTACACTTGGATCTTTGTTCATCCAAAAGGAAAGCTCAAGAACAAGAGAGAAGAAGATCTCTCTTGTGCCCTAAAACCGAAAATCCAATGTAAGGATGGAAGATTCTTCTCTTATTTTGATTATAGTTTGCATGCATAAGATCATTTATTAATTTTATGACAAATTAAATTAAAACATATATGAATATGTTAAGTATATAGATCTACTTTTCTTACACAAATATGTTGAGAGCCCAAATCACCGGGTTCAAGCAAAGGGATGAGGAATAATTATATGAAGCATGGGAGAGATTTAAAGACACTTGTCGTTCTTGTCCACACCATAGACTTAGTGAGTTGTTCCTTGTGCAACAATTTTGGAACGACTTATATGAAGACTCCCGCAATGTTCTTAATATGGGATCCAATGGAATGTTTACCGAAGTTGATAACAATCAAACATGGGCTAAAATCAAAGAGATGGCGGTTCATAATTCCCAATATAGTAGGCCCTGAAAGGCCACTAGGGGAAGAAAGCATGAGGTAGATTCCATCACTCAATTGGGTGCTCAACTAAGTGCTCATATCGACACCATCAATTTGAAGTTTGAGAAGGCCATGGCTAAGCTTGATGAAGCTTCCAAATCACCCAAACAACATGTTAATGCTATGGTGGCATGATCCTCTATCCCAAGTGGAGTATGTGAAAGTTGTGGAACCTTGGGACATGATCAAAGTGAATGTAGGGGAACAAATGAACAAGTTAATGCTTTCCAAGCATACAAGAGTGGTATCCCTTATTCCAACTACTATAATGAGAATACCAATTTTCATCCAAATATTTCATACAAGAGCCAAAATGTTCAAAACCCCCAACCCACATACACCCCACCTCCAATGACAAACCAAGCTCAAAGACCCTTTTTCAACCAAAGCCAAGGTTATCAAAATCAACCTTCTTACAACCAATCAAATGACCAAATGCAAAAGAACCAACAAGAATTCTTCACCCAAATGCAAAAAGATAGCCAAGCTAATAAAATAACTATCAACAACATTCTTGCCCACACCAAAATGTTAGAAACTCAAATGACTCAATTAGCATCTTCTAGCTCTCAAAGACAAAAGGGGTAATTACCGCCTTAAGGTAATCCCCCAACACATGAGACGGTTAGTGCCATCTATTTGAGGAGTGGTACAAGATATGAGGGGCCGAAGAGGCCAATTGATGAAGATATTGTAGATGCTAGTGACAAGCAAAGAGTTGTGGAGAACTCTAAGGAGGTAGATCCTACCACCAATGAAGTTTCAAAGAAGAAGAATGAAGAGAAGGCTAAGGAAAAAGAGCCTATTGTGATTAGACTTCCATTCCCAAGTCGCCAAGCTAAGCCTAAGCTTGATGACCAACTTAGAAAGTTCATGGAGATTGTGAAGAACTTAGAAGTCTCAATCCCATTCACGGAATTGATCAATCATGTTCCGGCTTATGCAAAGTACATGAAAGACATTCTTACCAAGAAGAAATCTATCCAAGAGTTGGAGACTATTGCCTTCACCAAAGTGAGTATTTCTATTCTTCAAGGGAGTTCCCCTCCAAAGCTCAAAGATCCGGGAAGTTTTTCTATTCCATGTACCATTGGCGACACTACAATCAACAAAGCATTATGTGACCTTGGAGCAAGTTAAGTGTCATACCATACTCGGTATGTAAGAGGCTAGGAATGGGAGAGCTCAAATGCACCAAAATTACTCTTCAAATGGTGGATCGATAAATAAAGATACCTTTAGGGGTATGGGAGGATGTGCCCGTGAGAATTGGCAAATTCTTCATCTCGGTAGACTTTGTCATTGTAGACATTGAGGAGGATTCCAACATTCCTATCATCTTAGGAAGACCTTTCTTGCATACTGCCGGAGCGGTAATCGATGTGAAACATGGAGAGCTCACACTAGAAGTAGGGAACGAGACAATAACTTTCAATCTTGACAAAATAATGAGAGCTCCCCGACTACATGAGCCATGCTTCATGGTCGATCACTATAGCCAAGAAAGTGATAGAAAGAAGTTAGAATCTCTATGCAAAGATCAAGCTATGGGTAAAGAAACACCACCCATATAAAAGAAGAAAGTGGATGACCTTCAAGTAGCTCTATTCGGAGAGCAAGGAATTTTCAACAACAATGAGAGCTTGAATAACACACCCATCATGACAAGTAATGAAGAAGGCCTCATTGGCCATGACAACAAGAAAGAAGAGTTGCTCTTGTCAACTCATGACATTATTGGGGAACTAGCTAGTGAAATTTGCGGTCTATGGGACGATGAATTTGAAGGATTAGTCAATCCTTATATTGGAAATGCTATGACCTTAGACCAAGGCTTTATTGATCCTTGTCATCACTTTGACTTGGAATGCAACAATGAAGAAACAATGTGCAAAGGTCTACCCAAGACCTCTATCATGAAAATGAGCAAGCCTTCGACTACTTCTAAAAGGTGTTGAGTAACATCAACAACACCTTGGCTTTACCCCCTTGACATCTCATCCAAGAATGAGAGTTTGGTGGAGTCCTGCCTAAACCACCATTTGTAAATATTCTAACCCCTTAACTCGCATTTTATTTCCTTTATTGCATCTTTGTCATTTTTGGATTTACATTTTTGTGCTTTGATGAAGATTTTTGACATGGGAGTAAGTGAGGGAGGTATTTTAATATGTTTTGAAGTGTAGTGTTTGACCAAGTGTGGGGATAGCAAATGCCTAAGCTAACCAAACCTTTGTAGTGCACCCACAACATTGAACAAAGGAAAAGAAGAAAGAATGACATGGGAAAAGGAATCCCCACGAGCGAACCTGAGCTCGTGGGAACTGAAGAGGATCCGAGCATCTCCAAGTGAATCCAAGCATCCCCAGCATCAATCTGAGCGTCCTGGCCTTAGGACGTGGGAGCTGGGAAGTTTTGAATTGAAGGAAAAGTCCTGTAAGGAAATCTGCGTAAGCCAACTTCAATTCGCTCGTCCCCAACTTCAGGACGCTCGTCTTGACTTGAATCCGCGCGTCCTGAGATGTTCCAAAATTTATCAAATTTTCCTGTAAGGAAATCCGCACGTCCCAGGAAGGATCCGAGCGTCCCAGCAGAAATCCGCTCGAGCTGAGGAGGATCCGCGCGTCCTGACATTGTTTTGCAATTTCAGGAAATTGTAAGATGATCCGCTTGTCCCGTGAAGGATCCGAGCGTCCCTGACCTGTACTTAACAAAAACACGGGACATTTCCCTTCCTTCCCAATTCATTTCTATCTTTCAAAAACACAAACACACACCTTTTCTCCCACTTAAACCCTCAATCAACCCATTCAAAAACACCAATTTCTCAACAAAATTCACCACCATTCAAACAACACTTGCTCAAAACAAGATTAAATCACTTCTTTATCAACAAAAGACCATCTAAACATCAAATTCCTCACAAATTGAATCAAATTTCTAGGGTTTGGGCAAAAATTCGAAAATCCTAAATTGATTGAGGAATTGGTTGAAGTGTGAGGAAGCAAGGAACATTCAAGCAAAATCTTGATTTGTTGATACCAATTTGAGAAGGAGAATACAATGGCAAGGACCAAAGGCGGAACCAAGGCACCCAAGATTCCAAATTTATCAAAGAGACAACAAGCTCTTCTTGCATCTAAGGCTTTGGTAGTGACCCAACCAAGGGTGGAAAACCAAGAAATCGCAACTCCTATTGAGGAAGCTACCACACCTACTCTGGTTATAGAACAATTGCCAAATTTTCCGGAGGTAACTTTCTTAACCGATGCTCATAGGAATGTATTTTTATCCCTTGCTAAAAAGACTATTGTGGCTACCAAGTTTATTTGTCAAGACACTTTGGAAAAATTGGGTGTGCTTGAGAGAACTAGAGCATTTTTCGAGTCCATGAGGTTGTTAGCCCTCTTTGAAATGGAAGAATTGACTTACCCTTCATTGACCATGGAGTTCATAAGCTCCTTGAGGGTGTCTAAGATAGAGACTCGACATTATGTTGAATTCCGTCTTGAGAACAAGAGTAGAAGAATGACTTTGAGTGAGTTTGGTAATGTGTTTGGTCTTTTACAATATCATCATTATGAGAAGAAGCCTTTGAAATATGATGCCGCTCCCCTTTGGAAAGCTATTACCGGTTGTCAATTTGACTCTTTCCGGGAGTGTCATGCTTTATATGTTCATCATCCGGGCATAAGAGTATGGCATAAGTTTGTGAGCAATACCTTGATTGCTAGAAAAGGCACCAATCACTTCACCAAACTTGATTTTGTCTACCTTGAGTCCTTCATGAATATCAATGGAAAGTTCACCAAAAAGTACAACATTCTTCAACTATTGCTTGATCGGTGGCTTGAGATTGATAATGGGAAAGATGGAGCGGCCTTCATTGTAAACGGCGGCTTGGTAACGAGGCTAGCTAAGCACTTTAACCCGAATTTCAACAAAGATAACACCTACAAACCGGTTAAAGGGATCAACCTCCTTGATGTGAGCACTATGATCAACAAAATTCTATTGGGTCAAGAATGACAATCTTGACAACAAATATGAGTGGCTCATCAAAGAAGCTAAGTCCTTTATCTTGCCTAGCAAGATTTATCGCATCTCCGTCCGTAGCCCAAACTACCTATTGCCCGTCTCCAAGGAAGCCGAAGTGATAATTAAACAACATTGGGAACCAATTGCAAAGCCCTCCTCCTCCACCATACCCCTTTGCCTACCAAGAATTCAAACCGAGTGGCTCTAATATCATGGTAGGCAACGACTATTTGACCCAACTAATGCAACAAATGCATAAAGAAGCTCATGAAGATCGGGTAAATGCCTACCGTGCCCAATATCCACCCGTACTACATATAGCTAGGCAAGGACTTCTTGATCCTTCATGTCCTTTGCCTAGTTGGGCGGATAAGGAGATATTCTTCCCAAGTGCTTCTCAAGATGCCGAAATGGATAGTCGAGTGGCTAATGGAAAGGAGGTTATTGTTTTTGAAGACGGGGAAGGTAATGATTCATGCCAAGAAGAAGAAGAGCAAGGTTCAAGTTCCAATGATGATGATGGAAATGGTGAATCCTCCGGGTCAATGGAGGTGGATGATGAAAAAGATAATGAAGAAATTGATGATGCAAGTGACGATGATGATGACGGCAATGATGCCGGTGATGAGGATGTCGTGATGAGCGACAATTGAGGGTTGACAAGGCTATTTGGAGGATACCACACATGCAGGGTTGATTACTTGACTTCAACCTATTCCATTGTGAGTTTCCTACACCTCCTTTAGCTTTGTCTCTATATCATGTTTTTAATCTTTATCTTGAGTATTTGTTTTGAGTCCTAGCAACACTTAAGGGACTCCCACCTCGGTTCCATTGAGGTGTCTTATATTTTTTTCCCAATTTGAAAATCCAAAATCACAAATAGGATTCATGTATGGCATCCTTTCCTTGTGCATGAACTCCCCCTATTTTTACACTAGAAATAGTGTCTTACTTGGTTTGAAGAAGTTCAAACACAAGGGATGCGAGTTAATTCAAATTATCTCTCCGAACAATAGAAAGCATGCATCATATAGGGTAGATTAGAATGCATTCACTTATATATATATATGTCATGTAGTTTGCATATTAGTGTAGAAATCATGCATATTCATTTAGCTTGCATTGCATAATTTCCTATCGTTTTGGCCATTGAGGACAATGCCCATACTAGTGTGGAGATGGGAAATTCTAACTTAACTTTTAAAATCAAAATGATAAAAATTGAAAATTTTCGAAAAACACAAAAACATGTTCTTTTATTTCACAAAAATGTGTTTGTTTGTCCTCTTATCACATTGGATCGACTACGCCACATCCGAGGCATGAGGAATATGAAGACCGCATGGTATGATCTTTCCAATTTCCTTTTTCCTCTCTATGTTAATGATTATGTGGCTTTATTTTGGTTGATGCGGTACAAACCAATGTGATCTTAGGAGTTGCATGTAGTTTATATGGCATACTAGTTGATAGAAGCATATGCATTAGGTTGTATAAATGTTAGTTGCATTATGGCATGTAGTTGCATTTTAGAAAAATTTTGCGAAAACATCTATTTGGGAAACTTGACAAGTGTATATAAGGCCCTTGTAGATACTTTTTCTTCTTGAGACTTTTCTCATTAGAATACCTCTAAAACACCCTAGTATGTGTCATGCTAGTATCCTTTAACCCATTGACTAAGGTCTAGTCAAGAGTACCTTGTGATGTGATAACTCCTTGGCTACCGTTTATTCCAAGGTGACCCTTGAAACCATGCAACCATCTTCCACTTCTATCATCATTTTTGTCAACAAAAAGGGAATGGGCACAAAAATTATCAACTTGAGTTCAAGTACCAAAATGAAAATCAAGAAGTTTGCACAAATTTGCATCAAAGAAAAGAGGAGTACAAAAATAAAAACTCATATGCTTCAAATAAAATCACCCTTGCTACAAATTGGGGTGACTTTGAAAATTTTCAAAAAATGCAAAAGTTGAAAATTGTCAAGCATCAAATTGCCAAACATCAAAGAAATGGCAAAAGAAATTGTTCTCAAAAATGTCAAATGCCATAAGAAATTGGGGGGAATAACAAAACCAAAAGCAAACTCCCACTATGAAACTCAAAAGCATATTGATCCCTTTTTCCATTGAACCCGCTTTTGTGCATGGTAGAGAGGGGCGACCCTTCTTCTTGTCTAGGCAAGAGGGGGAATTCCGCGATCCTATAGTGTTTCTAACATCATAGGGAGACTACTCTTGACAAAAGCATTTAGCAATTGAGGACAAAGATACCCTAGATTGACACAACTTGGAGGTGATTTATTGGTATCCTTCTAGGCTTAGTAACTTGAAGAAACCATATCTATAATGGAGTGTGTACTCTTAGATTACTTCCCTTCTAGATAATTTCCGCCACTTAGATGAGGAAAGTGGCTATTCATTTTTGTAGATGCATCCATTACTTGTTTTGTGTGCTTAATGATTGAATACATCGCCATTTTGGCAAGCCCCACCTTGCCTTGCAAGAAGGCACCCTATCTCATGGATGTCTTGTTGTGAGTTGAAGGGGTGGAGTAAGACCCGCTAATTGTCTCATATCGGCTATATTAGTAGGTTAATTTAAATAAAGGTCATAGTTTTAGTCACCTCTTTACTCGGGACGAGAAAAGGTTCGGTTTGGGGATGTTTGATGTGACTCATATTTGAGCGCATTTAGTCCCCGAATTAACCTCGTTCTCATTCTTTCTAGCATATATTAGGGTCATTTCTTATCCTTAGTTTTCCATTTTGCATATTCTTTGAGGTTTTGTGTCCTTGGTAGGAGAGGATTGCTAACCTTGCATTTATGGAGCGAAATGGAGCTAAATGGATCGCTTCGAATGACCAACCATCGAAGAGGAGACCGACACTAGAGGCCTAAGCAAGTAAATAAAGTGAAATGGGCAATGATGAAAATATCCTTGAATCCCCAACACAATCCCCGCGGATTGTTAAAGAGCCAAACAAGAGAAGAATCTTGTGCCACAATCCGAGCGGCTTGAGCTCAGGACGAGCGTACAGAGCTCGATCCGAGCGTCCCGACTGCCAGTCCGAGCGGATCTTCTTATAGAACAGGTCGTGCTTCAGGTGAGGACGAGCGGATCTTGGTGGGAGTTGCAGCATGATCCGCGGATGTCCCTTGGGAGTTGCAATTCCTCAAGCTTCTCTTAGGGTCTTAATAGTCATTTAAGCCCTTAGTAACCCTAATCCTTGTACTTAATTTTAGTATAAATACCCCATTGTACTACCTAGATTATCATCAAATCTTAATCAAGCTTTAATCAATCCTTAATCATCTCTTAATTTAGTTGTAATACACATTTCAATATTAATCATATCTTTCATTAATCTCTCAATTGTTCTTAGTTCTATTTGGGTAATTAGAAGATTATTTGGGTTTATTGAAGGATTGGCAACCTTCCATCATTCATCACGTACTTCTATTATTCTTTGCTTTATTATTTGGATCATCTCCATATGTATAATCCCTTTTTACCCTTGTTTAATTATTGTTAATCACATCATTTATTCATCATGTTTTGCTTTGTTAGTATGATTGACAACCTTATTAGCATGCTAAACTTGATCATGAATGAGTAGTCCTTTAGCTAGGGTTAATGGGGAATTAGGGGAAACAAACATGGGGATTGATCTATGCTTAATCAAATATATTTTCATAATTAAATTGCTTGCTTGTTGTGATTTCAACCTATGCACATGTTATGTTTGATGAAATGCAAGCCTATGAATCCTTGCATTTTTTACCCATCTCTTATCTTTTCAATGAGGCTTGTAAGACATAAACCAACTCGAGCCACATTAACCCATGTATAGAGTTGAATAGGGGGAGACTAAGTCGACTTGTAGGTGTTGTATAGTCTAGATGACTCGGCTCCGGGACCTAAATCTTCCTAGGGATTGTAAGTTATATACTAACTCGATCCCATCACAACAATAAGCGCTTGCATCTATTTGAGAACATGTTTGTATGATCTATTTCCATGAATCCCCTATGAACCTATGACATCCTAGTGCTTTTAATCAATTGTTTACAACTCCTTTATTTGTTTTACTTTGTTTTCATTCATCTTGTTGATTAGTTTAGACTACATCTCATCTCAACCCATAATTTGTGACACCCTAAAACATAGCTACTTGCAATTGAAAATCCTACATCAATACCCGTCCTTTGGGATCTGACCTTTACTTACCTTTTTACTAAGAGTAGTTTGTGAAGTTATAAATATTGTTTTGGTTGGTAGCTTTTGACGGCGAGTTTTTACCGGACCACACCTTCCTCTTCACCTCCTTCTTTTAGTAGGTAAAGATCTCTTCCTTTCTAGTCTTTAAACCCTAACTTTTGGGGGAATTCGTTATGGGTAGTTAATTAGCAATTGGTAAGTGTATTAGGGGTAACTAAGGGGTAGTAATAAGGGGCTTTGTGTTATATATTAGTATGGGATGCATTGTGATAGTTATTATATAATCTATGTAGGATGAGACGGTTTTGTGAGATGGATGCTTGGTGATTTCGCCTAGCTTATGGATTATGCAAAAAGGTAGGTTAATCCTACTCGTTTTCAATAATGTGGTGTTGTTTATGTTGATGTTCCAGTTAGTTTGGCATAATTAGGACAATTGCATTATAACATGTTTAGTGGTAATCACATTATTAAGAGGATGATTATGATATGTTGGGTTGTGGTTCATGCTTTGGTCATTATCATATATATTGGGGGAGTTGTTGTTGTTGTTGTTGTTGTTGTTGTAGTTGTCGTTATTATCGTTGTTGTTGTTGTTGTTGTTGTTGTTGTTTTGGAGACGTAAGACGGTTGGGAGACCGTCTTATGCTTGAGTCGCCTCTTGGAGCTTCCCACTCCAAGAGGGATGTGCACATTAATGGCTTGAGTTTGGAGGGACGCGTGTGGTGGAGACACGGCGTCTGGCAGAGGATCCGGTTGGCTTCCGGACCCGGTACGTCTGGGCGTGTCCCGGTACCTATTTGTGGTTGTTGGTATGTCTGGGTGTGTCATGGTATCAGTGTGGTGGTCGGTATGCCTGGGTGTGTCCCGGTACCATAATGGTGGCGGTGGCGTGTTGGTGTCTCATTCACATTAGTAGTCATATTGTATGTTCATACATAAGTCGTGTCATCATTTATTTGTTTATTGAAACTGACGTTTGTTGTGTCTGTGTGTTTGTCTCCTGTCTCTTTTGGGGTGGCCTGTGTTGATCCATATGATGTCCTTTGGTCATATGGGGAGCAGGTTAGGTACAGATTGTTGGATAGTGCGCAGGAGACGGGATGAGCTCGATGAGTCACGAGATGGATATCACTAGTTAGATGAGTATAGTAGCCATGAGTTGTATTTCATTCATTAACTAATGGTTTGTAATCACTAAACTTGTTATTTATAATAAATGTTTCTTTATCGTATCTCCGATTTACCGCCTCGGGAAACCTAGAAGGTAACATCTCCCAATTACCTTGGCCAGGTAAGAAGGGGGTGTTACACTTCTCTCCTTGCATATATGTCAGGCCGAAGAGTTTTCTTGGATTTGATGAATATTTCCATAGCGTCCAGCAATTCAGTCCTTATTTTATTCATGTCTTCTAAGAGCAACGATGCAGCGATTTGAGCACAACATGCCCACCGATATAACTTGTTGTGGTACTAAGACTTATACGGACGTCCCTCAAAGTTGGATACAACCATCGTAATGAAACAGGCTGACTCTTCATATTTAGTAGCCCGACACTGTCATTCCCATTTCACATTTACCAAAGGAAACTTGGCCATAGCTTATATCCGCGTGTCACCCTTCATCTCCAAGAAGTCACTCATGCAACCGGCCTATCAGAAACAGAACATTCAGATTGACATATAGTAACACTGTTACTTTAATAATCTATTTGTAATGTTGATGACACTAATATGTAAAACAGAAAACTCAGGAAACTTATTGCTACTAATGCGACGTTGCAAGTGTTCGAGGCCTCCTAGTTGGCATACGATTGATTGTCAATCACACTAATCTGCTTATGGTTGAAGTCAATACAAACACCGAAGTAGTGATTGTCGACCAAACAAGGTATAAAAATAAGTTGGGCATCAATTCTGTAATTAGCCTTGCTCGCATGGATGAAATTATCCCAAATCTCAAACAGCTCGGTCTTTAAATTACCCTGTTCACTGTTCTCTTGCATCACAGCCAATAGAACATTCTGTATTTTAGAAAAAATAAAAAATAAATCAAGAGTTAGATTTCGTTTGGAAAAGCATTATATCTGATTAATTAGAAGTAGACATTTTACACCGGTTGAACTTACCATGTGACCTAGTCCAAGGTGAAGTATTGTTGGGCCTTGTCGCCGTGTGGCTCTTTTGTTGTTCTCGACATGATTTAAGAGTAGAGACCAACATTCGAACACAATCCAATTCGTGTGACTGTTTGGATGTAGTGAGAGTATATCTGCCCTTGTCAAGTTCCTTCTCTCTCCAAACACAGCCAAGGTATCACTGTTACAGCAAATTGAAGTCAGACTAGTCAAGAACTTTTACAGTAATAATGTTACAGTAACACTGTTATAGTAACAATGTCACATTTTACCTTTTATCAAAGTTGACATCATCAAGGAACCCATAATCAAGCACCTTCCTTCTCAGATTAGTTGTGGAGGACAATAAAGTCTTATTTGCTTTCATAAACTCAGAGACTAGGAACAAATCCTTTTTAGTAGGTGAATAACCTAAAGAACAACCCATTGCAGGAAGAGCTCTCAGACTTACTGCAATTCACACACGGGGATGTTAAACAAGAGGTAGACTTTTGGAACAACTCTGTTTTTTGCTATATTTTGGGTGTTAACCCTCCTACTGAGATTATTGAGAATTTTGTGTATCGTATTTGGGATAGATAGAGTTTCTTTCTTAGACAATGGAATCTTCCTTGTTCGTTTTACTAAGTTTGAGAACAGGGAAGCTTTATTAAACTCAGGGTATTACATGTTTGATAATAAGCCTGTGGTTATTCGTCCCTGGCTTCCTGAAACCGAGTTGATTAAGGAGAAAGTTGATATTGTTCCAGTGTGGGCAAGATTATCTGGTATACCCTTGAGATTTTGGGGGGCCTGTTTGCCTAAGATAGCTGGATTGGTGGGGAATTTTATTCGTATGGATGATGCTACTAAGGATAAGATTCGCTTGAGTTATGCAAGAGTGATGGTTGAAGTGCCTTTTAACCAGAAGCTTATTGATAAAGTTAGGTTTTTGCATGAGTCTGGGCATGTAGTTGTTGTTAATGTGGATTATGAGTGGAATCCTATCTCATGTTCTAGCTGTAATGGGATAGGACACGACATGTCCTAGTGCAGGAAGCCTAAGAATCAGAGGTTTAAAGTCCAGCAACCTAAGCCCAAGCCTAAACAAGTCTGGAGGCCTGTACAGAAAGCTCAACCTGCTGAGACTTCTGAGCCCCCCTGCCTTTACTCCTGAAGTGTTCCCCCCCTTTTCAATGGTGAGGGCCTCTCCTACTGTCAAAGCTACACCGGCAAAACAAATTATGTGGGTTAGTAGACAGGAGAATATGGTGGGAGTAAGGCTCTCTGGTAAGTTCAGTCAGTACACTTTCCTGGATGCTTTGAATGGTTCTGCTACACCTAGACTCAGGGTAGAGAACAGTGGTAAGGACCCTCCTCATCAAGTTAATCATGCATGGTATAGGTTTTTGGAATGTCAGGGGTCTTAATGACCTGAATAAACAGAAGGTTGTTAAGTGGTTCATGCATAATAATGGTGTAGGTCTTTTTAGTTTATTAGAAACTAAACTTAAACCTAGTAATTTGTTGAATAAGGCAACTACAATTTGTGATGGCTGGAGCATTTCTACCAACTGTAGTTGGCATAAAGGGGGAAGGATTTGGTTGCTTTAGAATCCTACTTGCTTTGATGTGCAGTTTCTGAACTATGGCTCTCAGTATATCCATATGTTAGTTCAATCTAAAGTGGATAACAATAAATTTCTACTGACTGTGATTTATGCTTTTAATGACCTGATGGAGAGAACTATTCTTTGGAAGTTTCTGAAAGAAACAGCTTCTACTTGCACTATGCCTTGGTTGTGGGTAGGAGATTTTAATACTGTTTTATCTCCAATTGAAAGATTAGGGGGTAATACTATAGATACAGAGTTGGAACACTTCCAGGAATGTGTCTCTTTATGTGAAATGGAGGATATTAAGGCTACTGGGGCTTTGTTTACATGGTCTAACAAGCAAGCTCCTACTGACAGAGTTTATAGTAGACTAGATAGGGCAATGGGGAACCCTGAATGGATGAGTCATTATGGAGAGTACATGGCACATTTCCATCCTGAGGGTATGTTTGATCACTGTCCATGCACAATTTTAGATAGGAAAGTTGAATTCAATGGGAAAAAATCCTTCAAGTACTTTAATATGTGGGGGATCTCTGAGCATTTCAGTGCTACTGTGGATGGTGTGTGGAAGCAGTCCTATAAAGGGACTAAAATGTTTAATGTGGTGAAGAAATTGAAGGCTCTTAAACCTGTTCTCAAGAATTTGAATAAAAATTGTTTTTCTGATATTGAAAACAGCACTAACATTCTTTGATCTTTGTCATCGCAACAAATTCAAAAGAAGTTGGTTGAATCTCCTGGGGATTTGGACCTGATTGAGCAGGAGTATGACCTGGCTAATGAACTCAAGGAACTTACTTTGGCCAGGGATAGCTTCCTCTCTCAGAAAGCAAAAATTCAGTGGTCAATTTCAGGGGACCTCAACACTTCCTATTTTCACCAAGTTATCAAGAAGAGAGTGATGCTGAATAAGGTCATGCAGATTGAAGATATGAATGGTAATGTTTGTACCACTGGTGATGTTATACAAAAAGCTTTTCTAGATTATTATCAGAACCTGCTAGGCTCTCACACTGATACAGTGGCTGTCCAGCAGCATGTAGTCACCAGGGGACCTTGCTGTACAGCAGCACACTGGAACATTTTAGACACTCCCATCACTGCTGAGGAAGTCAAGAAGAGCATCTTCAGTATACCTAAGGACAAATCACCAGGTCCAGATGGTTATACTAGCCAGTTTTATAGAGATGCATGGGGTATTTTGGGTGATGATGTGTGTGATGCTGTTAGAAATTTTTTTGATACTGGTAAGCTACTAACTCAGATCAATGCTACAACAATTACACTCATTCCTAAACTGGACAGGCCTACAAATGTGAAGCATTTTCGTCCAATCTCCTGTTGCAATGTTCTTTACAAAGCTATCTCAAAGATCATGTGCAATAGGTTGGCTGCTATACTTCCAGACATTATTAGTAAGAACCAAGGGGCATTTGTTAAGGGTAGAAGTATTCTGGAGAATATTCTGATTTGCCAAGATCTAGTAAGGCTCTATAATAGAAGTATGGTGTCCCCTAGGTGCTTATTCAAATTTGACTTACAAAAGGCTTATGACTCAATTGAGTGGCAGTTTGTGGAACAAATGCTGGATGCTTTGAATTTTCCTAGCAAGTTTAAGAATTGGGTGATGTGTTGCATTTCTTCTCCTACATACTCTTTAAGTTTGAATGGTGCACAATTTGGATATTTTGATGGAAAAAGGGGGCTTAGGCAGGGTGACCCTATCTCCCCCCTTATCTTCTGTGTTTGTATGGAGTACTTATCAAGGATTCTGGATTATGCTACTAATAGATGGTACTTTAGATACCATCCTCTTTGTAAAAGCCTGAAGCTGACTCACCTACTTTTTGCTGATGACCTTCTTATGTTTTTTAAAGGGGATGTGCAATCTATTATGTTACTTCTTAGGGCTTTATCTACCTTCTCTGCCTCCTCTGGACCGAGGGTTAATGCTTCAAAATCTGAAGTTGTGTTCAATGGTGTAGCAGCTTCTCTCAAGTTGGATATTATTCAAGTCTCAGGTTTTCAGGAAGGTTCCTTGCCTTTCAAATACCTGGGTATTCCAGTGCAGGCAGTGAGATTAAAAAGAAGTGACTGCAAGGTTTTGATTGAGAAAATTGTTTGCAGAATCAGGGGGATTGGAGCTAGAAAGTTAAGCTATGCAGGAAGACTTATTCTTATTAACTCAGTGCTTAACACTTTGCATAATTACTGGGCCTCAATTTTTCTGATTCCTAAAGGAGTTATAAGTAGGATTGAAATGATTTGCAGGAATTTCTTATGGGCTGGTGATGCTGAGTATCAAAGGGTTCCTCTTGTAGCATGGAAGAAAGTCTGCTGCAGCAAGAAGGAAGGTGGTTTAGGTGTGAAAGATGCTAGGGTGTGGAATATTGCAACAGTGGGTAAGCTTGTCAATTGGATCTATACTAAAGCTGATCGTCTATGGGTTCTTTGGATTGACCATGTGTATATGAAAGGGACAGATTGGAACAGTTATCAACCTCCTCCAGATTCAAACTGGAACTGGAGGAATATCTGTAAGGTTAGGACCATGCTAGCTGCTGGTTTTCAGGGCAATCAGTGGTTAGCAAGTCCAAATGGTTATACTGTCACTTCTGGTTACCAGTGGATGCAGGGAACACACCCCCATGTCCACTGGTATAAGGATGTTTGGGATGGCTGGGCTACTCCTAAGCATTCTCTCATAGGCTGGCTGATCAAACATGAAGCATTGAACACAAGAGTTAAGCTGTTCTAAATAGGCCTATATAATACTAACAGGTGTGTTCTCTGTGAAAAGGAAGAAGAAGGGCATGGCCATCTCTTTGGGAGCTGTGATTATAGCTCTAAGGTTGTTGCTGTGCTAGAGGACTGGTTGCATATTAATTTGAGCACTGTCACTGGTATATCTAAGACACAGAAGAAGGTTTATAGAGTGATCAGACTGGCTTGCTGGTATGCAGTCTGGATGGAGAGAAACAGTTGTCGTGTTGATCTTAAGCTGAGGAGACCTGATATTGTTGCAGATGAGATCAAAGCTACTGTGAAGGCAAGACTGATACAGGTTGTTACTAGGCCTGTGTTAGTAGGGGATAAGGATTGGCTTGCAAGCTTAGGAATTAATATGTGATGTATTGTAAAAGCCTAATTGTATTATCAAAAGTGGACTACATGTAATTCTGATTATTTCATTAATCAAAGCTCACATTTCACCAAAAAAAACAACCCATTGCATCATCTTCGCGAAATTTTATTATTGTCGCCTCATCTTGATCAATTTGTTTAGGAAAATCACCTTTCTGGGTTGCTTGTGAGCAATAGACTTCCTTCTCACCACCTTCACCTTTACTTCCAATGACTTTTCCTCCTTTCTTTTTTCCTTTGCCTCCTTATTTTTTTGCTCTTCCTCCTTCCTTTTTTTTATCTTCCTCCTTTCTTTTTTCCACTAGCTTTTCCTTCAATTGTTCCCTTTTTTCCCTGAATTCTGATATTCTTTTTAAAACCTCTGTTCGTTCTGCGTTAAAATCACTTAGAATAAGTGTTGCACAAATTTCAGCACGGTACAAAAAATTTTTCTGTTCATCAATCAATCCACATTCAAATATAATTCTCGTGTCGAACGTCATGTGCAGCATCATGAAAACCCCACAATCCACATTTTTTGCATTGCTCTGCCATCTAAACTTCACGTTCTTATGTGGGTAATTCAGCACCTGAGATCCTTTTTCAACACCCATCGGCACCATCAATTTCCCCATGATATTTGCCTATATAAAATGTAACATTGTTACTGTAATGGAAGTTAAAAATATTATTATATATGCAAAGCTGATAATATATAAGTAGAGGAGACTTACGGCATTCCTTGCCAATTTTTGCTTTTCGCGATCTGACATAAAATGGTTTATTGTCGAGGTAGGTAACCCTTTTCGACAAAAAATTTATACAAGCACAGAAGAAGTGATTGTCCAGAATGAGCGGAATGAATATCTGCAATTAAGCAGATATAATTGTCAAACATATCATATATATACACTCTACTTATAGAACAATAAAAAATAACAGTAATGTTGTTACCATATCAGAATCAAAATTAAGTGGATTCTTGCATTATTTGACGCAACATTTGAAGGTCTCCACAACTTCAACTTCAAAATCTCTCTTAGGATCGGGTTTTGGAAGAAGCAAACCTTCAAATGCCCCTTTCAAAAACAAATATGAACATATCAGTCAATAATGATAGCGCACAACAATAGACAAACACAATATTAATAAACATTTATTTTTTATAGTAAACATACAGATTGAGCTAATCCCATGAATATTCTTGATGGTGTATCACTTGCTACCTTTCAGAAGATAAGGTCATTGAGCAACATTGACCAACATTCAATCACCAATGTATAAATAAGCTCACCAAGAACCAATGAAACTAAATCTTCCCGAGGAATGAAGTGATTCTTCCCATACGAGACCAGCTTTTCCCTGTTGGACAACGAGAAGTTCGTTTCAGAATACCATTTTTATAGAGTCACAGTGCTACTTTAACAACAGTTTAAGGTACTACAGTAACAGTGTTATAGTAAAACCATATGTCCATAACAGTTCAAAGACTAAAAGAGTACTTACGAATCTCGGAGGTCCTCATCATCGTCAACGAAACAATAGTCAATTGTTTCTTTAATACGTTCAAGAACGGGCACCATTAACTGCTCATATTCTATCATAGTCTCGGACACAAGTGTTAGATTCGGAGCTGGTAGGCCACAATCCAATGTATAGTCGTAGCAAGGATCCATCACGCGCATCCACTCTTCAGTTTTTTCAGAATGTAACAAATAGTGGTCGCCTGTTTCTTCATCATAATTTTCATATAGGACCTCATTGCTACAATCGTTGACATAGTTGTCTACACTGCCGTCATCCACAATATCAACTTCATCATCATCGGCATCTTCTTCTACCAGAGTACTTCTTGCTTCTTCTTCGCCAACTATCTCACTACCGCCCTTGCTCGTTTTTCCTTCACCAGTTTCATCATTCCCAAGGCCCTCTTCATTACCATTTCCTTCATCCTCTTTACTGTTATCTTTGATTTATCGCCAGGACCGTCTTCATTGATATCATCACCATTGTCTTCATCTGGTTTTTCATTGCCATCACCCTCCTCTTCATCCTTATCATTATCTTCCTCTTTATCTTTCTTGCCTGTTTGTTCTTCACCCTCATCTTCATCCTTATCACCAGATGGTTCTTCATCTGCCTCACTACTTGGTTTATCATCAGGCTGCCCTAATGCATCTTCATCCTCCGCATCTTCATCCTCATCTGTGTCACAAGTAATCGAATACAGATCATGTATAATTCAAGTATTTAAAGAAGTAAAAATAGTACAGTAACATTGTAATACTACGGTTTTATGAGTCTATGGGTACTCTATCGAGTGGGGCTTACTCTGTCAAGTAAGTAGTTTTTGATGCGAAACATTAGTCTGCCTGTAGGGTACTCGATCGAGTAAGTTGGGTACTCGATCGAGTAGGGGGCACTCGATCGAGTAAGTGTGTTTTACGGGTTTGTTTTGACGGGTTTTGCTAATAACGCGAGATTAATATAAAAGGCTTCCGTCATTTTCTTTAATCACTTTTCACCTCTCTAAACCTTTCAAAAGAAAAAGGAGTTATGTAGTTCTCTCTCGTCGCGTTGTTGGGAAATACTAATGGCTAGAGTCGTCGGATCGTTAAGTTCTTTACGTCGTTGAGACCGTCGTGTTATGAGTAAGATCCTTGTACCGTTTTTATATTGTTTTATTAATTTTGGTTAAACCCTAATTTGGGGATTTAGGGGTTTTTATGATTGTATGATTAAGTTAGTATTTGTATGAATGTATGTGTAGGAGGAGGGTTCATAGAAGAGAGGTTTTGTGTGTTTGCTAGATCGTCCGATTCGTGATTCTTTGTTCCGGGTAGGATTTCCTACTCAAAGTATTAGTTACATGATGTGTGTGGTGATTGTCTTGTAGTTAGTGATTGTTGATTGATTCGCATTTACGATTGTGATTTCATATTGTTGATTGTTTGAGACGGTTGTTGATGTTGTATTGTGGTTCTTGTTTAACCGTCTCGTGTTCTTTGGGGTGCGTCCCCTGGGCCGAGTGGAGTCACTTACGGGAGTGGCTTCACGCCCTGATTCGCCCTGTGGAACCCGCCACAGGAGGGATGTGCACATTAATGAACATGGGTTTATCGCTCGATGGAGATGAGCGGGGCTTAGGTAGAAGGCAGCTGCAGTCCCCACCGGCGAGGAGTATCTGTTGCGATGGGTACTCTGGCAGGGCTACACACTTTAGTGTGTAGTCAGTTATGAGGTGATTGGAGATGGAGACTGGGATTTTGTGTGAGCTATTTATATGATTGTTTCAGTATGGCTTTGATTGTGTAATTAGTACTAACCCCTTTTAAATGTTTTTAAAAACTGTGGTGATCCATTCGGGGGTGGTGAGCAGTTATTGAGCAGGTATGATATGACGCGTATGGGATAGATGGGATGAGTCATCATGTGGCAGTTAGAAGTCTTCCGCTGTGTCAGACGATGTTTTATAGTTTTGACAGTTTTATCAGTAGACCGTCTGAGAACCTTGTATTTCAGTTTAACAGTTTTGGTTTTGATCATGTATTCACTTTAAACTATATTGTTATTTAAATTGTGTCTCCTCATTGTCATTTGATTATCATTGCCTCGGGTAACCGAGATGGTGACGTTCTTATACCTTAAGTGGTCCTGGTAAGTCACTTGGAGTATGGGGGTGTCACAAAGTGGTATCAGAGCGACAATCCTGAAACCTGTAACCAATGAACCTAATGAACATAGGGAGTCAAATTAAAATGAACCCAGGGTAGAAGTTGTAGGAGCTAATGCAAAGGCTTGGGAGACGTCTTAAAGTCGCGAACTCGCCCTACAATTTTGAACCGGTCACATGGGATATGAGTCGGGATCACTATGTGTTTACCTTGTGTGTTGTGTATCTATATAGTAAGGTGTTCTATGAATCGATGGATGCATGCATGTGGAGGATGTGAGATGCGTAGTGAAGAATAATGATGATATGATTATATTTGTCGTTGATTGAATGCATGAATTGCATGATAGTTGGTTTACAATGTGTTTTGAATTGTTGGAAAAGTACATGAGAATGATGAATGATGTGGTGGAAAAAGGAAGTAGTTCATATATGATAATATATGATGAATAATGATGTTGCAGGATGAATGATTTATAATGTGTCTATACTAGTAACATGTGATTAGGGGATTTGATATGGTTTTACATAATTTTGTTTGCGTAAAGTTATATAATAAGTTCATATAATTGTCTATTGTGGTATCATATGCACTTGTTATATGGAGAATGTGATTGAACTAAGTGAATTGATTGGAAAAGATGAAGTAACAATTGCATGAGAATATGAATTTCGTGAGTATGAATTTACGTTTAGGTGACAAAGTGGATTTGTAATATATAGTAACATGGAAATAGGATTTGTAATGTATGAGTATGTTTTATTTTACGAAAAGTTATAAAGTTAAAGTATGTGGTAGTACATGATTGATAAGTTGAATGTTATATGAGCATGATAGATGTCAATGTCTGGCTTTTGGTAGGTAGTAACATGTGGTTGGGGATAGTGGTTTTACAAGTATCGAGTCGCTTTTGTTCACCTTGTTGATGTCTAAGTTGTTTGAAAGAAAAAAAAAATCAAATAGTTATGTCGTCTGATTACAACAAAGTTGTCTTTAAACTGTTATACCTTGAGATGCATAAATTATTTTAATGTGATTCCAATAGGAGGTGATAGCTTGTTCTTTTACGATTCTAACGATAGGTCACACGCCCAAAACGACCAAGAAACGAGTGAGTTATGACCGTTTTACGAAAACTGGACAGTGATGAGAAATGCGTAGGGTACTCGATCGAGTGGCCCTCACTCGATCGAGTAACCCTTAGTCGATCGAGTAGCCCTGGTAATTTTTTTTATACGTGTCTCTGACCTTCACCTACTCGATCGAGTAGGCTATTCACTCGATCGAGTGGCCTGTACTCGATCTAGTGACCCCTGTTTTGGGTCATATGCTTATCTTTTGAATTCGTTGCATATTATGTTTAATTCAAAGGTATTATTTTGCTTCTTAATGCATTGTTTTACATGTATGTTGGTCTTGATACGTAAGTTATCCAATCTTATGGTGTAGTGAGTGACACCTGTGGTGAGAATGAGTTCGGTGGGAGGACATGAGTTATATGTGTTGTGATAGATAGTGGAAAAAGAAAAGGAAGATCAGTAAGGCTTATTAAGGCATGGAGCATGTTTTGTGAGAAGAGATGAGTGATATGATTTTGTGTTGAATAATGTAAAAGTAAGTAAATATGAGCAAGGGATGATGTGAGTCTAAGGAACGTGAGAATAAATAGATTGAAAGGAAGAATGTGGATAGTAGCAACTTGAAATATGTAAAGAATTATGGAGGGAGATGGTTAGGAATTGTGTTGGTTAAGAATATATATATATATAAAGAAAGGTCGTTTTAGAGGAATTGAGAAGAGTGGTATATAGTGAACTTAATGGAGACATGTCGCGACGTGGATTTGCAGATAGTGAGTGAGTTTGGGAATTTGTGTTATCAAGAGGTGAAACTAATGTGTAATTCCTTGGGCAATTAACGGTATAAAATGAATTTTGATTTCTAGAGATGTAAAAAGGGAGATGCAATTGTTTGAACAAGTAAACGTTGATCTTATGGATGGATTAGGGGCAAGGGTGAGTGATAGCATAATAAGAGAATATCTATGGTAAGAAAGAGTGAGATGATATCGACATGAAATAATGAGATGTGAGTTTTGGAGCAATGAGAAGGTAATAGGAGCACTAAAGAGTTAGGTAGAAGTAATAAGGAGTTGAATGGTTAATTGCTTTTGTCGAGTGTAAAAAAAAAAAGAATGAGGGGAGTAAAACTAAGAAAATGTTCACCGGAGTTATGTGATATAAAAGTAAGGAATCGTCGAGATGTATGATACTATCATGAGAATTTGAGTTAACAGTTATATAGGAGTTCCAGGACGACATGATAATCATGAGTTTCGAGGAATTAAGTAAAGTAAAAGTTGGGTAAAGAATTTGCACGATATGAGATCTTAGTGGTGAGTTGGGTGACGATACAAAAAGGATGGAATTGGAAATAATGTTGAGATGATTTTTGTTGATGTATTTGATGTTCGTTATTTGGGATGATAACCAAAGATAGGAAAGAAACTGTGATGTTTAGAGATGAGTGTAAGAAGTTTGATGTACGAACGTTGGTATTGTGGAGGTGTTGTCACTGGTGGTTAAGGGTGATGATAAATAGGAAGGATAGCAATTCTAAAGAGGTTGATTTTGTAGAGACCGAATTGATATGTATGGTTGTGAGGAAGTATAAGACGTAGTCTTAAGAGGCGGTTTCTGGTAATGAGTGTTAGCTGTATGGTTATGTATGGCAGAAGGTGCTGGTTATGCGAATGGGAGGATGTGTTATGAGGGGCATATGAGTTAAGCTTGGGTGAGAGGTAACCTTTGTCAGGTGGTAACTTACGTGATCAGGATTGACTAGTTGGTTGTGATTATGGGTCTATGATGTGTATAAATGTTTGTGTGAGGTTTTGACCTCACAAGAAGTAGTATGGTGTGATAATTATAAAGTTGTTATCTGAATTTTCTATATGTTGAGTACGGTAACCTAATTGAATGATAAAAAAAAAGGTAATAATTTGATTGATCTGCGTGGTTAGTTATAATTGTATGTGTATTTATAATACATGTGTATTCCGTGAAATGGTAGGGATGATGTTCATGAGGTGCTTATCCGTTTATTCATATAATATGTCGCGTTGTGATTTAGTAAAGTGGATTTGAGTAAGTTTTCTTGTCCGAGAAGTTATTTCTGAGTCAGTGTTTATGGGATTGTATATGTTGCGATGTCTATCGGTCTGGTTGTGGTGCCTCGGGTGGTGATCTGGGCATGATACTTAGTGTTGTGATGCGAGTATTTTCGCACTGCGGTGTGGTTGTTGGTGGCGGTGTTGCAATGCCGTCACCGGTTGTGGTGGAGTAGGCGAGATGATTATGATACGAGTTTTCGAAAGTACATACCAATTAAACATAGATTGTTGTTTTGTTTGCTGCTGTTCCTTGTGAGTTTTGGTTAAACATGTAGACTGTTGTTTTGTTTGTTGATGTTTCTTACAAGTTTCAGTTTGGAAATGAGGGTAGAGTATGATATGAAAGAGAATTGTATATGTTTTCGTTGTGGTCATGGTATAATGATATTCTGTGGATGGGACACAGTTGTCAGAAGTTGTTACAGTACATTTGATCTTATTTTAGATGAGGCATCGGTGCACATAGTTATGGCAAGTGATTCGTAGAACATGTGTGGTAATGATCTGAAGCTGCAGGTGGTTCATAATCTTTCGTTGAGACAGTGAGTGTAGGGTGTTGGGAATTAGTGTCATGTTAAGTTATGTATGAGTTTTGCGGTAATGAAAGAAAAGAACTTGAGGATCTAGTGTGAGTGTAAATAATTGTGGATCGTGAGTTATGAGTATGGAGATAGGTGTAGGTATAGAGGATTATGTCGTTTTGGCAGTAATAGGGAACAATTGAAGTATTGGTTAAGCTAAAGATTTTGAGGTATAGGTTAGGTGGTGTGACGAGTGAATTGAAGTATGAAAATTGTTTAAGTAAGAGAGCCTTAGATATATGCATGGCGAGTGTTTAGATTATAGGTGGTTATCTTTGACATGCGGTGGTGATGGGGATAATGAGAAGAAATAGCTAGGATTAGTATTAGTGAGTTACGAGGACGTAACATTTATCTTAAGAGGAGTAGGATGCGATAAAAGAGATTTTGATGGTTGTGCATATGGTAGTATAATTGGAAGTAGAGTGTTGGTGTAGCATAAAGGATGGATATTTGTTTTGATTGATTTTATTAAAGGTCATGACCGTGCCTGTAGTAGTTCGATGTTTAGGAATGGGAGAATATTTCAATAGTGTTGACAGTTGGATGATGATGTTATGAGTGTGAGTAAACTTCGAGGACGAAGTTCCTTTTAAGGGAGGTATAATGTAACATTCCGTTTGATGTTTTGAGTACCTTGATATTGGATTTTCTAGTGGATGATATGTTACGGAGCTAGCAGCGTTTGTGTTGGTAGTGTATGGAGTTAGTGTCGAGAGAGATATAATGTAGTTGATACGATATCGTGAGACATGTTGTGGAGGTAGGCGTAGTTGGTGGGGTTGGTGTTAAGAGTTCATGTTTTATAGGGTGAGGTTTTGTTTTGAGTTCTTAGTTGCGTTGTTGTGTCTTAATCGAGTTGGTAGGTTTGTTTTTATGTATGAGTTGAACTTCGGGGACGAAGTTCTTTTTAAGGAGGGAAGACTGTAATACTACGGTTTTATGAGTCTATGGGTACTCTATCGGGGCTTACTCTGTCGAGTAAGTAGTTTTTGACGCGAAACAGTAGTCTGCCTGTAGGGTACTCGATCAAGTAAGTTGGGTACTCTATCGAGTAGGGGGAACTCGATCGAGTAAGTGTGTTTTACGGGTTTGTTTTGACGGTTTTTGCTAATAACGCGAGATTAATAAAAGGCTTCCGTCGTTTTCTTTAATCACTTTTCACCTCTCTAAACCTTTCAAAAGAAAAACGAGTTACGTAGTTCTCTCTCGTCGCGTTGTTGGCAAATCCTAATGGCTAGAGTCGTCGGATCGTTAAGTTCTTTACGCCGTTGAGACCGTCGTGTTATGGGTAAGATCCTTGTACCGTTTTTATATTGTTTCATTGATTTTGGTTAAACCCTAATTTGGGGATTTAGGGGTTTTTATGATTGTATGATTAAGGTAGTATTTGTATGAATGTATGTGAGGTTCATAGAAGAGAGGTTTTGTGACAAAGAGCCTAGATCGCCCGATTCGTGATTCTTTGTTCTGTGTAGGGTTTCCTACACAAGTATTAGTTACATGATGTGTGTGGTGATTGTGTTGTAGTTAGTGATTGTTGATTGATTCAGACGGTTGTGATTTCATATTGTTGATTGTTTCAGACAGTTGTTGATGTTGTATTGTGGTTACTGTTTAACTGTCTGTGTTCTTCGGGGTGCGTCCCTGGCTGAGTGGAGTCACTTGCGGGAGTGGCTTCACGCCCTTGATTCGCCTCTTGTGGAACCCGTCACAGGAGGGATGTGCACATTGATGAACATGGGCTTAGGTGGAAACGGCGAGGAGTATCTGTTGCGATGGGTACTCTGGCAGGGCAACACACTTTAGTGTGTAGTCAGTTATGAGGTGATTGGAGATGGAGACTGGGATTTTGTGTGAGCTGTTTGTATGATTGTTTCAATGTGGCTTTGATTGTGTAATTAGTACTGACCCCTTTTAAATGTTTTTAAAAAATGTGGTGATCCACTCGGGAGTGGTGAGCAGTTATTGAGCAGGTATGATATGACGTGTATGGGATAGCTGGGATGAGTCATCATGTGGCAGTTAGAAGTCTTCCGATGTGTCAGACGATATTTTATAGTTTTGACAGTTTTATTAGTAGACCGTCTGAGAACCTTGTATTTCAGTTTAACAGTTTTGGTTTTGATCGTGTATTCACTTTAAACTATATTGTTATTTAAATTGTGTTTCCTCATTGTCATTTGATTATCATTGCCTCGGGTAACCGAGATGGTGACGTTCTTATACCTTAAGTGGTCCTGGTAAGGCACTTGGAGTATGGGGGTATCACAAACATTGTTACTCTATTACCTTCACTAGATCCATCTTCATGTGCCTCACTGGTTGGTTTGTCATCGTCCTACCTTGATACATCATCATCAGCATTTTTATTGTCATCTGTGCCACAAGTAATTGAATATATATTACTATTAGTTTTACATTGATGTTTCTCTTAAAACTATGTTACAGTAAGAAATGTGCAGCAACTCTGTTTCTTCAGTAATACCATTACAGAAACAATAATACTCTATTACCTTCAGCAGATACTTCATCATCTGCCTCACTTATTGGGTTGTCATCACCCTACCTGATTCATCATTATCAACCTCTTCCTTGTCATCTGTGTCACAATTAATTTAATATTAATTAAACAAATTCTAAAAAGAAAATTGCATATTAGCTTCAATCTGTTGTTTGTGTTAAAACAATGTTACTGTAAGAAATGTGTTGTAACTCTGTTTCGTCAAGTAATACAACTATAGTAACAATATTACTCTATTACCTTCAGCAGATCCTTCTTCAACTGCCTCACTGGTTAGGCTTTCATCACCCTGTTTTAATGCATCATCGTCAACAACATCCTTCTCATCTGCATCACAAGTAATTGACTATTACTAAATTTTTATTAAAGGAAAACAAAAAGGCAAAAATTAGGTTATAGTAACACTAGTTCTATAACAGTGTTATTCTATTACCTTCACCAGATGCATCTTCATCCCCCTCACTAGTCGTTTTCTCACCCTGGCCTGATTCATTCTTTTCATATGTAACATCCTTTTCGTCTGCATCAGAAATTAAAAAGTTACTAATTTTATTTTTATTTTTTAAAAACTTCTTAATAGTTTCATTCTGATATCTGTTTAAAATATGTTACTGTAACACCGGTCTCGTCAAACTATTACTATTAGAAATAATTAGTTACAGTAATAGTATTCCTTCACTAGATTGCTCTTCATCATCTTCGTCAATTTCCTCTATGTTTTGGTCTTCATCCTCTTCATTGACCTCCTCTTCATCTAAATTTTTTTTATCGTCATCCTTTTCAATGGCACCCTCCTGATACCTTTCTTTTCCACTGCCACCCTCATCATCGTTGTCGTCATCATCCCCATCCTCATCATCGGTCTCCTTGTTAGCCTCCTCCTCATCATCTTCCTCATCCTCTTGATCATATTCCTCACTTAATTCCTTCAAAAAATCCTTTACAGCGTATTCTGCTTTCTCCAGATCAGTTGTGCTCTGAGTTTTCTCTGTTGGGCATGGTTTCATTTTTTTACTCAATTTTGAGCTCTTAAATGATGGGAAGTCATTTGCCCTTCTCTTCAGCGATTCAGCCTTTCGCACCACGTCTTCCGTATATCTACAGTAATCAGCCTTTAAGGGTGATTTTCCTTTCTGCTTTAATTCGAAAACTTCCAATCGGTGAAGAATTGACTGGTGAACTAGGTCTGAATCCCTCTTCAGCGGCAACAACATCAGGTGAGTTTCCTAAGTAAATAAAAAACACAAAAAGAAATAAATTAGATATCAGATTCAACAGCTGTAACAATTGCACAACATTAAATTTATAAAAAACAACACACATCAGCAGCTTGTTCCTTCAACTCGGCATCTGTTTCAATGCCAGCAAGCTTCTCCATCAATATGTACTTCCTCCCCTTATCATCCTTATGACAAACAACCTCCTCATCCTTAGACTGATCAGCTTCTGCATATACCATTTTACAAAAACATATTAAAATATAACAACGTTACAGTAACATATATACAGTAACATTGTTATACTAATATGGTTGAGTAACATTATTACAGTAACATAGATTGTTTGACAGATGAAAAAAAATCTATTTTACCTTCAAAGGGCACTCCCATGCTTTGACAAATAGGGTAGTCTGTTTCTGTCATCTTACCACCGCCTAGATAACCTAGCTTTGCCTCATCCTTGACTCTCTTGGACAGTTTATAATCTGACCAATGTTTGATCAGAGGTAACTCATAAGGTTGTACCTCCCTATTGAATTCAAATCGGTGAATGTATGCCAAAATGAGCACTATAATACACCCACAGAGACACTTCATAGCTCCCGTCTTCAACCCCATGATACCTTCAACCATCTTTTCAAAGACATACTTTAACCAGTTATAATGTTTGATTTTCTTCACATCGTCCACCGCCTTCAACAGCTTGAAATCGACTGAATACTTTGTCGTCGGCGCTAAAAACGTGGATAGTGCATAGAGAACAAACACCTGCTTGAACTCATCACCACACGCACCCTTATTATTCTTAAACCAATATGACACCAGATTCAGGTTTATGTTCTGACTACCCACAATGTTGAACTTCCTTCTCCATTTTTATTTTAACTCAGTATCCTCAGCCTGTGATGCGCGACCAGTCGCGGTCAGCTTCACATCCTTACCATCCATCGGCAGTAAAAACATGTCATGTACATCAAAGTTTGATAGAACAAACTCGTCTGTATCAGAAACTTTGACCTTGAAATTGTTATGATCAAAAGTCTCAACAAGGTGTCCGTTAGCCTGAATGAACCATGTTATCTTCATGTTCAAGTCCTCCAAAGCCAATTTCTCTAATGGCACTCCTTTGTTGTGGAGAAAACTTGCTCATAACATCGACCATTGACTGGGCCCTGCATTTATTTGTGTATTTATCCGGCCTGTCATAAACATGAACACGCCAACATTAGCACCACTGCTTAAAGAGAGTTACAATGTTTATGTAAACAAACAGCAGTAAGATTCAATGTAATAAAGTTACAGTAATAATGATACAGTAAACGTGTTACTGTAACACTGTTACATTAAATTTCATTGTTTGCCAAACAAAAAAAATACATACTTTTTGGACATATCTTCTTCTTTAAACTTCACGACCATCTTTGCTTGTCTCTTCTATGTTTTAGCCCGCTTAATTGAGTTTTTGGATTTGTCGCTTGACTCATCCGACACCTCGTAATCTCCATCACTTTCTTCGTCAGATGATATTGGCTTATTTCTAGGTCTCTTTTTTGTTGCTGTCATTGGTTTCTTTGTTTCAGTCACCTTCGTATTCAAGACTGCCTTTTTCGGTAATATTTTTCCAAGAACCTTCTTGTTCTCTTTCTTGTTAACTACCTTTTCTAATTTTTCCATCACTGGATCCTTTGCCGCTGAAATCTCCTTGACTGGAACTTTCTTTGTTGGTACAACCTTCTTAACAGGTGTGGTTTTCACCTTCTTCTCTACTGTCTTTTCACGTTCTTTGTCTGATCTCTTTTCTGTTGCCACCTCTTTTGGCAACTTTGAAGATTTTGCCATTGCTGCCTTCTGGGGCTGCACATTTGTAACAGTAACATCTTTTTGCAACTTTTTTGTCTGCTCCTTTGCCACCGTCTTTGATTGCTGTGTTGGCACCTTTGCTGCCTTTTTGGTTGGTGCAGTGGCTGCCTTCTCCGTTGGTGCAGTTGCAGCCTTCTCCTTTGGTACCGTTGGATTTTTTGTTGCCTTTTCTATCGGCTTCGTCAGGCCTTATGCATTGTCACCTTCAATTCTTTTTTCGTTGCCGTTTGTGGTTCATTTTTAGTTTGCTGGGTCGGCACCTTTGATGCCTGCTCTGTTGGAACTGTCGCTGGTTTAGGTACCTTTTTGGTAGGAATATTTGTTGCCTTACGTGCCTTTTCAGTCGGCCCCTTCTTTGCAACAGTCTCTATTACCTAACCCACATTCTCAGCAGTATCTTTCCCCGCCTTCTCTTTTGTCGGAATTGACAGCTTGATGTGAACATTATTTGCGCACATTTAGTCCCCTAATTAAGCCTATTTTGCATACTATTATAACATTCCTTAGCCATTTTATCTGCCAAAACCTTCCTATTTTCTTTTCTAGTGCATTTCATATGTTTTGTAGAAAAGGAGATAAATGAGGCGGAATTTCCCCCTCTTGCATGCATATTTGGAAGATTATTGATGATATTGGATGGACTAGTATGAAGAGGAGGCAAGAATGATGACCAAGGATGTAGGAATAAAGAGTATATACAAGGATCATAGGGTTAAAAGTAAGAATGACGAGAGGGAAGGCATTACAAGAAGAAATTACTCGAAACCCAAACCAAGAGTTGCTCCTTTGGCTCTAAAAGTATGCTAGATGGAAAGGCGTCGAAAAAACAAGTGATCTAGGCTTTTGAATCACTCCAATAGGAGTCCGGTTGAGAAAATGACGTCCGTTTTACAATCCGAGGTCAAACAAAGAAGCTGCCCGCCAATCCGCTCGTCCCGAGACCCAATCCGCTCGTCTGCTACAGGAATCCGCTCGTCCCCCCTTCAAAGACGCTCGTCTTCCCTTCTTTTTATCCGAGCGTCCCGTGCTTGAATCGGCTCGTCCTCTGCTCCAACAATCCGAGCGTCCCGAGACAAATCCGCTCGGATTCCCTTACAGCAACTTTCGTTTTCTTCTTTCTCCATGAAAGATGCGCATATTTTTGAAAGACTAGCAAAAAGGAGACTAGCATCTTTCTTTGAGAGGAGCATTTCCCTACTCAACAATTAGCATTGTTAATTACTATTTTACCATTGCTTAACCTAATGAATCCCTACTATAAATACCCCATTTGCAATAATCAAAACCAAGCTTCCTTAGATTAGAAAAAGCTCTCTTAATAAAAGTTCTCATATTAGAAATTCCTCTTAGATTAGATTAGGAATAGATTAGAATAAATTACTCTTTAATCTTTCCAGAAAATTCACATTAATCTCTCCTTAATTATTGTTCAAGTTTGTTACTTTTGGGTAATTGAAGATTATTGGGTTATTATTGGAGGATTGACAACCCTTCATCAATCAATCAAGTTTCTTCTATTATTCTTTGCTTTATTATTATTGGAATCTCAAGTTTGGTATAATTCCTTTACTCTTACTCTTTATTGTTCATTCTATTATCATGTTTATACTTGTTGTGATGATTGACACCATTAATGACATGTTTACCATGATAATAAGTGAGTAATCTCTTAGCTAGGATTAGTGGATAATTAGGGGAGATAAACATGGGATTTATCATGCCTAATCTAATATGTTTTCATAATTAGTTTGCTTGCTTGTTGTGATGTCAACTTTATGCACATGTTATGTTTGATGAAATGCTAAGCCTATGAATCCTTGCATTTACAACCATCTCTTATCTACTCAACTTGACTCGTAAGATATAAACCAACTCGAGTCTTGTTAGACCATGCATAGAAGTTGAATAGGAGGAAAGTAAGTCGACTTGTAAGTGTTGTACAATCTAATCGATTCAGCTCCGGGACACAACTCTTCCTATGAACCGTAAGACATAAACCAACTCGGTTCCTCCACAACATTAATTGCTTGTAACATTGTAAACATGTTTGTATGATCAATACCATGAATCTCCTATGACCCCATGACATCCTAGTGCTTTTAGTCATTTGTTTACATCTCTGTTTTATTGTTTGCTTTACTTTATTGCTTGCATTAGCCTAGGACACAACTACAAACCCAAATCAATCGTGACACTAGTATAAATTGAGATAGATAGACTTAGAACCCAAAGCACACCGTCCCATGGATCGACCTCGACTTACCGCTAACTAGTTGTTTGTTGAATATTATAAATGTGTTTGATTGGGAGACCCGACGACATCACCCCACATCAAAATGGCGCCGTTGCCGGGGACGGTGTTATGTGATTAAGTTCTTACTCCTTTGTCTATTTTAATTATGCTTTCACCTTGAGGAACTTGTTCCTCAAGGATTGTTCTTACCATTTTTGTGTAGTTTCTATGCTTGTAGTTGTTTCCTTGTCTTAGCTATGATGGCTCAAGACTTGATACATGGAGTATATGTTGGATCTTTTGAGTATGACTATGGGTATGGGGAGTTTGAGGAGCAAGTCAACACAAACCTACCTTACAACTCATAGAATGAAAATCCTAACTACTACCCCAACTTTTCCCACCAAAATCACCACATCCAATATCAACAACAACCACCCACCCAAAACCCACTTCAAAATGAATTCCAAATGCCACAATACAACCATTTTCACACCCACCCACAACAAGAAGATGAACCCATTAAAAATGTGATTCTCCAAATGATGGGAGATCAACAAAACTTCTTCAAACAAATTCTAGAGGAGAGCGAAAATAGGAACAATGTTCTCCAAAGCATTGTTACCCATGGTGAGGAGTTGGCAATTCGAATTGCCCAAATGAAAGCAACCCAAACAAACACTCCCCACCAATCCTTTAGCATTGTACATGAACGTGAATTTGAGGGAATGACCTTTGATAAAGAAGATGTGAAGTGGGAAGAGCCAATCTCCTTGAGCTCTTGTGAGTATGAAAGTGTGGTATTTGATGATGAAGATATGAGGTTGAGTAAGCCAAATACTCTTAACCTTTGTGAGTATGAGGGTGTATCATTTGATGTGAACATTGAGGTGTTGGAGAAAGAGTTAATGAAGAGGAGTGAAGCTCCTATCTATGATTCGTATGGAGATAGCGATGATGACAAGCCTATGGAAGAAGCTTATGCGGGATATGTGTCTTGCAATGAAGAAGAAGAATGGACTTGTGATATCACCTTGCTTGAGGAGCCTATCCTTGAGAAGTTTGAAGTATGCTTCCATGAGGAAGATGAATGTCTCTTTCCTATTAACCATGAAGACCTTTTCGCACCCACCATGGAACCTATGATTGTTGGAGATGATATGGTGGACCTTCTCCAAAAAGTCAAAACATCATATAAAGGGTACTTGGTGGAGAAGCTCAAGAACAAACTTGCAAATGAACTTGCTTGTGGAGATTTGGCATCCACAACATCAATTTCAAAGGTACCCCGTCATCAATGCCATGAGAATTCTCCTTCTACTCTTGAAGGATTGACAAATTCAAATGCTATCATCATCACCGAAAGTGAAAGAGAAGGTGGTAAGTGGAAGTCTCCGGACGAAAATAAACCATACTTCATACCTAGTGTTGATAAGAATCATGGGCTTGTTGGTTTGAAGCATTCCAAAAGATCAAGTGCTAAGGGTAAGGTGAAGAAGAGAATAAGTGACAAGCTCCCTTGGCCAAGCTTCATCTTGAATTGGAACAAACCTTATTCATGCTTATTTGAGGATTGTGCTCAAGCCTTTGACCGGTTATTGAGAGCATTAAGCAACATGGACAAGATCAATAACCATGGCAACAAGGAATGAGTTTGGTGGAGTCCTACCTCAAACCACCATTTGTAAGATACCCTTTACTTTGACTTTGCATTACATTTCCACTTGCATTTAGTTATTTACATATACATTTAGCTTGCATTTGTATTATATTTCATATTGCATTTACATTAGTTAGTTTATATGGTATAGTTGCATTGTAATATATCTCACATGATTCATGTAGATAGTTGCATATAGACTAGAATTCATGCATAGTCACTAATGACCAATCCTATTCTTTTCTACACTAGAAATAGTGTTTAAATCGGTTTGGGGAGGTTTGATCATAAGTGACTTATGCATTTAGCATGCATCATATAATATAGTTTAGTTTGCATTCATTTGTTATATATGTCATATAGAATTGCATTTAGTTAGAGCATGCATTCATTCATATCATTGCATTTATTCAAAAATCAAAAAAAAAAAAAAAAAAAAAAATCATGTACTTTGTTTTTCATTCCTACTCCTACATGTACATTGAGGACAATGTCCAAAATAAAGTGAGGGATGGGAATTTATATTCCAAAAATGCATAAAAATTGAAAATTTTCGAAAAATCACACAAATATGTCCTTTAATTTCATAAAAACAAAACCCATAAAAATTTGAAAAATTGAAAAAAAACTCAAAAACATGTTCATTTCCTTTGTAGTGTAGTCTTGTATATATTGTTTGTATATATTGTGTTTGTTCATCCCTTTTCACATTGATCGACTACGCCACATCCGAGACATGATGATATTGAAGACCGCATGGTATGATCTTTCCAATCTCCTTTTTCCTCTTTATGTTAATAACTATGTGGCTTTATTTTGATTGATGCGGTATAAACAATGTGAAATTAGGATTGCTTTAAGATTATTTGGCAAACTAGTTGGTAGAAGCATATGCATTAGGTTGTATAACTGTTAGTTGCATCATGGCATGTAGTTTGCATGTTAGAAAAATTTTGTGAAACCGTCAACTTGGGAAGCTTGACAAGTGTATATAGGCCCTAGTAGATGTTTTTTCTTCTTAAGACTTTGTTTGTTAGAATGCTTGTAAAACACCCTAGGATGTGTCATGCTAGTATCCTTTGACCCATGGATTAAGGCCTAGTCAAGAGTACCTTGTGGTGTGATAACTCCTTGGCTACCGTTTATTCCAAGGTTACCTTTGAAACCATGCAACCATCATTCATCCATGTTCTACCACATTTTGTAATCAAAAAGGGAATGGGCACAAAAAGAAATTGTTCAAAAATTTGAGTTCAAGAAAAGAAAAGAAAAGAAAAAGTTTGCAAATGCATCAAAAGAAAAGAGGAGTAACAAAAATGAAAACTCCTATGCTTCAAATATAAGGCACCCTCGTTACTAATTGGAGTGACTTTGAAAATGTTCAAAAGAAAATGCAAAAAGTTGAAAGTTGTCAAGTATTGAAATGCCAAAAATCAAAAGAAATGGCAAAAGAAAGTGTTCTCAAACGTCATATGCCACAAGAAATTGGGGGGAAAAACAAACAACAAAAGCAAACTCCCAAATGAAACTCAAATACTATCGATCCCTTTATCCATCGTATCCACTTTTGTGCATGGTAGAGAGGGGACGACCCTTCTTCTTGTCTAGGCAAGAAGGGAAATTCCGCGATCCTCCAATGTTTCTAACACCATAGGGAGTCTACTCTTGACGAAAGCATTTAACAATTGAGGACAAAAGTACCCTAGCTTGACACAACTTGGAGGTGATTTATTGGTATCCTTCTAGGCTTAGTAGTTTGAAGAAACCATATCTATGAAGGAGTGTGTACCCTTGAATTGCTTCCCCTTTGGATAATTTCTGCCACTTAGATGAGGAAAGTGGCTATTCTTTTGTAGATTCATCCATTACTTGATTTTGTGTGCTTTAATGTTTGGATGTGTCGCCATTTTGGCAAGACCCACCTTGCCTTGCAAGAAGGCATCCTACCTCATGGTTGTCTTGTTGTGAGTTGAAGGGGCGGAGTGAGACCCGCTAATTGTCTCATATCGGCTATATTAGTAGGTTAGTTTAAATAAAGGTCTAGTTTTTGTCACCTCTTTACTCGGGACGAGTAAAGGTTCGGTTTGGGGATATTTGATGTGAACATTATTTGCGCACATTTAGTCCCCTAATTGAGCCTATTTTGCATACTATTATAACATAGCCATTTTATCCGTCAAAACCTTCCTATTTGCTTTTCTAGTGCATTTCATATGTTTTGTAGAAAAGAAGATAAATGAGGCGGAATTTCCCCCTCTTGCATGCATATTTGAAAGATTTTTGATGATATGGATGGACTAATATGAAGAGGAGGTAAGAATGATGACCAAGGATGTAGGAATAAAGAGTATATAGAAGGATCTTAGGGTTAAAAGTAAGAATGACGAGAGGGAAGGCATTACAAGAAGAAATTGCTCGAAACCCAAACCAAGAGTTTCTCCTTTGGCTCTAAAAGTATGTTATATGGAACGGCGTTGAAAAAACAAGTGATCTAGAATTTTGAATCACTCCAATAGGAGTCCGGATGAGAAAATGACGTCCGTTTTACAATCCGAGGTTAAACAAAGAAGCTGCCCGCCAATCCGCTCGTCTGCTACAGGAATCCGCTCGTCCCCCCTTCAAAGACGCTCGTCTTCCCTTCTTTTTATCCGAGTGTCCCATGCTTGAATCCGCTCGTCCTCTGCTCTAACAATCCGAGCGTCCCGAGACCAATCCGCTCGGATTCTCTTACAGCAACTTTCGTTTTCTTCTTTCTCCATGAAAGATGCGCATATTTTTGAAAGACTAGCAAAAAGGAGACTAACATCTTTCTTTGAGAGGAGCATTTCCCTACTCAACAATTAGCATTGTTAATTACTATTTTACCCTTACTTAACCTAATGAATCCCTACTATAAATACCCCATTTGTAATAATCAAAACCAAGCTTCCTTAGATTAGAAAAAGCTCTCTTAATAAAAGTTCTCATATTAGAAATTCCTCTTAGATTAGATTAGGAATAGATTAGAATAGATTACTCTTTAATATTTCCACAAAATTCACATTAATCTCTCCTTAATTATTGTTCAAGTTTGTTACTTTTGGGTAATTGAAGATTATTGGGTTATTATTGGAGGATTGACAACCCTTCATCAATCAATCAAGTTTCTTCTATTATTCTTTGCTTTATTATTATTGGAATCTCAAGTTTGGTATAATTCCTTTACTCTTACTCTTTATTGTTCATTCTATTATCATGTTTATACTTGTTGTGATGATTGACACCATTAATGACATGTTTACCATGATAATAAGTGAGTAGTCTCTTAGCTAGGATTAGTGGGTAATTAGGGGAGATAAACATAGGATTTATCATGCTTAATCTAATATGTTTTCATAATTAGTTTGCTTGCTTGTTGTGATGTCAACTTTATGCACATGTTATGTTTGATGAAATGCTAAGCCTATGAATCCTTGCATTTACAACCATCTCTTATCTACTTAACTTGACTCGTAAGATATAAACCAACTCGAGTCTTGTTAGACCATGCATAGAAGTTGAATAGGAGGAAAGTAATTCGACTTATAGGTGTTGTACAATCTAATCGATTCGGCTCCGGGACCCAACTCTTCCTATGAACCGTAAGACATAAACCAACTCGGTTCCTCCACAACATTAATTGCTTGCAAGATTGTAAACATGTTTGTATGATTAATACCATGAATCCCCTATGACCCCATGACATCCTAGTGCTTTTAGTCATTTGTTTACATCTCTCTTTTATTGTTTGCTTTACTTTATTGCTTGCATTAGCCTAGGACACAACTACAACCCCAAATCAATCGTGACACTAGCATAAATTGAGATAGATAGACTTAGAACCCGAAGCACACCGTCCCATGGATCGACCTCGACTTACCGCTAACTAGTTGTTTGTTGAGTATTATAAATGTGATTGATTGGGAGACCCGACGACATCACCCCACATCACAGCTTCTCTTTCTGCACCTTCTTGGTTGGTGCAATTTTACTCTTCTTTGCAACATCTGATTCCTTGGGCACTTCTGCTTTCCTGACATTGTTTTTTCAAAATTCAAATATCAGAATAAAAGTAACAATAAAACAATAAAAACTATTATAGTGAAAAGGAAATTATGCTGCTCAAGCCTGAGAAGGGATGACAAATAGAAAAAGAAGATAGCTCAAAAAAGAATGCAACTATGTTACAGTAACATCTAATATTTTTTAGATTTCAAATAATTATATTTAAACATAAAAACTACATTTATACTGTTACTGTAACAATGTGACAATAATATTAAGTACTAAATTTCCAAGTACTTACTCATTCTCATGAGAAACTTTGACTTCCTTCTGTACTGTCGGCTTTGACAACTTCTCTGTCCCAACCTTCTTAATTGGTGTATTCTGTGATGCTGTCACTTTAGTCCTCTTTGTAACAGCTGATTTCTCCGGCGTCTCTGCTTTCCTGAGATTGTTTGTTCAAAAATCAAATTCAAAATAACAGTAACAATATAACAATTATAACTATTATACTAAAGAAAATGATTGTGGTCAAGTCTGAGATGGAATGTCAAATGGGAAAAGATGAATAGTTTTTTAAAGCATAACATACGACTGTAACACCGTTATAGTAACAATGTGACATTAATATTAAGTACCACGTTTCCATAAATCATAAACCCGAGTAACTAGTTGTCAAGTAAACACTTATAAGGACATACCTCCGGGACTTACTCCTCTTCATGAGAAGCTTTCACTATTTCTGTTCAGTCGGCTTTGACTGCTTCTCTGTCTGCACCTTTTTTGTTGGTGTCTTCTCTGGTGCTGTCACCTTAGTCTTCTTTGTAACAGTTGATTTATCGGGCAACTCTGCTTTCCTGACAATGTTTTTTCAAAAATGAAAATCACAATAACAGTAAAAATATAAGAATAACAACTATTATACTAAAAAGAAATGATGGTACTCAAGTCTGATATGGAATGTCAAATGGAAAAAGATGAATAGTTTTTTTAGAAAATAACATACTACTCTAACACAGTTACAGTAACAATGTGACATTAATATTAAGTACCACGTTTCTATAAATCATAAACCCGATTAACTAGTTGTCGAGCAAATACTTATAGGGACATCCCTCTGGGACTTACTCATCTTCATGAGAAACTTTGACTTCTTTCTTTGCAATCGACTTTGACTAGTTTTCTGTCTCCACCTTTTTTGTTGGTGTCTTCTCTGGTGCTGTCACCTTAGTCTTCTTTGTAACAATTGATTTATCGGGCAACTCTGCTTTCCTGACAATGTTTTTTCAAAAATGAAAATCAGAATAACAGTAAAAATATAAGAATAACAGATATTACTGAGAATGATCATAGTAACAATGGAAAAACAAGCATTGCTGTAAAAATGTTACACTAATGTCAAATAAGTATTTAGAGTTAAAATAATACTGTTTAAATATCGTAACACAGTGACACTGTAACTGTAATAGTGTGACAGTAACACAGTATTAGAATCGGTGCTACTCTTTAAGCATTGTTACAGTAACATTGTTACTATTCTTTTTGTTAAGCAATATTGTTACTCTATTTAAACAAACGATGTTCGTGTTTTTAAACTATAGTGCTAACACAGTTGCAGAAAAAAGAGTACTAACACAGTTGCAGGAAAAAATAAAAAGCGTATAATACAACGGTTTTGAGGAAAAGTAGAACACGAAGGACAGGATAAACATAGAAATCAATAGCATGTATAATAAGAAGAAACATTAATTACTCATTTTCACAAATAATAATCCCTAATTTTTAGGCGAAAACTAAAACATGAATTTTCACAAAATTTAACTGCTATGTGAACAAAAAACTAGAATTAATTTCTCGATTTCTAAGTTCAAATAACCGAACATACATGCGATTGACAGTTTACTTATATAATAATTCATGATCAACAACAGCAACATCAAAATTAAACCTAATTTTTAACAAAAAATCAATTAAGCAGTTCCTGTAATACATTAACCCTAATTTCTTCAATTAATCCAATATAATCAACAACAACATCAACGACAACAACAATATCAACAAGAACAACATGCAGTAACATAAAATCGCGAAAAAATTTACTTATATAATAATTCATGAACAACAACAACAACATCAAAATTAAACCTAATTTTTAACAAAAAATCAATTAAGCAATTCTTGTAACACATTAACCCTAATTTCTTCAATTAATCCAATATAATCAACAACAACATCAATGACAACAACAATATGAACAAGAACAACATGCAGTAACATAAAATCGCGAAAAACTTTAATTAAAACAAAAACGATTATAATGATCGATTGATACCTTTTTCATTGTGAAGATTTTTTGAAGTTGTTCGCTTTACTTTTTGAAGTTCTTCGATTAATTTTAGTGAACATTTGGTATGATTTTGGAAGAGTTTAGAAGAATGTGGAAAGATAAGTGGTTATGGAAAGTTTTGAATTTTTACTGAATATAATATGCCGCCTGAACTGCAGTTAGTTTTCGTCAGTTATTATTAGAGAGAGAAAAAGACAGCGGTTGGTAGAGAGAGAGAAATTACTGCAATTATGAGCTATCAATGACACTTCCCTTCCCTTTGTATTCCCGCCTAATTTTTTTGTTACACGTGGCTTAATGACAACGGCTGATTCCATAAATCCAATGGTTGAGATTCGCGGGACGGACTCACCTAAGATGTTGGACTCACCGGATGCTCACTATATATATATATATATATATATATATATATATATATATATATATATATATATATATATATATATATATATACACTAAAATAATATAGTACACCCAACTAAATTTCAGCATCCACACAAACCACATAGACGATAATTAATACCTATAACATACATCCCCGAACAATAATAAGAAGATTAGGATCGGTAGATTCATGTTACCTTAATATAGTGAAAACAACTCAAGTAAGGAATAGAGGCAGTCCAGAGCGAGCACCCAAAAATTAATTGAGAAAAGATGGAAAACGGCGATTAAAGATGTGTAGCTCAAGATGATAGGGATGCATGACAGATTCACAAAATTTAGTTAATGGAGTACTGATGAATAATGTGCTGAAGGTAATTAGGAAAGTAACATGGGAGATGGGTGCATCGCAGGATTAGAGCAAAAAGGAAAAAACAAGAATGGCTAGGCGGCTTCTTTAAATCAATTGTGAGTTTACAAAGGAGAACAAAAAGGGTTTGTCTTCGTAAGTTTGCAGGACATCTCAAAATAAGAATAGGATAAGAAAGGACTAATAACTCGAACACTTAGGATAAAATATGAAGATTTTATGACTAAAATAAATCAATTAAATTTTTTTTTTCTTTCATAATATAAAATAGGAAAATAAGAAAATAGGAAAATAGAATATATATATATATATATATATATATATATATATATATATATATATATATATATATATATATATAATCAAACAATATGAGGTAGTATCATCCTCCTTTTCTCCTTCTTTGTTACCAATCTCAACATCAACACTAACATCAACTCCTTTTTCGAGAATAAGAGTTCCATCATCATCAATTTCACCAACAACCTTAGAATCACCATCTTCATCCTCGGTATCCGTTGCATGTGCTTCATTCAAATCGATTTTTCGATTGAAAACCCGACTTAAAAACCGTCTAGCCTTGGCGGCTGTTTTTGGACATTTTGCTATCGTTTTTCTTCTTGGCATTGGAGTTACTTTAAGTTTCGGACTTGGTTTTTGGCTTTGAACAAATTTGGAACCTAAACTTTTGGTACTTGCTTCACCAATGGGTGGATTCGTTTTCGGTTTTAGTATGTAGGATGCTCGGATTTCATTAAGCTTTTTGTTGAGGGTTTTCTTGGGAGGCATGACTTTTAAAGTGAAGATAAGAGTAAGATTTGGGAGAGGGAATTTTTGGACAGTTTTGGAGAGAAGTAAGGTGAGGTAAATATGTTTGAGATATTTGAATGCAAAAAGAGAGTTCATTAAGATTTGTTTGAATTTTAAGGAGTAAATGACGTGGAAAGGTGAATAGTAAAAGTGATTATATGGTTGGATGTTGAGGAGGTGTAGCCATGTAAATGGGTGAGGTCATGAGTGGCTTTAGGCGGCTACAAATGGTCATGGGAATGACAAAGGGTGAGTTGATAGGTGTGGGTCATTCACTTTAGTGGCTCCATGCAAATAACAATTTTACACAATGGGTTTTACATGTCGAATAATCATTTAAATCGTTTCATATTAACATAAAATCGTCTTAGTTAAACAAATACGTAAAACCGTCTACTTTAGTCAATTATGCGACATATTTTGTCAATCAAATTTATGCACAATCTAACAAACCAATTTCTAACCGAAGTTTTACGAATTGTTCTCTTTCCAGCGGTTTTGTATAAATGTCGGCTATTTAATTTTACGTTCTACAAAATTTAAGAAGAATTTGACCTTTTTCCACATGATCACGTAAAAAGTGATGTCGTATGTCAATATGTTTAGTCCTTGAGTGTTGTATTGGGTTCTTGGAAATATTAATAGCACTAGTATTAACACACAAGATAGGAGTTGAGTCGAAGATAATACCATAGTCTCTTAATTATTGTCGAACCCAAATAACTTGTGCGCAACACAATGCGGCACTTACGTACTCGCTTTCGGCGGTGGAAAGAGCAACGAAGTTTTATTTCTTAGACGCCCATGAGATCAAACACGGACCTAAGAAAGTGGCAATTCCGGATGTACTCTTTCTATCAACAACACTTCCGACATAATCTACATCCGAGTATCCTAAAAACTCGAAAGGACAATGTGAGGGATACCAAAGATACAAATTTTGCGTTCGAAAAAAGTACCTAAGAATAAATTTTATGGCAATGAAGTGCGATTCTCTAGGACTTTGTTGTAAACGAGCACATAGACATACACTATATAAAATATCCTGACGACTAGCGGTCAAATAAAGTAATGAACCGATCATACCTCGATACATCGTTTCATCAACTTTCTTACCCTTCTTATCTTTGTCAAGCTTGATGGATGAAACCATAGGTGTAGAGAATGGGTTTGAATTAATCATATCGAAGTTACATATCATCTCCTTTATGTACTTTTGTTGATGAATCATCACACCATCTTGAGTTTTCTTAATTTGAAGCCCAAGGAAGAACCCTAGCTCTTGTAGTTAGCCTCGATATAATCCTCTTCCATTTTCGGCCTATTTGAAGCTGTTGAGCAAGAAGAGAAGCGATCGAATTCTGTAGTAGTCATGCCATTCTACAGTAGGCTTATTGCTTTAAAAAAAAGTTTCGGCCTTCTTGTAGTCACCCTCGATATAATCCTCTTCCTTTTTCTCGTAGGTAGTGCCTTCAGTGGATGCAACCAAAATTTTATGCGGTCCGTTTTGGATAATCCTCCAGCACTCTCAACCATGACCCTTCACATAGTGAGTCATCATGTTCTTCCATAAACCATAATTCTTCCCATCAAAGACGGGACACTTGAGGTATTTGGAATCCATTTATCACGTGATAGGAAGCGGAATATAAAACTATAAGATAGAATAAGATAGACAGATCAGCCTCTTTGCGGTTAGGCAATCAAGAGCATGAGGCTCTGATACCAATTGAAGAGTCTATCAATAGCCTAAATACTCAAGAGAGGAGTGAATTGAGGATTTAAAAACTTAGCCAACTTTTTCGATTGTAAGTAATTAATTATTTAAAGTTTATTGATTAAACTTTAACTAATCAACTAATTAACGAATTAAAACAAAGTGTAAATAAAAATAAAACAGAGGAAAGAGAAGAGAGACACACACGATTTTTGAAGTGGTTCAGTTTCACAAATCGAAACCTACGTCCACTATTCTCGATTAATAAATTTAGTACCTTTCTACGGATTACAAATTTACTAACCCAACTCGTACAACTAACCCTAGTTGTAACTCAAGTGAGTATCATTAAATACTCGAGTGACTAACTTATGCTAATAAGAAAGCACTAATGATTCTACTAAGAGTTCACGTTAATGAACGAGTAAGAAATCAATTAAGCACTATTATCTTATAACGATAATGAAAGAACGAATGCACAAGTTAATAAAATACACGACCTTTTTCGAAAATAAACAAAACAGTTTTCTTGCTCTAAAACACTGTTTTTGGTTTTGAAAATAAAATCAGAATTATGCTCAAAGGTCTTACATTTAAATGTTTCTAAGTGTAGAGTATTTATAGTCCAAGAGGAAGCAAGGCACACGGTTTCATCGAAACCCTAGAGGCTGAACTATAAGATATGTAAACAAATCATATCTTATTATTTTTATCCTTAAAATCTTAGGAGATAATAAAGAATAACTAAAAGATAATTTTATCAATTATTCTCTTAATATCTTTTCCTTAAATTTTAAGATATGATAAGATTTTCCATAACAAAAATATCTTATCATATATAACCATATCATGCTAAATATAAAAGATATGTTAAGATAATTCTAGAGAATAAAATCTTAACAATAATCAATTTATATCATTAGGTTTACACGAGAACCACACGGCTCATAGGCCTCATTTTTCGTGAAAACCCTAGCTTGACATTAGGTTAGATTTAGGCTTTAAGATTGTATAGTATTAGAAACCCTAATTAGTAATATGACTGAACTCATAAGTTGATTCAACATAATTACTAATTATAAACTTAAAATAAAACCACACTTAATATGAATATGGGCTTCCTTATAAAATAAATAATTTTTTCTAAAACATTTAAAAGAGACAAAAATATTTTTCAAAAACAATTTGAAAACATTTTAGTCGTGTATATAAACTTGACATCTCAATGTTATAGTAGAAGAGCTATAACATTGAGCTCTTTTATAAGCAATGTTATAACTGTGAGGCTATAACTTTACCAATCTAAGAAGTGCATTCTTACGTTACCATTACGAGATAATTACCTACATTATTCTAATCTTCTTAGGAGATCTTCAAAGGTAGGCTTCTTCGTTATTCAAGCTTGATCAATCTTTAAATGAGCTTCATCTTCTCATGAATGCTTGAATAAATCTTGAATATCTTGTAATATCTTGATCCTTTATTGAGGGCTTGATCATAATATGTTCTTATATACTTCCATCACAATTCTTTAATGCTTGCGATTAGTAATTCCAATCTAAAAGACTAAACAAAAAATTACACGCAACGAGTATATAAAATATCAAGTACTCTTGACATCATCAAAACATAAACATATATATCTATATGGTTCAACATAAGTTATATTAAAACCGTATAAAAATAATGAAAATGATAAATATAACTCAATGAGTTGTATTTAAGGAACTAAATGAGAAAATAAATTCTTAATATATGCATTACTTGCATTGGTTTATGTGTAAATTAGTCTTGAATTCCTAAATTAATTATACCAAATATGTAAGATATTAAATATTTAAATACAACACAATCATTACCCTAAAAATAAACCTAAACAATATGTACGTTATAACACTAACAACTTTATATCCCTGTAAAGGAAACAAAGGTATTAATTCCAATAGTAAATATAGTCTATATACATCTATCTTAATATAAAACATATGTCCTTAATAATCCTAATGTATAATCCTTATAACACGTACGAGTAACTCTTTTAGACCTTTCAAACGAGTCTCGCGAACCAGGTTATGTAGTGGGTTTATTATACAAGTTAAAATCAAAGTATTAGTTACTTGAGTGAGGAATAGAGATATTTACCGTGACATCGGGTAGTGAGTTGCACTTAATATATACATTTTTTTATACTCCGTACTAATTTTTTTATAAGCCCTATATAAAAAGGCAAATTATTTATTAGCATTAAATGAATAATTTTCTTAAAAAATGAACCGTCTCACCTGTATCAGGCTGTCTTATTCTATAATTTGTGTAAGGAGCATGTTTGTCATTTTGTAAAAATTTACCTAATATGAAAATAGATAATAAATGAATATTATACATAAAATGAAAATAGCTAGATAAGAAACGGTCGAGATAATAGTTTCGGACTCATTTTATAGTCGTATGAGCTTTTAAATCAGAGAGAATGTCGATCCAATACAATTTGGCAGATGTACTAAAATCATCATATAATCATATAGTCAAATAAAAAATCGGTAAAAGGTGAATATATTTAGTAAATATAACATGATTTTAGTACATTTAAGCCAATATAAAGAACTAAGAAAAATGTACTAAAATCATATAGTCGTATCAGCCGATATAGCCTTATGAGATTTTTCTAAATATATTTACTAAATATATTCACCTTTTACCGATTTTTTATTTGATCGTAAATTTAAAATTCATTTTATAAAATATACTTATATTTTGCTTGAATATATCCACATTGTTGTTTGTTTTATGATGACAATAAACTAAAATCAAGGATAATCATGCTCATTTATATGCTCCTATATTCATTAATAATGTTTATTATCAATTACGACCCGTGCATTTTTTGCACGGGTTTAAAACTAGTTAATTTGATTATTCACTTTTTTCAACCACAATTGACCGTTCGTATGCTTTTACTATAGAATGGTATTTTTTACCCGTCAGTACTGGAGTATCGTCACCTGCACATTTTTTCTTTGAGAATACCTTATTTAATAATATAATTTGTTAGTCTGAATTTTTTATTATGATATCTTAGTCTGTCATTAAAGGCAGGTGTTTAAACATATAGTTATATCAATTTTTTTTATGATATCTAATTGACTTTTCTCCTTGAGATTGTAGGTGATCTATATATTCTTCTACTACCCCGATCGAGGACTATTGACTACTTGAGTATGTCAGGTTGAGACGTTGCGTTGTGTTAGGTTTGTGGCATCGAGTTTGGATTGATATATAGTTTAATGTAAAGTTTACTAGATGTTTAGAGAACATTTAGTATAGATTAGCTTAGTAACTAAAACGTTTGTGGATTATTTATACATTGGATTGTATTCGGAACGTTTTTTGGTTGAATGAAATGTAATGTTGTTTTACATGCATGTGATGTATTAGTGGTTGATTGGATTTTTCGTTGCGGGTTTTTAAGTTTTGGTATTCGGATTGTTAGTTTTATTTATGGGGAGGTGGTGCGGATATTTCAATAACAAATTTATATATATAAAGAATACATTAATAAATTGCGTCGGTTCTTGAATGAAATAAGGCAAATGAGGTAAACGAATTTTCGCAAAAAAAAAATATCAAATGCATCAGTTCTTATAACAAATGACGCAAAAAAAATAAAGAAAATGCATCGGTTCTATAAAAAAATGACGCAATTTATTGTGTCAGGTCTATCCATAGAACTGACGCAAATGGTGCTTTTTTGCTTCGGTTTTTAAGACGTATTGAGAGGCAATTAGGCGTATGGCGCGTTGTCCCCTCTTATCCATATCTGGTGGATATGTACCGTTGAGCTTGAATTTGAGAATGGCCTGGAACCAAGGTTCCTCTGGGTTTTCTTCTTCATCTGTAAGGAAGTGTACATAGGCTGGTTCTGATCGTCGTTCGATGCACTAGGGCATTTCAACCATGTCGTCTGGCATATTGATCAAGGATGCGAGTTTTTCAAGAGCGTCCGCAAACTTATTTTCTTCTCGAGTCAGGTGTAGATAAGTAACCTGATCAAAAAATTAAGCGACTTGATCTATCCTAGCCTGATATGGTGCTAGACTTTCACTTCGGATTTTCCAGGATCCACTGATTTGATTGATGATTAAAGACGAGTCCCCGTGAACTCGAAGGTGCTTGATCCCCAAACTCACTGCCGCTTGTAGACCAATGAGACTGTAACACCCCCCATATCCAGAGGAGCCTTAACTAGGCCTTCCTTAGCATATAAGGGCATTACCATCTCGGTTACCCGAGGACAGTAATAATCAAACGTCGATAAAAGAACTGTTATGTTATATTACAAGTGTTTTAAACCAACTGACGATATAAAAGATACAACTAAAAGACTACTTGCTATAATCACAAATCTCGTGAAGACTCATCCCCGCCGGACTCGCCTATCAACAACATCAACACTGCTAAGACAGATCGCTCACCATAAGGGATCACTACAGACACATAAAACAAGAAGACAACCACACAAGGTCAAGATTAAGATAAAACACAAAGAAAGCCAACAACAACTAGCAATACAATGTAACACAACCAGCCACACACAAGCAACCCACACCGATCAATCTCCGTCACGATCGTCCACTGGACCAGCCCCCGCAAGCTGGGGGACCGCAACCGTACCCACCAAATCCCCGCTCATCATACTGAGCGGTAACCCTGTCCCATTAATGTGCACATCCCCTCCCGTGGCGGGTTCCACGGAGGGCGAAACTAGGGCGTGAAGCCACTCCCGTAAGTGACTCCACTCAGCCGAGAACGCATCTCGAGAACCAGAGACAAACAATCATAATCACAATACAACAACAGCAACCGTCAGTACGAATACGACAACACACAACAACCACAATACAACCACAACAACCGACACACTAAACCATCTACAGAAACTGAGTAGGCGAACCTACCTTTAAGCAACTGTAACCAATCCATGCCAACATATGACATATCGAGCAATCAAGCAATGCCTATAAGCACAACATAATCACCTATTACTATCAAGCAAACCCTAACAGCAAAGAGAAGGATATGGATGATGATGACAACATACCTACAAGAAGAAATCCGGCAAAAGACCGCTACCCGACTCAAGCTACGCTCTCCTAAGGCACAAGGACCTTCAAATGGCTTCCATGGAGGTTTTATGGTGAAGGGAAGGGAAAGGGGTGACTAGAGGATAGAAGGAATGAGGCGGAAATGACTTGCGGATTTAACAAAACGCGATTAAAAACCCTCGCTAAAAACTCGATACTCGATCGAGTACCACACACACTCGATCGAGTAACCCCCTACTCGATCGAGTAACCACGCTACTCGATCGAGTAGCCTCTACTCTATCGAGTACCACTCATAACTCGCAACCCAAGATAGCTTTGGCACGTACTTCTAAGAACTATTCCCGCTCCCAAGGTCAGTCAACGCTGGTCAAAGGGTCCCTAAAAGGGCGGGTATTACAGTCTTCCCTCCTTAAAAAGAACTTCGTCCCCGAAGTTCAGCTCACCTAACACAACGCATAAGACACGGAAGACACGACATCACATTCTTTCGACACAAATCATCTACTTCCCTGAAACACCATCCCTCCATGTCATCATATCATCATTATCTAACGCTCTGTTCATATCGACTCTTAAAGCTATCGCATAAACATCATCATTATCAATTGTCACTCTATATGTATACATCCACTCTTACAAACTATCATATATAAAACAGCAACCTCGCAATACGAACCAGCACAAACAACGATCACCCATCATATGGTGACAACTATCGACCCGAAACATATCTCATAACAACTTCATATTGTACAACTAATAACACCATGTTACTCAACAACGCGATTCTATTACGACACATTGCACCACAACTATCTGTTTATGACATACTATCACATTCACTTCAATGAACTAAAGTAACTACTTACACTTCATATAAGCAATGTGATCAAAGTACTAGAAAATTTTGTAATTAAACAACAAAACATTATAAACGAATAACAACATAACTTCAAAATTAGCCTTTTTATTTTGCGACATTATACTTCCCTTCTAAAAAGGAACTTCGTCCCAGAAGTTCACCATCAAAATTACCACACATATTACCTATTACTTGCATCACAACATAAATTAGAACCATATTATTTATTATGGACATTACTCACTAAGCCTATACTCGTTAAATTAGAAATCATACACAAACCACCGGAGTAACTAGCCGCCGTCAATAAAGCACGTTAATATCGTATGCACAAGCGTATGAAAAGATGTAACTCCGATGAATAGATCGTAATATGGCGGGTTTAATTTCAAAGCAACAAGAAACCATCACCACTTCACTATTTGTGACGAAAATGTATATAAAACTCAAGCACGACTTCTAACATATGAAATTAACGGTTCAAAGGTGTTACTAAGCATCACGAACCATGCTAAACATCAAACATGTAAGTATAAAACAATTAAACAGTTTTAATTTTCGAAAAGTTCCTGTAACAGTGCTACTCGATCGAGTATGTAAGGGTACTCGATCGAGTGCCATGCTACTCGATCGAGTGTCTTGGCTACTCGATCGAGTAGCCCGAGATCATAATGCATCAAATCTGCCATACCTGTAGCTACTCGATCGAGTATGGGGGTATCTGTCGAGTACCCACAGTCAAATGCCTTTGGAAAACTTGGCATAAACCCAAGTATATACATAATCATCGCATATAAGTGAGTCGGGATGACTTCCCGACCCCCAAAATCAATCCTGCAACAATGTTAACTAGCAAATCCGGCCTTATGGCCAACAATACAAGTCCATGATCAAAGTTTCAACGAAAACAACTACCAATATCTAACAACACTACCAACATCTAATACCAACGACCATAAACAAAGATAGAAACTAGGAGCATCACTCCTCCCGTTGTCTTCGCCGCCGCTCAACCATCAACTCGTCTCCTCCACCATCACCTCCCGAGGTGCCCGCTCCCGATGACCCGATGCCTGCATCAACTCCCGCTCCCACTCCGGGGCCTACATGCCATGTGGTCAAACCACCGTAGGGAAAGGACCGAGGCGTCCCCCAAGCCGATCGATCCACTCCGTAAGAGTGGAAGACCCCACTATAGTCCCCAACACCACTCCACCAAACCGGATGCGGTCCTCGGTCCCTATCCCCGAGTGTACGCCATCTCATGCATACTCCCGAGTGTCAAAGTAGATGACACTCTCTCGCCAAGTAGCTAGATTGCGTCTCGGGGTGTCGAGGTAAGGGTAGCACGGGAAAGGATGCTGCTGCTGCTGTGGTGCTACCGGTCGTGGCCTAGTCTCCGCGGTCCTCTCCCCAACCTGGGTCTCTCCTCCCTGACCGCCGCGTTCTCCCCCTTCTTTGGCTCGGGCATCACCTCTAGGATTGCGTCATCGATGAGGTAGGTCTGCAACTGACGGGGCACGTCATCATCCTCCTCCTCCTCGTCGGAGTCATCAGCTGTCACCACCGGCTCTAACGGCTCGTTCGGTGGAAGGTGCTCAGGAGCCAGAATCCCCATCCAACTCACGCCCCATACCCTCCAAGCCAGGCTACCGTCAGCCAAAGTTCTCAACCACTTCAGGTCGAGATAGTAGTCACGGTCCATAGTAGGCACTTTGCAGCTAGCAGGCACATACTCCGGAGAAGCCTCAAAGGAGGTTAGCTTTTCAGCTAACCGAGTGGCGATAGCGCCACAACTCAAGTACCAGGAAGAGGCAGTAGCCATCAAGTCAAGGGCAGCACAGACGATGGAAGGAGCATTAAAGACCACTTTCCTGGCCCGCTCCGGGTTCAAGTAACACATCAGAAGTAACACCTCATGGTTGTTCAGTTTATTGATTTCCGGTCGATCATAAAGGAGGTTCGAGAGGGAACGAAGAAAGATCCTCAATGTGACATGCTGAACATCATTAATCAGCATGTTACTTGAGGTGGAAGCTAGTTTTCCGGTCAGACAAGGCATTAGGCGGCAGACACCGCACTCAGCAGGGATATCAGTGATGGAGTCCTTGGGAGGCTTGGCCAACCCAAGGTGAGAAGCAAATTGGTCCATAGAAAGCAAGAAACTGGTGTTCATCAACCGAAACTCAACGGTCTGGGCAGCTGGGTCATAGCTAAAGGAGCTCATAAACTCCAAGGTGAGAAAAGGGTAGGAATGTTTCCTCAGCCTATACAACCCCGTAAAACCCAAAGTCTCGAATATGTGACGGACATCCGTCTCTATTCCCAACTCCTCCAAAAGTGTAGTATCTATACACCTCGTCGGCCTCATTTTGCATTTTTGCAAAACTACAAAACGCTCTCTCTGTTGAAATCTACAAACACAACAGAAGGGTATTTCGGAACCGCGGGTACCACGGGTCCACTCCCCTCCCCAATCTCAGGCTGTGTCACCCTCCCCCGTTTACTCTGACGGGTCCCTACGTTCGGTCTCGGCATCTGTTTCGGCATATGATTTAAACAAACTTGTATAAACATGTAAAGCATACAATTTACTCAATTGAACTTGGATGCAAAACTAAGTACACATTTTCACCATAAATTTCCCAATTTGATAAGCACATTCAGTTTATAGCTACTCATGTTTACTAGTTGTGAAAAGTTTATCATGATGAATACACATGCTCAACAAATTCCAACATCCTAGCATGATTCTAAGGTCACTCCATACACACTCCTAATAACATGTGAGGCATTTGTACAAGTTCATGGAAAAGTAACTTAGGTCATATCATCATCACCTTCAATATTAAAAACAAATAACTCAGTTAAACTTGTCAGACGGTCTCTACAGCTGTAATCATTTTGACATATTCTTCATGAATTGACACCACTACTATCATATTGAAGTTCAACCTTAACTTAAACAGTCATATACAACACCAAATTTCAAATATAGAAGACGAATTTCAATTTGGGGCACTTTTAAGACGGAGTTTTAAGGCAACTTTTTAAAGTGATAATCATCAAAATTCATTCTTCAACATGATATAAACAATATATGGTACTCAATTCCATCATCTAATCATTGTAAAACAATGAAAAATCAATTTCGATTTTTGTAAACCCTAGAAATTTCGGTTTCAATTTGGCAATTTCTAGTCTATTTTACAGCAATTAACCACCAACAATCAAGGAAAGAAGGCATGTGAATCATATTATAACAATTAAAAGCAACAAATTGATCATATGAACCGAAATTTTCAGGTTATACACTCATCCTCAACAAATTTAAGGCATAAAAACATATAAATAAGGAAGAAATCATACCTTGATTAAGTAGAAAAGTAAAAGAACAAAACTAACAAGGAAAACAACCCCAAGAATCACCACTAACACACGAGATGAGGAAGCTTTTGAGAGGAAATTTAGGATTAGGGTTCTATATAGGAAGGAGGAATGAGAGGAATAAGGAAAGAATAGGGGTTTTAAGAAACCCGTAAGTGGCTCTGTACTGTAGCCTACTCGATTGAGTGCCTAGGGTACTCGATCGAGTACCACTCTACTCGATCGAGTAGGAGCTATTTCGTCGAGTATCTATAGGAATTTTCCACATCCCGACGTCATAGCTTCCTAACGAGATCGAGTGAGGTCTACTCGGTCTAGTAAGCACTCGCACTCGGTCAAGTATAGCTAAGTACTCGGTCATAAATACGAAGTAACTTGAAGATTCCTGCAAAAACAATATCACATGTCGATTCCAAACTAAGTTCGGATTCGTCACTAGTTATCATGCTTGTTCACGCATTACCATTATTAATCTAGCCTAACGTATCGTCTCAACGAACAAGGTGTATGTCACATTACGCTACATAAATTACCCAACTCGGTTTAACTGCTACCGAGTCATTCCTAAACATAATCGCGTCATCATACTACACTTAAACTCATTTTACCACATTACTACCAAACTCGTGTTCACTTCAACTTGAAACATATAATTATCATTAATTCATTGTTTCACATATCATATAAATGCATACTCCTTCATAACAAATTAATCTATCATGTTCAAATTCGATCATAAGCAAATCATCTTACACCAATAAACAAGGCATATACGCATTACTACATGCCATATTTCATAATATAACTCAACAATTCTTATAACTATTACACTATGGCTACCGTAGGACTTATAAACTCGCATAGTATTACCTTTACCAACCACTTGAAGCAAACTCCAACATAATCACTTTCATATTACGGCATAAACTTTCACATTTCACGCATTTCTATCAAATAAACTTTTGTCACGTATCCCGGAATCATCATACAAGCTCGTTAATCAAGCCAACACTTCACTAAGCATCATCCAAACGCAACCATTATACCCATCTCTATGTTAGCAAAGACTCGACCTCAGATAACTCCGACACTATTAACATACACATCATACATATACACACGGACTCCACATCCCCATACCATGTGACTGGCTTAAGTATCATGGGGCCAAGATTTTGAAATGAGGGCGCCTACTCACCCAAAATCTAGCATCAGCGGGGCTCCCATGATACATACACTAGGTTCATTTTATTAGACTCACTACGTTCATTAAGTTCATTTGTTACAGGTTCCAAAATCGTCGCTCTGATACCACTTTGTAACACCCCCATATCCATAGGAGCCTTAACTAGGCCTTCCTTAGCATATAAGGGCATTACCATCTCGGTTGCTACCCGAGGACAAAGAATAATCAAACGTCGATAAAAGAACTATTATGTTATATTACAAGTGTTTTAAACCAACAACGATATAAAAGATACAACTCAAAGACTACTTGCTATAATCACAAATCTCGTGAAGACTCATCCCTGCCCGGACTCGCCTATCAACGACATCAACAACGCTTTAAGACAGATCGCTCACCATAAGGGATCACGGCAGACACATAAAACAAGAAGACAATAACACAAGGTCAGTACTAAGATAAAACACAGCAAAGCCAACAACAACTAGCAATACAATGTAACACAACCAGCCACACACAAGCAACCCACACCGATCAATCTCCATCACCGACTGTCCACTGGACCAGCCCTGCCAGTGGGGGACCACAGCCGTACCCACCAAATCCCCGCTCATCATACCGAGCGATAACCCTGTCCCATTAATGTGCACATCCCCTCCCGTGGCGGGTTCCACGGAGGGCAAAACTAGGGCGTGAAGCCACTCCCGTAGGTGACTCCACTCAGCCGAGAACGCATCTCGAGAACCAGAGACAAACAATCACAATCACAATACAACAACAAAGAACCGCCGCATTTAATACGACAACACACAACAACCACAATACAACCACAACAACCAACACACTAAACCATCTACAGAAACTGAGTAGGCGAACCTACCTTTAAGCAACTGCAACCAATCCATGCCAACATATGACATATCCAGCAATCAAGCAAGGCCTATAAGCACAACACAATCACCTATTACTATCAAGCAAACCCTAACTGCAAAGACAAGGATATGGATGATGATGACAACATACCTACAAGGAGAAATCCGGCAAAATACCGCTACTCGACTCAAGCTACGCTCTCCTAAGGCACAAGGACCTTCAAAGGGCTTCCATGGAGGTTTTATGGTGAAGGGAAGGGAAAGGGGCGACTAGAGGATAGAAGGAATGAGGCGGAAATGACTTGCGAATTTAACAAAACGCGATTAAAAACCCTCGCTGAAAACTCGATACTCGGTCGAGTACCACACACACTCGATCGAGTAACCTCCTACTCGATCGAGTAACCACGCTACTCGATCGAGTAGCCTCTACTCTATCGAGTACCACTCATAACTCGCAACCCAAGATAGCTTTGGCATGTCCTTCTAAGAACTATTCCCGCTCCCAAGGTTAGTCAACGCTGGTCAAAGGGTCCCTAAAAGGGCGGGTATTACAGAGACAGGCCTTCAGGAGAAATGAGCAACACTCCTATTCCGAATCCTCTTAAATTGGATGCCCCATCAAAGTAAAGATTCCAAGAATCTATACTGGTTTGTAAAATGTCCTCATCCGGAAATGACCACATGTCTATGACTTGCGTATCGTTGATTGGATTATCTGCGAAGAATTCAGCCACGGCACGTCCCTTTATGACTTTCAAGGGTACGTATTTGAGATCGAACTCTGAGAGCATTAAAGTCCATCTTGGTAAGCGTCTGTTGAGAATGGGTTTCTCGAAGAGGTATTTGATGGGATCCATTTTAGAATACACCTTGACAAAGTAGCTAAGCATGTAATGGCGTAGCTTCTTTGTTACCCACACAAGAGCGAGTCATGTCTTTTCGAGAGGTGTATACTTACTCTCGTACTCTAAGAACTTCTTACTAAGGTAGTAGATAGCTCTTTCTTCCTTTCCAACAGTCTGCGCGAGCATAGCCCCCATGGCTGTTTCGGTGACTGTGAGATATAAACCAAGAGGTTGATGTCGTTGGGGAGGCATTAGCACGGGTGGCTTAGTCAGTATCTCCTTTATCCTGTCAAATGCCTTTTGACAGTCATCGTCTCATATGGTATGGTCCATTTTCTTGAGCTTTTTGAAGATAGATTCACAGATCATAGTGAGTTTCAATATGAATCGACTTATATATTGCACTTTTCCCAAGAATCCTCTAACCTCCTTTTCTGTCTGGGGTTGTGGCATCTCGATTAAGGCCTTGATCTTGGATGGATCAATTTATCTCCCCCTCTGGCTGATGACATATCCCAGAAGCTTGCCTGACGTTACTCCGAATGCACATTTCTAAGGATTGAGCCTCATGTTGTACTTGCGCAATCTGAGGAAGAATTTGCGAAGGTTATCGATGTGCCCTTTCCTATCCTTAGATTTGACAATCATATCATCCACGTACACCTCCACCTCTTTATGCATCATGTCATGTAGTAAAGTAGTCGCAGTGCGTTGGTACGTAGCCCCAACATTTATTAGCCCGAATGACATAACAGTATAACAGTATAACAGTATGTGCCCTACTGAGTGACGAAGGCTGTCTTATGCATATCTTCCACGGCCATTTTGATTTGGTTATACCCTGCATACCCGTCCATGAAGGATGACAACGCGTGATCGGCTGTGTTATCTACCAATATATCGATGTGTGGTAGAGGGAAGTCGTCCTTAGGACTCGCCTTGTTCAAGTCTATGAAATCAACACAAACCCGGATTCGCCCATCCTTTTTGGGTACGGGGACTATGTTACCCACCCAGTCTGAATACTCGGAAACTTTGATGAATCCGGCTTTGAATTGCTTATCGACTTCTTCTTTAATCTTAAGAGCCCACTCTGTCCTCATCCGACGAAGCTTCTGTTTTACGGGCTTGAAACCCGGCTTGATTGGAATGCGATGCTCTGCAATATCCCTATCGATCCCTGGCATGTCCTTGTAAGACCAAGCGAAGACGTCTTTCAACCCATGTAGGATGTCGATGAAATTGGCCCTTCCAGCTGGGTCTAGGGTTGTCCCTATCTTAAGTTCTTGGGGTACTAATTCCGTTCCTACATTTATAGGTTCGGTGTTTTCTATGACTGGTGCCCTTTCCCCCTCTTATAGTATTTCTTTGATTATACCTCCCCGCCGATCAAGCAGCGACGCTGCTCGTAATAGGCTTAGCTTTAAGGAGGTAATTCGATTGAGTCTGGGTCAGGATCATCCTCATTATCATCGTAAACATAATTGCATTCAGAATAACACAAGGAGTAAGCAGAATCAGATTTATTCATATTAAAGTTTGAAAACAGCTGAAACAAAGAAGTCATCTGCGTAGTAGTCAGTGGCGGTAAAGGGACAGTTGGTGGGACATTTCCCAAGCTACTGTTACTAGGTGATGTTATGTTAGGTGAAACAGAGGGGTGGGGAGTGACGATAGGAGGAGACTCTCTAGCGACTTCTCTAGACTTAGGTTCCGACTCCGACTCTGATTCAGACTCTGACTCGAATTCATCATCTTCGGGTTCTCCTTTGAACATTTCTCCTTCTCCAGTAGTGACCTTGAAGAGCTTTCCTTGATTGCTGGTCCATTTGATCGACTTTCTACATCCTTTCTGCTGATTTGGGTTGGTGTCAGTGATCAGTGTTGTAGGGTTGAAATGGTCATCTTGAAGTATCGTGGTAATGATCTCATCCTATGCTGACCTGACGAATCGATCCTCTCCAAACAGAAGGCTAACAGCCTGTTCGTCGAGACAAGGTGTCTGACGAGTTTTGACGGTAGGAACCGTTTCTGGAAGAATAAAGTAGCAATCGTGGAAGACCTCGATTCCAGCTACTTGAACGCCTTTATACCTCCAAGGTTCGGGAAATGCATAAAGATGTTCACAGTCCCCTTCTCGGACGAAGTAACCATTTAATGTAGGGAGATAGGGTTGCATTTGGATTCCCTGACTTTTGCGATTTTGAACTTGACAAGTATTTCGAGGGTTTCGACCGTTGTGGGCTTGTATCCCAAGCCTAGTGGTATCCTTTGGGAGTCACCTTCCTTGAAAGGTGCAAAGGTATTCTTTCTGATAGGGTCGAGTGGCATTCCTGGGAAGTATCCCTGCGATTTGAGTATGTGGTTGACCACTAAGTTGGAGTATGGGTTGAAGTACAAGGGAGCCAGTTCGCTCTCTACAAGTTTTATGATTTGAAATCCTCCAAGTTTGTACACTGGATCTGCAATTACTTGGTTGCTTGACATTTTCTCTATCACGGCCTTGATAGGTGACGAAGTGATCGTCACTACCTTACTATCTAGAGGGATCTTGATCTTTTGGTGTAAGGTGGATGTTACTGCTTTGGAAGAGTGAATCCAGGGCCTACCCAAAAGTATATTGAAAGATACCTCGATTTCCACTATCTGAAAATTAACCTTTCGCTCGATTGGCCTAGTGGCCACAGTAAGGTTAACTAGCCCCACTACTTTACGTCGCGTTCCGTCGTATGCCCGGACGCCTTGGTTAGTAGGAGTCTAGTCTAATTCTTTCATGCCTAACTTGTATTCTGTTTTTAGTGGTATGAAATTGACTGCGGAGCCATCATCCACCAAAGTCATGGGTACATTTTTCTTCAAGCATGTGACCGTGATGTATAGAGCAAGGTTATGAGTGATGCTAAAGGGAGGCAAGTCCTCATCTGAGAAAGTAACTGGGTTACTTAGCTTGACTGAGTCTTGGAAGACTAGGTTGACGACGTCACCAGGTGTAGAGTTATGTGCTACGTTCAATTTAGCCAATGCTTGCAGTAAAGCCTGGCGATGAGGAAATGAACTTGCAACTAGTTGCCAGACTGAAAGATCAGCCTTTGTCTTTTGAAGTTGCTTCAATAAATGGTCAGGAGAAGTATCTTCGCCATCGTTTGGTGTGATGACATTGGTGTTAGTAGTAACTGGACCATTCGTTTGAGTGACATTTTGATATGGACGTCCTGAGCGAGTAAGGTGGTCCACATCTTGATCTTCATTGGCCTTGACTAGAGGGTGTTCTGTGAGGTAAACGTCTTCATCATCATCCTCCCAAACTCCATTGACGATACTGAGCTCTCTTAAGCTTATGATTTCAGCTTCTAGGCTGATTATTTGCTCGACTAAATCATCGGTCACTGTGATCACTTCTTGCATTGTGGATTCTTGAGATAAGATTGGAACCACTGACCTGTTTTCCCTAGGTATAGTACTTGGATTACGTAGGGATGCCACTACAGCTTCTAGCTCTGAAACTTGTCTACTTATACTCTTTGCCCATGCGACAAAATCAGCGATAGTAGGGGATATGGTGGAATAACTCTCCTCATTTTCTAGTGCATTGACCTCATCTTCGGCTGGAGAAATGAGGTGTGAGCAATCCAAGGTGGATTCCTCATCTATGATCATCAGAATTCCAAGAGGATTCTGAGTATTGTTAGGCTTGCTTTCAGGAGGTATAGGTAGGAGCCCATCCTCAATCATATCTTGAATGACATGTTTTAATTTGAAACATTTCTCTGTATCATGCCCTTCGCCTCTATGGTACTCACAGTAGGCATTCTCATCCCAGAACCTAGACTTCTTCTCTGGGTCAGGTGTAGGTCCTATAGGTTGGAGCTTGTCTTGTTTCATCAATCTTTTTAGAGCACTGGAGTATGAGTTACCAACGTTGGTGAACTTCCTCTGCGGGTTATTCTTCTTAGTAGACGATTCGACGAGGTTGACCTCGTCGGTCTTGCTAGTGGAGCCATAAGAATGACTCGTTGTGCCTTGATACCCGCGACCTATCGTCTTGGACAAGAGTCCTTTAAGAATGTCGTCTTCAATTCTTGTTCCTAATACAGTTAAGTCTTAGAAAGACTTTATGTTTTGGTATCTTAGGTGGTTCGCATAGATTGGCCTTAAGTTGTCTACGAACTTTTCAACAAGAGTAGCCTCGTCTGGGCGTTCGACGAGTTGCGTACTAGTCTTTCTCCGCCTACTTAGGAAGTCGGTGAATCCTTCTTTCTCATTTTGGGTAAGAACCTCTAGAGTGCGCATATTGACTTGAATTTCAAAGATTATCTCGCATCTTTGTTTGGTGAACTCAATTGCAGCATCATCCCAAGTAATAATTTTCTTGTGATCCAAGGAGTAGAACCATTGCTTAGGAATAGTATCGAGAGATGAAGGGAAGATCCTTAGGAACATCTCTGCCTTGATGCCTTTGATAGACATATAATCTTTGAAGGCACGAATATGGTTCAACGGGTTTTCGTACCCCTTAAACTTTGGGATGCCAGTCATATTTAAATTAGTTGGCAATTGTGCATTTACTGCCTCATACTTGTGACTGTTTTATCTGTAGATGCCATCTACCTTGAGATACATTAGTTGTTCCTCCAAATACTGGAGTCGTTTTTCAGCTACAGTAGGACCTGATGGAAGATTGACTTCTGGTTGTCCAACAAAGGGTGGAAGATCATCGTGTATGACCATGTCGGGAATGGCATCCTCTGCAGCAGGAAGTCTAGCTTCCACAACGACAATGCGGCCTTCAATGGCGTTGGGGCGAGCATAAGCATGGTCTTGGCTTGTCTGGAGACGAATGAGCGCAGCTAGGATTTGATCATTACCATTTACGGACGATAAGGGTTGACCATTAACGCTTCCGTGACTAGTTCCCACCATTTTGGAACTGAGGATAAAAGATCGACGACGAATCAAAACACGATCGACCATTTTTAGCACATTTACTCAAAAAAGAGACTTGACTCGTGAAGTGGGCGTGTGCCAATGTGTCAATTGATGTTTGAAAATGACGAATTTTGAAATGTTTGTCCTATACAACTCTAGTGTAGTTGTAGGAGTGCTGACTCGAAGTGAGGTTTGAAATGGGTTTGAGGCCCGAATTTTGACTCGACATTTGAACAGGGTTTCAGCTTATTTTGCGCTTATTTTAGGCCATTTTTGAAAATATTTACATTTTGAAAAGGGATTTTATTTTAAAAAATGAAATATTTACATTTTGAAAAGGATTTTATTTTAAAAAATGGTGATCACGTATATGATACAAACATATATATGGGCATTATAACGGTATGCTGAGTGCATTTAAAGGGTTTTGGTTTAAAAAGGTGGGTTGTCATGCCAAGCAATCAAACCCTGGTCTGTGGAGACGTCTGTGTCAACAAGAGTAAGGTTGGTTCCTACTCAATTCTCTCGAGTAGTGAAAGCCCTTGATATAAACATGAGTATGTACCGTGGTATGGTTGACGTCAATCGCTATCCATCTTTAGGCCCAGATAGGAATTTGGACCGTCTAGACGGGACAATTGGTCGAATGGGTTGGGTTAAGCCTAGGAAGGCCAGATGAAACGACTTAAGAAGGTCGAGTAATGAAAACCGATAACTGTCTCATATAAACTATTCCCTAACCTTGTTCAAGTTTCACCCTAGGTAACACGTAAGTGTATTTTCCCCAACGGAGTCGCCAAACTGTGGATATGGGCCACCCGCGCCGCGCGCACCCCTGCGTTGGTTTCGAGGCGGCGGCACTTCTCCCACGGAACCTTGGTTTGCCAAAGCACGTCATGGGCCGTTACCGATTGGTGAGGCATTGAAACCGGTGAAAGGTTGAATAAGCCTGCATTTGTGGAGTCGCCACCAATTTATTGTAGAAAAATTGGAAACCGTTCGAATACCTCATGCCATGTCAAGATACGAAGTAATGACGAACACTAATAAATTTGTTACCCTTAGCATTCTATGTCTAGAATGACTCTCGAAGATGTCAATGGACACGGATGTCTTGAGATAACTGGAGTAAGGGGTGAGGGTACGTATTAAGAAGCTCTTTAATTCGAACACCTAATCCCGCCCGCCTCGATAGCGGCCTCTACTAATGATTAGGGAAATTTTTCATATTTCATATGTTGTCGATGTAATGCATGCAATGCAACAAAAACGGATTAATCCTAGCATGTGAAATTAGACTAAGTCGGTTAACACGTGTTTTAGCAAACAATTGGGGTCGAAGTAAATGTTAGATTCAATTACATGCGAATGTCATACAATTAAATCACGCATAAATACAATAAATGAAATACAATAATTAAAATTACAATAATTACAAAGTTTATTTGATCTACGTCAAAAGCACACTTGAAACGGAATTTTGAAGAAGAAAATTAAAATATGAAAATATGGCAGATTAGAGGTGATAATACGGATAATAGTTGACTAAATACGTAATTAGAAGCTACGTCAAAGCGAGAAAGAGTTCAGGGACATAAGCCAACCTGTAACGGCAGCGCAAAGATCACCGCGTCCTTTGGAAGAGGCGACTCTTCTGTCGTTTCTAGAGTTGGGCTCTCCGTCGTGAAGTCAGAACCGCGGATTGTTATCGTTCATTGGTAATTTAAGATTAATTATTCATATCATACTCGAGTAAAGTGGTTTAACAGGTTATATACATCTGGAATCGTCATAAAACGAATTAAAGATGAGAATTTACAGCGATTTACACTATTACGATGAATTCGTGTCGGAAATACAAAAGAACAAAACTTTGAACTTGAAAGCGTAATTAAATTTGTAAAAATGAAATCAAATAAAGAAAACTATGTACAAACGACGAATTCCAGAGAATCGATATGAGAAAATCGACCCTTTAAAATCCGGGTTTGAATAGACGACGAAAACCCGCAAATATCGGATTATATGGGATTTATATCGAATTATGCGTTATAATTAAAAACACAATTATTAAAACATGATTTGTATATTGTCTTGACAAAGAAAACGAAGAAAAACGAAAGAAATAAGAAAATTAGAAAATTGCAGAAGGTCGAGGAAGAAGAAGAAGAAGAAGAAGAAGAAGAAGAAGAAGAAGAAGAAGAAGAGCAGGAGCAGCGGCAGCGGCAGCCTCTGGAAGAGGCGCAGCAGATGCTGCGACCCTTCGAAGAGGTGCGGCTGCTGCTGTGTTTCTTCTCGACGTCAGACCTTTGCTGTTTTGTGAAAACGGTTTTAAAAGATGGAATTTTAAGACGGTTTTGAGCGTGTTTTTGATATAGACCTTACATTAGATGATATAAAATAAAAAGTACAATAGATAAATGGGATTTATACCGTCAGACTTACATGTTTGACGAAACGAGATTGACTAAAGTTTTCGTTTAGTGATTACTCGACTCGAATATGCGTGGAAAGTGCCCTTGTTAAAGGATTTAAAAAGATTGATTAGATTGATTAAGTAGAGTTGATCAAATTGGTCGGTCTTTGCAACGTGACTGGGACTCAGAATGATCTGAGCTTACGTGGTCGATTGATCAAGCACGTAGGCGTCGAAAGCAAAAGCGTAGTCTAGAATGCAAAGATGTTAGAAATCTATATCTCATTACTAAGCATATTCATATATGTGATGATTTAATTTAGTCATAAAATTAAATATTGATCTTATGCATGCAAACAATAATAAGAACAAGGAAGAAATCATCATCTTACATTGAAGATTTCGGATTATTTGGGCACAAGTGAGTTCTCCTACTCACTTGTTCTTGAGCTTCCTTAAATGGATGAACAAGGATTCAAGTAGAGAATCCCTCCCAAGGATTAATACCCAAAGTAACAACTTAATAAAATTAATATTATTATTACTTGAACAATATTAATTTTGTATAAAAATTGACCAAAATATTATTTTGTTCTCTCAATATTTCGGTTAAGAGAAAGGGAGAAAAGGAAGAAATTATCTCTCTAAAAACTCTTATTTTTAGATGTGTGAATGAATAATACACTAATGTTTTTGGTAGTGTATATTAGGTAAAAATTAGAAGGAAAAACCCATGGTTTTTCCTCTTACAAAACCGGGTAGAAGGGGGAGGTGGTGATGCCCAATGCATGATCAAAGTGCTCTTCACAATAACCACTAAGTTTGCCTGGCTAGGTTTTAGGCAAATGATTATGTTTACCACTTACTTAATCAACATAATATTTTCCTAATATCACCCCTAATTTCGGTCCATATAGTGTAAAATGGAAAATCCATTTTACACATTATTTTGTCAATTTGTCAATTGTAACATGACATGTAAAATTGTTATGTATTTTTAACATATTAAAAATCAACGCATTAATAAAAATACGTCATATACAAAATTGACTTAGTAATTCATAATTACTTGTACCAAAATATTTTACCAATTATAAATCACAACATCTTGTATTTATAATAATTTATTCATTCAAATGCAATTGTTTCCTTAAACAATAATTTCATCTAAGTAATAAAACAATTCGATTACTTAGACTGTATCTTATTTAATCAAATTACAATGAGACACGTAAATATTACTTCCAAAATCGTCCGTCAATTTTAAGTAATTTAATTAACCCGTATCGTCATACTATCAATTAAATGATCAATTAAGAGTGTTACCCTTTAGGTATGACCTACGGGGATCAACTGGTCACCACCGTCGCACGACAGTAATGTCAAACTCTAGTCAGCCAATCATTACCGATATGTGTGGACCAGTTGACAGTAAAATATTACTTCCCAATTGTATTCTTTAGAATGAGACTTAAACATGTGATCATCATATCAACAGTTGTGACCGCATTATTGTCAGGGACACTTACTCCAACAATCTCCCACTTGTCCTCGACAAGTGTGCGTCACCAATTCTCTTGTCCTATTACTATCTCCCACTCAATGCAAGGTGTCTTTCAGGTCGTACTTGCAAGTGATCATATCGAGAGTGGTTTCCTCGATCTGGAGAATAACTGATTGACCGGATTTATCTACCATAGATATCTTCTGAGCGTGGCCACGCATTTCCAGTTCCTTACTCCTCGAGTGGCCCTGAGATATTGTTATAACCCTGACTAGGGGTGGACAATTCCTATCGCACTTATTCCCTTCGACTAGCCACAGCCATCATAACCCAAAATATGCCCATTTGACCCCATTTACGAAGGTCGTAGTAACACAAATCAAAGTTAATCTGAAACTGTGCCATCTTAGGTGAAAAGTCTTTAGTCAAAAGAATCGACTCATTAGAATACTATAGTAGCTCTCGCCACGACCAGGCTATATAAATTTGCCAGAACTCTATAAGCGGTCATAAGGCCCGACAAAGTGTTCCTAACAGTCTGCCTATCTGATCGACTAGTCATTCTCATATGACTCCATGGCACTTGAACTTGCCATCAATCGCATCACACTCTAGTCACTTCGAGACGTCACCTTATGTAAGTAACTATGGGCGAATACAATGTTAATCCGTGTTTTAACGGGGTTCAATTGTCTCTACAACCCGTTTGGATGTAACAAAGTATAAGGTGAGTTAATAATAACTCAAACGACAAATGTCGACATCACATTCAGGTAGTCAATACGAATTACAACCTTGTGATGCATATCGTAAGTGTATTAACACTAGTTGATTGCAATAGAAGTTTAACATACCATGTGTCCATCTGTTCAAACTTCTTATAATCGCATTTTCCTTTACATTCATGTTATCTTTCATAGCATGAACCTTACCAAGTACACATATAGGTTCCCAACCTTGGTTTGGGTTCTTTATCTTGAAAGAACTTCCCTGTCGATTATCACATAACCAATGAATTTGTGGTGAATGACATAAGTTGCACTGATCAAGTACTCGACGCACTCACAATGCACTAGGTAAATGTTTTGTAGAGTCTTGCAACAATTTGTCAAGATGATTAGCCTAGTACTTCTCACAAGTCCTAGCATATTAGAAAATATTAGTTTTGAGTAACTTCTTACTACAACTAAGTATCTTTCCTAACTTCTTATTTCTCCTTTTAGCTTGAAAAGCTCAGGATTTTCATAAATCCTTACGCGTGTTCGAACTTTAATATGTGCAACCTCTTGACACACAACAGAGTGTTCTGTCCAACACTGAAAACGTTCATTGGATTCTCCTCGAGAATTCATGACGATTCTTCTATGGCTTACCAATGAATCATCATGCTCTTATGCATATGATTCACTATTGGACATGTGCATAATTATTCTAATGGCGGAAACATTAGTTACTAATAATCATGTGATCAACCATTCTTAGGTTCAATGAACGACCATGACTGCTAATGGCAATTCCATTTTCATTGACATGAATAACCTACATTTCTCGTTGATTCGATGTGTATATCTCAATACCTATCCAACATCTCATGATGTGATTGGATTCATCATAGTCCATTTTCATCTAGAATTGAAAACTCAAATACTTCTTTGCGAAAGTAAGTATTAGCTCGTCATTCTCAATGAGTAATGAGTTATAAACTTTTACAAGATGATTGCTCCCACTAAATTCCATGTCTTCACATGATAATTTCCAACTCCCACTTAATTCCACATGTTTCGCAATTGACTACTCAATCGAAACATTTCAAGAATTTGAAATATATTTTTGCTTTGCCAAGTTATTAAGATAAAACCATATATGTTCCTATCATATCCTTTCAAAATACCTATTTTGAAAAGGTTTCAATCTTAACCTTATGGAAAGAGATTCTAATCTCTAACTCATTCATTTTATAATGATGCGCGGCTATGTCATTAGATTAAATGTGAATTATATCTAATACACGTCCTTCTTAAAATACCCTTTTCGAAAGGAGGTTTAACCATTTCATTTTCATAATGAGGTTAAGTAATGACATTGGCGTGGTTAATACTTAACTCAGCTCTTGTGGATATCGGCATATCAACATTTGCAACTTTTAGTCATAAATCTCATTTATTTTTGAGGATGCAACTTTGTTTCATTTAGGCTCTTAAGTAAATATCAATATTGAAACTATTGGTCAAATGTTGTTCATAAACTAGTCAAAACTCTTGTTAAGACTTTACATTAGTCATTCTTCTTCCAAAACTTTCTTTTGGTCTCCTCGTGTAGTTATCTTGAGAACATATTCTTTTGATTACTTCACTTGGTGTCTTTTGTCATGTAGATATATTCGAGACCATAGATCTCATCTATTCGTGTATACTATGTAAATAGGTATACCTTTTTCCAAATCATTCTCCCTTGCGTAGATCTCATTTACACAAGTACACAAATTTTTCTTGGTGTTGTTTGTGTCTTCATTTTTCTCCCACTCTATCTTTAAAATGAATACACTAGAGATTCAAAGATAGCATATGAGCATTTGCACAAGTACACAAATTTTTCTTGGTGTTGTTTGTGTCTTCATTTTTCTCCCACTCTATCTTTAGAATGAATACACTAGAGATTCAAAGATAGCATATGAGACACAAATAATGATTTTTGAAGTATAAAGAGGACTATCTCATAGGTTGACTAATTGTTTTAGATTTGATAAGTGTACTTGGTGATTAACATTCCTTTAAGAGAGTTCATCAACTCAATATCACTTTATAATTGATCATATACAAGCCTTAAGCTTGTGGACATATAATGAATCTCATCATTATAGTGGTCCATTAGATCACTTTAAGTGAATGATCATATGTTTCTATGACCAAGCATGATAAAGACGAATTTTAGAACAAGGATGAAATACGATAAAACGGGTGACTTGGGTTGCAAACCAAGTCACCATTATCCAAAATACACGCATTATCCAAAATACATTTCCATGTCGAACACGGAAATCAAAAGGTTCTAAAATCCGAAACATAATTAAAATAAGACAATAAAAAGCGAAGCTTCATGGAAGCTACTCCTAGCTTCTTGATGGTTTCTCAAGCTTGCTTTTCTTTTCCCTTGTCCTTGCTTGGTGGAGGCCCTATTTACAATAAAAAGGGGATAAATTATCACAACTTTGTATCACAATACCATAGTTGAATTAGAAACATAAAAGAAAGGATAGTCATTTACCTACTGGAGTGATCTTTCCAGCCTTAATGTCACCAAGGTATTTGGAACAATTTCTTTTCCAATGTCCAACACCATTACAATAATGACATTTATCAAGAGGACCCTTCTTGATCTTGGAAGTGCTAGCTTCATAAGTCTTAGCTTTGGTGAAAGTGGGAGCGTGCTTCTTACTCTTCTTCCCATTCTTTTTGAACTTCCCCTTGCTTTTGGTGCTTATGTTAAGCACATCCTTAGGTGGGTTAACATTTAACCTCATGTCTCTTTCGGCTTGCACAAGTAACTTGTGCAACTCTTCAAGAGACACGTCCTTGTCTTGCATGTTAAAATTCACCCGGAATTGAACATACGCTTTGACTTTGGATAAGGAGTGTAGAATCCTATCTACAATGAGTTCTTTGGGGATTTCAACTTTTTGAATCTTCAAAGTCTCGACTAGCTCCATTAATTTGAGCACGTGAGGGCTAACCTTTTAGCCCTCTTTGAAGTCGAGATCAAAAAATGCCGCGGCCGCCTCATATTGGACGATCCGCGGAGTTTGTGAAAACATTGTCACAAGCTTGGAATAGATTTCATTAGCGGTGCCCATCTTAAAGGCTCTCCTTTGGAAATCCGCCTCCATCGTAAAGATCAACACATTTTTCATTGCGGCGGACTCCTTGTGGTAAGCCTCATATGCTTCCCTAGTAGCGGCGGTCGACCTAGTATTAGGTTCGGGTGGAGAAGCCTCGGTGAGGTAACGAAGCTTGTCGTCACCTTGGGCGGCTAATTTGAGTTGGGCATCCCAATCAGAGAAATTTGACCCATTATTTTCAAGTTTACATCGATCCATGAAGGATCGGAGCCATGAAGTATTAGTGAGAGGTGTGGCGTTGGTGTTTGGAGTGGCCATTTGTTATGAGAAATAAAAGCGGTCTACAAAACAAAATATAAAAGGAATAAAACATATGTCGTTTTAACATAATAATACTCGTAAAATGAATTTAAACAAGTTTTATGACATTTATCTAGTGACCTCTACCCAACTTGATAAATGATTCCAAGACCCAAATTCATATTAACTTGGGCACGGTAGAGCCGATTCATCCCTTATTAATATAACTCGGTGGATTAACGCTTTAATCGATTCTACTTCTAGAACTCTTGGTCGATAAAATTACATTAACATTTATCTTTAGCCCGGAACACATGCGACTACGGTCACGAATACTTCCGTTGAGCTCAATCCAAATTTCGAATAAATGTGTCCATGATCCAAATCCACACCAACTTGGGCACGGTAGGGCCGATTCATCCCTTATCAACATGAATTCGGTGGATAGACATTTATCACCCACTTCCCCTACGTAACAAGGTTTGTACCCTGGTAGGGTCGAGTGCACTCCCTCGCGAAATAGGTTTTCATGGTTTCTACTTTTTGGTAAGGCTATGTCTCAATTGATTATTTTAGCGAGAGGTCATGTCAATTTATTATCTATCACGTTTTAAGTGAACTAAAGCGGTGAACTACGATAATTCTAATTGACACGGTCGATAAACTCGATTAAAAGATGATGCATGTTTTAGTTATAGCGATTTAGCGATGCATGCGACATATAAATAAAATGCAAAGCATAAAATAAATCCTAGTATGGCCTTCCTAAAATAGAAAATCTAATTAACTATTACATATTCGGAAACCAACTTCATTGGTCCCTTGAACTTCGGTTATGGCACGCATCTCGAGGTAACACCGTCTTTATGTATCGCCTTCTTGAGTGACACCGTCTTCAAGGAACTCCGAAATAAATAAATTACATAACAAATTACATAAATTCCTATTATACATTTGTAATTAAAATAAAATAAATCTATTAAATTACAAAACGGTGATACGAGATCACAATAAATTACAACCGAATCGATATTCCCATACATTTCGGGTAATACCAATTAAAAACTAAGGTCATACTAAGTAAAATTACATAATTCAAAAATTACATAAAATAAAATTATGACAATCATAAATAAAATGCAGCATTATAATATGTATGAACATGCCCAATTTTATGCTAAATCGCCTTTAAGGAGCCAATATCGTATATTAAACGGTTTTTACGAATTTGCGTGATTTAACGTTTTATAATCACAATAATTACATAAATTCATATTTATGCATAAGTTAATTACCCTAACCAACTTAGGACTCAAAATTAGTCTCCACTAACTATTTGACTATAATTAACTTATATTTCTTAAAATTGTTCATTAATGGACTCAAAATTACAATAAAAAGCTATGAACTTCAAATAAATCACAAAAATTTCAAATAAATTCAAAATTTGAAATTTAAACTCTTCAACATTCTGGAAAAATACCAAGACACTCATAATGTTCAAAAAACGTAGGTTAAAATTTCGAAAAATTATGGGAAAAACTATGTTGCGGTTTATCGGATTTATCAATTATAATCATAAAAACATGGGAAAAATATATACATCAACTTTTCAATTTTAGATCTGAAAAAGATAATAAAATGCAACATGTGACGTTTTCCTTAGTCATGAAGTATGTTTTAGCAATTATTCACTAATTAAGTCACTATTTATGCTATTTTTCATCAAAAATTCATAAATCATGCATAAAGACTTCAATACAGCCTATTATTTTACACACATCTTGTAAAATTGCATGTGACAACATACTAAGTTTCTATGACCAGATTCGAAATTTATCTCATATTAACCTATTTTTCATCTAAATCCGATTTTTATCATGAAAAATCCATATTTCGAGCATAAAAACTCCAAAAGTTCTGAAAATTTACAGGTCAGCTAAAAATAAAACATGTGATAACATATCCAAAACCACTGGAAAATTCGAAGTTTAGCTAATTTTAGTCCGAAAATGACATTTTAATCATAAAATCACATTTTTAATGTCATTATTATATAAGATGAACAATAAAAATCCATAAATTAACCAAAATATCCTAAATACATTTTAGGATCAGAAACTTAAACATGCATAATTTATTTCGTGATATATCATAATAACACAAATTTATGAGTTTTATATGTTAATCGTATAACTCGGAAAAACTATAACCGATTTGCATGCAAACAACCAAAGGCTCTGATACCACTTGTTAGAAATCTATATCTCATTACTAAGCATATTCATATATGTGATGATTTAATTTAGTCATAAAATTAAATATTGACCTTATGCATGCAAACAATAATAAGAACAAGGACGAAATCATCATCTTACATTGAAGATTTCGGATTATTTGGGCACAAGTGAGTTCTCCTACTCACTTGTTCTTGAGCTTCCTTAAATGGATGAACAAGGATTCAAGTAGAGAATCCCTCCCAAGGATTAATACCCAAAGTAACAACTTAATAAAATTAATATTATTATTACTAGAACAATATTAATTTTGTATAAAAATTGACCAAAATATTATTTTGTTCTCTCAATATTTTGGTTAAGAGAAAGGGAGAAAAGGAAGAAATTATCTCTCTAAAAACTCTTATTTTTAGATGTGTGAATGAATAATACACTAATGTTTTTGGTAGTGTATATTAGGTAAAAATTAGAAGGAAAAACCCATGGTTTTTCCTCTCACAAAACCGGGTAGAAGGGGGAGGAGGTGATGCCCAATGCATGATCAAAGTGCTCTTCACAATGAGACACGTAAATATTACTTCCAAAATCGTCCGTCAATTTTAAGTAATTTAATAACCCGTATCGTCATACGATCAATTAAATGATCAATTAAGAGTGTTACCCTTTAGGTATGACCTAAGGGGATCAACTGGTCACCACCGTCGCACGACAGTAATGTCAAACTCTAGTCAGCCAATCATTACCGATATGTGTGGACCGATTGTGAGAAATATTACTTCCCAATTGTATTCTTTAGAATGAGACTTAAACATGTGATCATCATGATCAACAGTTGTGATCGCATTATTGTCGGAGGACACATATTCCAACAAAAGAGAGCGGAAGAAGGGGCGGAACACTCGCGTGCCAAATATGGAGACCGAAGGTCTCTATTTATATTAAACACACGAAGGAGTTTAGGAATGACACGGATACGGAAACAAATCACGGAAATATTCTGGAAAGCATGGAAAGAGGGCTGGGGAAGAGGCGCAACAGCCACTGCGACCCTTGGAAGAGGCGCAGCACCTGCTGCGTCATTTCCCCAGAGGTTTCCTCCCCGGCAAGAAAGATTTCCGCATTTTTTGTGAAATTTCGGTAGATATACACTTCCTTATTCCGTGAAACACAATATACAGGAGATATTTCCTTAAAAAATATTAAATTTAATTAGGAATAAATATCCAGAGAATTCTAGAACATTCCGGAACATTCCGACTCGGCATTTAAACGGTTTTAGAAAATGAAGCGGTTTTTTTTACCCGGACTCCAAATGAACTCTAATTACTGTCAAAACGACCGTATCGGCGCGTAGATGACGACCATGAGGTTTACTCGAGTGTTTGAGCTATCACTTGTCGATGAACTTATGAACTGTCACAAAATCGTTCCGCGTATCAAACATCCGGCCCAATCATCACTGGGTGGTTGGCGGGAGGTGCAGAAATAAGGTATATACAGATGGGCGCGTCAAAAAAATTCCTTAGCCAAACACAAAATAAAATCAAGGGTAAAACGGAAATTTTATGAAGTAGGGGCGTGATATAGCAACTCCCTTGTTAATTTCCTTTGCTTAAGTTATTATTTATAAATACGGGTTTTTAATTTTTATAATTTATTAAAAACTGAATTCGAACTCTACTATTTTTCCATTTTATTCTCAAACTCCTGAAAATATTTACAAGATCCATGAGGAGACTCTCTGATGCGAGCCACGAAAGGTTGGGGTTTAGGGATAATCATTATCGAACTAATGACAAGCGAAGGGGCCAAGTTCTTTATTTGAATTGGCATAAATATGAGCGTTAGGGATGTCAACGGGGCGGGTACCGCATCCGCCCTAGTTAGGACGGGTATGGGTAAAGCTTTCGCGGGTGGTGGGGTGGGTACGGGTACGAAATTTCCACTGCCAATGGGCGGTGGGGCGGGGGTGGGTTTTACGCCATACCCACCAAATACCCGCCTATCTACCGAGTATTAAAAAATATACTTTATATATTATTATGACTTTCTATAATATCTATAAATATTATTAAAAGGGTAAACATTAAAGCCACGTAGACAATGCCACCTAGCATTACTAAATGCCACCTTGCATAACCAAAATTCCACGTCACCAATTATAGAAAGCCACGTCATTATCTATAAATATTTAAAAAGAAAAAAAAATTGAGCCATTAAATGTAAATAGCATAACAAACATTAACTTTGGCTTTTTTTAATTTTTAGATAAATTAAACAACCATTAAAAATAAATTCATACTAAATTTAAAATTTTTACGTTTATTATTAGAATATTTTAAGCAACAAATAAATATCACATAATTATACACCATTTATAAAATAATAAATAATTTGTAAATATTAAGAGCAAATAATAACATACTTAACATTAAACATTAATATTTTAATTTTTAAAACTAGAATAGGTTAAACGAAAAAAAAAAAAAAAAGAAAAAAACCTTTTACATTTCTTTCTATTTACTCTATATTTATGTCTATAATAAATATGCTAATAATGAAAACGAATAATCAAAAGTCATGAAACCTTTCTACATATTTATGTATATATTAACTTTGATAATAATAATAAAAAAAGTCTAAAAGTCATAAAATGCATCCTCATTTGGCTATATAAATGTTTTATGGAAGACAACATTTGTGAGCCAAAATTCAAGCCAAAATTGTTTTTACCCCTATTGCCAAAAGAATTGTATGTATGTGTCAATAATCTTTCTTATCATTGTATCAACATCAAGGTAAGTGTATTAAGGTTTTTAAATTAATAATTTATTTATTTATTTTTAAGTTCGATTGGTTTGAAGTAATCTTCACATTTTTAACCCTAATATATATGTAATTTTGTTTTCATTTAGAGACTATCAAGATTTGTGGAGTTGAACTATTCAAAGGTAAATATACTTATATCTTTATAATTCAATGCCTATTTCTTACCTTATTTAAGAGAGAACTTAAATTAATAACGATAAGGTTAATATTACATAAATCAAATTCCACCAATTTATTTGTTATTAATCACTCGGTGGATTTTTTTTGTATGGATAGTTAATTGAAGAAAGAAGACTATATGAAGAAGAGAAATACTATAATTGCTTAAACAAATACTCCCCCCATTACACTCAATACTATGTTATAAACTAACTACAAGATTGACAACATGAATGTGAATGAGTAATTGGTTTTAGGTTCATAATTTTTTTTTTATTATTTCAGAAACTTTCAACTGTATGTTTTATTTGGATATGTGTTATTTTTTTATTCATCATTTTTTCTTTGAAAAATAGCTCTCATAGAATGAAATTGGAGTTGCGAGGATCTCAATCGTATTAACAAGTTGGACAAAAAAATCTCTTTTGGTATTGATAGTAGCTAAATGTAAATTATTGTCTAATACTTATGCGTACATGTCATATTATCTTGTGTGTATGTCTTATAACACAAATGAGATTGCAATGAGATTTGTAGTAGGCTACCATTTAACTCATTTTATCTTTTATGCAAAATTTTAAAATTTAGGATTTTTGATAAATTGATATAAACGATATATTTAAGATTATCATTTATTAAACTTCATAATTATGCTACTATTAGAAAATATGATTTATGAGAATTAAAAGATTGAGAAGATAAAAAGTCCTATAATTCTATATCTTCTTAACTCCTTACGTTTTGAGATTTATTATTCTCAAAAAAAAAAGAAAAAAAGGATCAATAATCTAATATTATGGATTAATTTACTCTTTTGTCTTCACGTACTAACTTTATTGGCTTAAATGACAAAGGGGCATTCAAGCTTTCACATACAAAATTTAGTACATAATCTATATAATCTAATTAATAGGTAATCTTAAGCATTTATCATGAATTAATGGACTAATTAAAGGTAATTATTTTTTTAAAACCACATGCTATCAGTATATTAATCAAAATAAACAAATAAAGTACAATATATAGTTTTGAAAGTAAACCAAAGTTGTCAAAGAAATAAGACACTAACCGACTAACTTTTATGTATTCCAGGCTATATCTTTTAAATGGATCAACTAATTGCTCAGACAAGTATAAATAAAAATATAAAAATAACAAAATTAAAACAGATAAACCCGTAAATTTCACGGGTCACAAACCTAGTTCTTTATTAAGTGTATTGAAAATATTAAACTAGAAATATAAAAATGAAAATTACAATTTTATAGTGATTAAACTACATTTTATTTTAGAAAGTATCGATAAAAATTATGACATAATAATTTTTTTTGTCAAACACGACATTTTGGCCGAAGTACTCAGCATTTTCGACCTTTAGTCGATATTTGAGATAGCAAGCGAGGTTGGTTTGATGTGTTCTTGGACTCGTTGGAAAGGTGGGAGCACAGGCTTTATAAAGGTTGTCAACACGGTGGTCAAAGGAGGCCTTGTGTGGGGTAGATTGGTGTGTAAAGTAACTTGATAATAGTTGACCCAAAATGATCGGGTCCAATAAAACCTGAGTTATGGGTGAGATAAGGGACTCAACTTTAGAATTTTTTACAGGTAAGGACCTGAACTTCAAAACTTTTTCATTAAGGGATTGAAATAACTTTTCCGTCAATACTAATACACTACCGTCTGTTCCAGTTAATCACTTGAATACTTGATGTCTACAAAAGTCAACTTTGGATTTTTTTTTTTTTTTTAATTTGTCTTCTCTATTTTACAATAATCCCTAACTTTTAAGTCTTTATTAATCCTTCTTGAAATTAAACTTTTTAATTTTTTTAACTATTTCAAACATCAATTTAACGGTAGTTTGTACATCTAGATGTGCTTCTTTGTTCATCTTTCATTTATTATTATCACTTACTCCCTCCATACCACACTAAGGGTAACATTGATAATCTTGGCACTATTCATGGTCGTATGAAATCTTTGATATTATTCGTAATCCATAAGACAAAATATAGTCATGTGACATCTTGTTTGATTTATCGTCATGAATGCTATAAGAATATCAAATTTTTATAATTTTTAATAATGTGTAACTAAAGATATTCACGTTGCAAAACGTGTCTCGACAAGTGTGAAAAAGTCAATGTTACCATTATTGTAGTATGGAGGGAGTATTATTTAGAATTTTTGGAATACCTTTTTAGTATCCAATGATAAATAAAATGGGTATTTTTTGGGTGTTATTTATGGGTTCTTTATACTACTTTGTTTCTAATATCCACTGTAATGAAAACAGTTGACATGTTATCGCGGTCGAGTCCAGGTTTAGATTATACGGTTATATTGGCAATTTTTTTTTTCAGACGGACCTTTTTCGTCTGAAATAAGACGGACAAAAAATGTGATCATTTTATCATAAAATGTAAATATAAACTTTTATTAAGATGATATTTAATAATTTTTGTTATTAAAATGGATACCTCCGTCTTAAGGAAGACTCGTTGTATTATAAATTTATAACTTTTCCCATAAAGTTTTCCCCAAACGTTTTTCATCAGGCATGAAGTGAACATACAAATTAAGACGGTTTGAGCTAGAGCTTGGATAAAGTTGAAATTTTAACCCGAATTTGGGCTCGATTTTTAGAACATAGAGTATAAAAAATTGTGGCTCGAATAGGTCAAATGAAATTTATCAATTACATTAATTTTTATATGGATTTCGCTTTTTATGTGTTTCGATATTCATCGAGAGTTAGCTAATCTAAAAGAAAATGTTAATGCTCCATTTAGAATTCAAGGGGTCCACATTAATCTTTACAAGACTTCAACATACTTGGCATTTAACGAACTTGACCGAATATGATAGGAATTCCTTAACTGGAAAATATAATAGGTAAGGTCCTTAACGGAAAAAATATGCAAAGTTCAATAAAAACTTTAACATCCGTTCAACTTATTAAAAGGGGAAAAAAATTTGATGGGAACGAGATCTGGGCAGGGTGGTAGAACATGCTAAGAAGAAGAAGAAGAGAAGTAAGTGAAATAGAAAGATATTACGGCGTGAAACACAATATCATCTCATCTTGTGTTGTAGAACATAAGAATCAATCATGTATCGCAAATGGATGGTATTGGGTTTACTAATGATTGTGATATCACAATTATGTGATGGAGCTGAAAGGAGAAATCTAGGGTTTGAGGAGAAATCCGAAGCTTCTAATTCTACTACTTTTGATTGTTCTCCTTCTGCTTCTTGTCTTCCATGCCAATATTCTGAAAAAAGCGATGACAAATATCGTTGCAGTGAAACTGGATATCGTATACCTTTTAAATGCACTTCAACTGCAGATGTAAACAGCAAACCACAAGATACTCATTCTACACAAGTTGATGGGGACAAGATATCCACAGACCCTCCTCAGCGCCATCAGTACGTCACTTACAGAAGTTGTACACCAGATGTCAATCAACAGAATCTCTCCGTTCTTGGTTTTGAGGTATCATCCTATTCTCAATCCAATTTTCATTTCTAGAATTGCGACAAATGCCAACTCTAATTTGATTCTCAAATCTGATGAATATGTCCCAAATACCATGTTTGGGGAATGTAATGATTCTTACATTTGAAATCGGGCGAAATTCTTAGTATTAAGGAGAAATTCTGATTAGTCTACTGCAAATGACAACACTTCCCTCTCATTTGGAAATTAACATCCCCTCCCCTTCATCATATGAATGTTTCTTGTTTGTCTCTACTTTTTTAAACATTCTAACTATACACTGGTGATTACCTTCAATTTTTTTTTTTTTTTATCATTTCTTACTATTCTTATTGATGGATTTGCCTACAAAATTATCTCCAACAATTCATTTGTTTGCAAAGATTTAGCTATAAGAAGTTTGAGTGCAGTGAATACCGTGGTTTTGGTTTACTTTTTAGGGTTTTGCAAATTGATCATTGTTTGGTCTAATTTAAACCTAGTATGTTTTCCTCTTTATCAATCCTATTATACTAACATCTAATTTATTGTAAGTTTTCCGCTTGGATTTGAGATTTCTTATCTCACCTTCTAGAATTGAGATACCCAATGACGAATGGAAAGCTTGTCCCAAGATACTATCTTATGAAATTTATTTCTGAACGTTTCCCTATTGGATGAAGCTTGGCTTGATCCATTTGTATCATTGTCAGGATGCCTTTGGTTATAAGTCAATGTTCTCAAGTCCCCACGGCAGCAAACTAAAAACAAATGTGCTTTAGTTTAAAAATGCACCTCTGAAGCGCGTCTAGGCGCAAGGCTCATTCAGGCGCCAACCAAATCGCACGTACCCTTCAGGTGCAGAGGATGCAAAAGTCACACCTGCATGAAGCCTCTTGTTCATATCTCTCTGCAACAGACCTCCCATAACTCGAAAACTCTGCAGCAAGGGGTTAGCTAAGGCTGTTAGTCTAGTACCTTAGGTAAAAATAAATTACCTGTCATCCGGAAATCACATAGATCACATTTTGACAGTAGAAGTGCAAGTAAAATGCTCACTGCGTTTAAATTATTAAGGCTGGCCTGATGTTTTCCATGTTACTGGTTTTCTAGCACAATTTTTTAAAGTTCTAAACAGTCTTTCTTGCTGATAGGTTCTCGTATTGGGTTTGCTGCTTGTTAGTGGATCTTTTGTGTTCCTTCGGCGAAAGAAGACTGTGGCTTTGGCTGGCACTGGCGGTGTTCGACTCCAGAGCAATCCAAGATTTTAGACCACTTTTTGTAAATTCATCCAATATTTGAATGTATTGTTATTTGAACCTTCATTGGTTGTGTACATAGCTTTCGAAGGTTGACAATTTGATACGAATGGATACCTTCTCTTCACAATAAAGGTACACAACATTTTTTCTGTCATCAACTTTCAGCTGTTTTGAATATGGGACTATGGGTAGCGGAACAATGAATCTGCAGTGGATCTTACTGGATCCAAATTCTGATCGGTGTTGTTAACTAAAGATCTAGCTTCGATCAGCATCAATTTGGCCAAATATACCAGATTTGTGGGTTCAATAATAGATTGGGAAGGTTTTTTATGGATAGTTTGATTACCCAATTGCAATTGCACTATTGAAAACTTGTCATCCATTAACTACTTCCACAAATGGTCCACTCCTTCCTTCTTGGTCTTTGTGTCTAAAACAAAGGTAAACAAATGATTGGACCATAATATAAAAAGGACAAAGTTACCTTTCACTACTTCCACAAATGGTCCACTCCTTCCAACAAATGTCAAGGGCATACTCGCCACGTGGGTGCGGTTATAAAAGCAAGGGGTTTGCATTTGAAGTTCTACAGAGTGGAAAAGCTTGAATCATAATCATAATAATTCAAAGCATTTGAATGCAATTTTTGTGATCATAGAGAAGCTTGAAGAGTTTGCTTTGAAGGATTGGCAGTAAGATTTTGCGTTCACCTCAGAAACATATACTCCTCTCATTCCTAGGTCGTTTGTTGTCTTTTCCATTTTTTATGTCCGATCGTTTGTCATTCTTTTCTATTTTAAGAATGAATTTAATGAGTAATTTGATCATTCTTATTCAATTTGTTCCACTTGTCATTTAGTTATTGGTCCTCTACTCTTTCCTTGGTCTTTGTGCCAAAACCAAAGGACAACAATTGACCGGGACGGAGGGAGTACTAAAGTTTCATCTCTACGACGGAGTAATATATAGTTGTATAACAGAAATTAGTCTAAAGCTTCATTACTCGACTACACTAATGGGAAACTGAAATCATATATACCCTTAACAAAATCACAGCAGTTATTTCCAACTTGCCCTTTTAACAAAATCACGGTGATTATTTCCATCTTTTGCAAGGTATTAAAGCAAGGTGCTGCACTTGTAGAGAGTATACACAAATTCTTCCAAGACAAAAATTTGTGATTTAATATCCAACAGACAAGTAACTATTAACTACACTAATGGGAAGACGTTGGTAAAAAATGAGGCCAGGAATCCATTACCCTTGCAACTTGTTGATCAGTAAAAGTTACATAAATACTCGTGTATGTTTCAAGCCAATGCTGCAGGAAATATACAAAGAAACTAATGGAACCTTCTTTCAGTGGGCATCTTTAAAATCTAAGCAAAAAATGATGCCGCTACGGATCCTCAAACAACCAAAATGAAATCTACATCAAGATGAGGATATAATAGTAATACAAACAGATGATATAAATCACAAAAAATAGTCTGGGGTCTTCCGAGTGGTGTCAGGCTCAATCTGCCGGGGTGCCGGGTCAAATTGGAGAAAGTTCTGTTCCATGTTCTCCCCAATCTCAAGAATAGCCGCCATATTCCCACACCGGTAACAGTAGTTGGGAGCGCTAAAAACCGTCACTACATTTTTGTCCTGTAAAATTGCATTTTAATTAGTCGACAAAAACTCTCTTATATTGCAATTCCAAAATAATATAGGTAAAAAAAACTCGCAACAAAAAAGTGTTGAGTGAATATGCACTATGTAGAGTCCGTACTAATCATTGTCAAATACAGTATATGTTAGTCAGATTATGCTAATGCTAATGCAAGTCAGTTTCACAAAAGTATATGTTAGTCGACACATCAGAAACTCAACTGTCAAATACCAAGGGCAAAATTTATGTTGTCATGATATAAGATTTTACAAACCTGACACCAATTGAAACCTTCCATCACAAGCTGGTGGGCTCTAGAAATTAAAGTGAGCCCATTAGTGTGGTTGAAGTTAGCTGCTATATCCTGCCCAAAAGTATAGCCGGCTCCACGAGGTGAAATTCCCCAGCCACAACGATCATCAGGATCAGACCATAACAAGTCACACATAGGTCCTTCGTGCGGAACCTGCTCACAATCACAGTACACAAAATGTAAATAAATGCTGCCGCCTTTGAAAATGCACCCGGATAAAAACGCAAATGCTAGGACCCATGAGATCTATGTTAATCTCATGTGAGACTTTCCTGTAATATGAGAACAGCCCAAAAGGGGAATGGCCAAAACAAAAATTCTTAGATATCTTCTAATATTGACAGACCTATACTTAATTATCCTTGATGTACAAAAATATAACTACATGTAATATATTCAAGGAGTTTTTAGTTGGAATTAACTATTAATGGGCAGGTCTTCCTGATGTGACTGTCCTTTACAACATCTAGACAGAGTGATGTTCCCAAGGGACATCAGCAGACTCTGTTGTTTTTGCTTTAAAAAGTTAATACAAGTTATGAAATTCAGACAAACCTCTTGTATACGATCAAGGGCACGGATATTGTCCAGTGTATCCAAAGAAGGTGAAAGGCCTCCATGCAAGCAGAATATCTATCATCAGTGAAAAACTTGGTCTCATTTTTCACAATCTCATCCCAAAAGAGTTACCAGAAAATCAGAAATCATCTACATTTTGCAATTCCTACCTGACTCTCAATTAGAGCTGTGAGAGGTAGATAATCAAAAAGATCAGTAAAGTGTTTCCAGACATTCGCATTTCCATATTTCCTTAAGCATTCATCATAGAAACCATATCTAAAAGTTCAATTACAAATTCATTAGATGCTGGGAGTGAGTAAATAAATTAGCTACAGCCATAGCATAGTTTAGGCTAACTCAAAGTTTTCACTTATATTCCAAGTTCTCTTTAGAAGTTACTATTTCTAAGACAATGATCATGGAAGTTGAAAGAAGTTAAAATCCAGAATAAATAAGGAATAACAGGCTTAAATTAATTTTTCTGCAGCTGACGTATGCAACACAACCGTACCAAAACCAAATTGGCAAAATTATTTGATATAAAAAGACAAAAATGAAAATTAATCAAATAAACAAAAAGTTTGAAGATAAACATTAGTAACAGACTGACAGTAGTTAAAAAATATCAAATAAAAAAGCAGACAGATACACAAGAATAGGAGAACAGGATTTTCCCAAGTAATACAGATAAAGGATTTTCCCATGTAGCTACTCGCTGCAAATAAGCCAAATGATAACAGACAAATAAATACATAGCACATATAATAGCATGCTAAGCGATTTATGAATTACTTAATGAAGCCAGAATATAAATAGCGAATGATTGATCCTCAGATGAAAAGCACCAGTGTCCTACACTTGAGTTATTTGACGGCTTTCATGGTTTCCTCGAAGGATTGTAATCCTGTCCCTATATCGAACCTTCAAGGCAACCAGAAGGGAGACAGTCTCAACTGAATAATATCCACGATCTGAGAAAACAACAGACATGAAGGAATTGTGTCAGTAAAAGAGATGAACAAAGTAATCTGTTAATCTCTTGATAACCACGCTAGTTTGCCATCTTGCCTCTGATTGAGCAAAAGATACCAAGAGGAACAAATTCCCACAGCCATATTGACTGACAGCGCAAGAAAGTAAAGGACTATCCCAATTCAACGCAATTATGTTCCTTGGCTAAAAAACAAACACTCATTCCAGTCTTCCAGGACCTAACTTCCCTCAGCAAGCTCCAAAAACAAGCAACTTTAGCAACACCACTCCTCATCATCACTTGCTCTCCTACACTCTTCTCTATCCCAAACTCCAAAAACCTAGCAACTTAAAAACCACCCACAATATCCAAATATCCAATCATTTATCTTACTCAAACAAAAACGACCAACCGTAAATGAAATTGTTACCACCCCAAATCCGAGCAAACTGTTCATTTCAGAAAGATTAAGTCGTAACAGAATTCAATCAACCGAAAACCTGAAATGCCGTTGACTTCATTTCCTTCCACATTTTTGCATGCCCAATTCAGAAAACAACCCACAAATAATGCTTAAAGAGATAAACTTAGAACCATCAAATCAGTTATTTCACCCCAATAATCTCCTTCATCTTATTGAGTACAGTAACTTCCCTTAATTACGCTTAAATTCCTCCTCGCACTAAAGTTAGTAACAATCTTTCCTCTGCCACTAAAGCCTCCTAAATTGGTAATTCCTTAGGAACATCAGAGCCTCTATACAAATTTCTATCGCAGGCACGAAAAAAATGCAAGTCCATCCGAAGACATACACCCTAGATCTACAAGATTACAAATTTCCTCCTTTCCTCCCAAATAATAAATACATATTATTATTTGACGAAACCGAGTCATCCAGAAACAGCCTCTTTGTGTTGGTAGCACAAGGGTAAGCTCCCATTACGCACTCGGGTATTCTAACATAGAATAATAATGCGAAAAAACATCATTCTCTGAAATGTAAATGGGCAAAATGTAGATAGAGAAGAAGAAGAAGAAGAAGAAGAAGAAGAAGAAGAAGAAGGGTACAAACCTACATAATCACCCATGAAAAGATAATTAGTATTGGGAGCATTTCCACCAATACGAAATAACTCAATAAGATCGTAAAATTGACCATGAATGTCACCACAGACGGTGACCGGACATTTAACAGGTTGAACATTCCACTCTTCAACCAAAATTGCTCTCGCTTGTTCACACAATGTTTTCACATCCATCTCCGATAATGCCTTGCATTCCAATAATTGCTCTATTTGACGATCTACATCCCCGTGCGACGACGGCATCTTTTGATCCGATCTACCCTTTGCTTTTATTTTTATTGATTTTTGTTTAACGCCCTCCGTTAGGGTTAGGATTAGGATTAGGATTAGGGTTTTCTGTTGACATAGGGAGGGATGTATAATAATTGTAATTGTAATTGTAATTATTAAAGATTGAGTTATCTTTTAGGTTGATTTTGGATTTTGAATTTTAGGTTTCGTAGATTAAAAAGGGGAGGAATTAATTGATTCCATTGAAACGGGAAATGGGGGAAAAAAGATGGATTGGCAAATTTGGGGGATTTGTTTCTCTCTCTAAAATTGTAAAATTTTGGGAAATAAGGAGGGGAGGAAGTATTTCTGTGTGTGCTGGTCCAAAGGAGGATTGATTAGCTAACAAATGGGGAGTGAAATGAGTGGATACACAAATACCGAATAGAATCCGCTTTATTTTTCTTTTTCTTTTTTAAAAAACATTTAAAAAAAAAAATGAGTAATTTCTAAATCTTGCTAAATTTCGCCACTATTTTACTATTTTTCATCACAGTTTAAAGCTGACTTTCTCTCTCCACGAAAGATTTTCCCCAAATTAAAACCAGAACCATATCGCCTGTTCCTCGGCTCGCCAACCGTTTTCCCACCGCTATCATCCATTCCGGTGCCGGCGAGCCGAACATTTTCTTCATTGATTATCGTAGTTTCTTATAGCTGCAGTTTTAGGGATTGTTGGTCATCCGGTTTGTTGATTGCTCTTAAGGTCGATTGGTTTTCGATCGGGATCGCGTTTAACTTCAAGTGGTGCGATTTCTTTGGAGCGCTTTTCTTCCGTGCGCCTCGTGCAACTCAACCGGGATTCCCATGGTGTGGAAAAGAAAATGTTTCAGTTTAGAAAAAAGGGAAGAGGACACTCCGTGCTAAAGATTGATTCGTGTACTTATAAAAAACTCCTTGATGGTAAGAAAGTGAGTTTTTTTTTCCAGAAATCACATTTGTCAACTCTAAAAATTCGAGTTCTTAACCCATGTATCAAGGAGCCTGATAGAGTCTCAGTCACTTCCCATAAGAAGAAAAGAAAAAGACGAAAAAGGACAAAAGGTTTGCGAGCGGGTACTCTGACCACTGTGGCAGACGAGACCAAAAGTGATGTGTTGCCGTTACCTTCTATGGTTTTTAACAAGCCTACTGGTTTTGATCTGGCTGATGAGAAAGCTACTTCAAGCTTATCCTGTGAGCTCGTCAATCACCATGATTTATGCAGCTCATATGGTGTTAATTCCCATCAACCTCCATTTTTCGTCTTCACATCATCGAAGTTAAAGGTTTAAAGTGTTTCATGCTAGAAGACAATCAACAAAAATGCAAAGCCGAAGAGAAGAATCTCCAAGACGCAATGTTTATATCTACCCAGGTAAATTTCCACGTTCTCGTGACGTGAGTGTGTCTTGTTGCAGGTACTCTCCTAAAGCTCAATTACTGAAGAAAAGGAAAGGACCGACATCCTCAATGTGCTACTCCAACAACTATTTGAAGAAACCTCGTGTGTTAAGTAACCCCACCCCTAATTTAAGTTTAAGTTTCTGTACCAATAATGTAGTATTAGCACCGGACCTATCGAGTCTTATGTGCTTTATGTAAAACCTTTCTTTACAGTTGTCAAAAAAATTTTTTTTACTATTTTTCACACATTTCGCTTTTATTCAAACATAACTATCCTTAGGCGGTGTTTGGCTTGGGGAGTTGGAATGGAATGGATTTAATCCATTCTAATATTTGGTTGAACCATTTTGGAATTGAGTTAGAATCCGGAGTTGGAATAGATTCTAACTCCATCCCATGATGTTTGACATTTAAGGCTCTGTTCTTTTGGACTGAAATTGTCTGAACTGAACTGAACTGAACTGAACTTAATGGAGCTAAACTGAACTGAACTAAACTTAATGGAGCTGAACTGAACTGAACTAAACTTAATAGAGCTGAACTGAACTGAACTGAACTAAAATAAAAATAAAAGATTATAATAATAATAAAATTAATACCAATAATAATACTAATAAATATTATAACAATATTATTCATTATTATTCATTATTATTAATATATTAATATAATATAATAATAATCTAATAATATATATATATATATATATATATATAATAGTAATATAATAATAAATATAGTAGTAATAATAATAATAATAATAATAATAATAATAATAATAATATAGTAATATAAATGATAACATTATTAATAATAATATAATATTAAATAATACAATATATTAATTATAATAACTAAAATATAAATACGATAAGTATATATAATATAAATATTATAAATAATATTAACAATTAATAATAATAATAATAATAATAATAATAATAATAATAATAATAAATATATTATTAATAATATTAATCAAAATGAATATATTAATAAATAATAATAATAATAATCATAATAATAATAATAGTAATAATAGTAATAATAGTAATAAAAGTAAAAATAATAATAATAATAATAATAATATAATAATAATAATAATTAATATTAATACTTTATACTACTAATATTGCCATTAATCATAATAATATAATAATAAATAAATATATTAAATATAAATAAAATAATAAAAATAATAATAAAAACAATAGTAATATAAAAAATATATATTAATATAATAATAAAAATATTAAATAGATTAATATAATAATAATGATAATAATAAGAATATAAAATAAGAATAGTATTATTAATGTTGAAATAAACTGAACTGATCTGATCTGAACTGAACTGAACTGAAATGAATGGAGCTGAACTGAACTGAACGGAAATTAATAGAGCTGAACTGAACTGAACTGAACTTATAAGAACTGAAATTAAGTCCAAAAGAACAGGGCCTAATTCTATTTCAAGGTTCAACCAAACAATATAAACCAAGTATAGGATTTAGAATCCATTCCATAATGGTATGACATTCCAATCCATTCCATTCCTTCCCCTCGAACCAAATGCCCCCTTAATTTAAAACAAAAAAAAATTAAAAAAAATATGATCTCTCTTTCTCTCGCTCAAAACCTAAGCAATTTGTTACTGGTTATGCTCTTTCATGGACACATTTTGCTTAATCATGGACACAATTTACAAAATTACCCACCTCATTTTAATTTCTCTAAACTCCCACCCTCTCTCTTTTCTCCTAAAAAACTCACGAACACTACAAAGTACAACTACTACCACTGTCACCCACCACCCCCGACATTACCTATTGGTCACCACCCACCACAACTGCATCTCCAACCAAAACCACTGCCCTTGTCGGACCACGACGCCCTTGGCCTCCACTTGCAGCTTGTTAACCCTACCACCACTCTCTCGTCTGCCTCCACTTCCAAAGGGACATGGGCCGAGCCACGAACGTTTGGAGTCGAGTCGAGTAGTCATATGTTAGTTGGTATATACTTCATTAGAATGATTGTAGCAGCCAAGACATTGTACATTGTATTAAACATTTATGTAATCCATTAAACATGTACTTTATTAAATGTTACTTAATTAGAGTTGTGATACACTACCTCGGGAAACCGAGATTGTAGCATTCTCGATTACCTCGACCGGGTAATCGGGAGTGTTACAAAGTGGTATTAGAGCGACGATTTTGGAACCTGAACCAAATGAACTTAGGCGTGTCTAATAAAATGAACCCAACATAAGTACAATAGGAGGTTGGCTTTGGATGAGTAGGCGCACTCATTCCAAAATCTTGACCCTATTTCAACTTCTCTTTGCTCTGGACAAGAGCGCTAATGCACACGAGGGGGTTACGGTTCAAGGCGCTCATAAACTAAAAAGGTTGCTCGGAGGTTCTCCTTCTACATTCAAATTTCAACTTCTTATACCGGGTTAGCACTAGCGGCCTCGACTCAATAATAGCACCACAACACAACCATAACGCCGTTGCTACCATGGTAATTAATTATTTTATGGTATATTTTTATTCGCATTTTTAATTGACTAGTGTTGACATGGGCCACCTGCAACGCCCAGCCTATCTGTGGATGTAGCAGCGGTCTTGAAAGCCACGCTTGGTGGCGTAAAAATGCTTTTGTCTGGATCGCTTTAGCTCGGTCAGTTTCGTCTCAACAAGGGTCTCGAAACGATGCGAGAGATGTTCGGAGTCGCCATTAAGCATTTGTGGGATGCTTGGAACCCGTTCGAATCCACTTTATACCTAGGTCAACCAAGGCAAAAAGCGGTGTTTGAAATAGGTACTAAAGATAATGAGTCGTTCCTCTTTAGCATTCTATCTCTATAATGACTCTCGTTCGCCATGGATAAGGTCGTCCACTATCCAAAGTTTCTGAGTAAGAGGTGAAGGTACATATTGAGAAGCCCTTTAATTGGACACCCAATCCCGCCCGCGGTAAGGGCCTCTACTGAACGATCTTGGTTTGAAATGGTAAAAATCGGTTGTAAAATAAAATGAAAAATGGAAAGAATGAACTCAAACACGTTTGAGTTCTGACCTGGACACCCCATTGAGGTGTGAGGTACCTAGTGGTGACTAGGGCCTTCTGTTTCCGGTCAAAACTCGGTTTTGGCTCATTCGATCTGTATTTTGGACCATGTTATGCAAGTTTTAGCATGTTAAGGTCATAAAAATAGATAAAAAGACATGAAAGAAGAGGATTAATACACCCTCATACTTACATGCTAGGTTTGAGACGAGAAATCGACGGAAGTGTAACAACTTGTTAGGTCGGAAAACTCTGTTTAAAACAGTTTTAGCAATGTAAAGAGTGTTTTATTTAGTTTAGTGATTGTGTAGTTGGTCGAAGTGGTCGGTCAAGTGATTTAATACACGATGACGGTACCAAACAATGTGTATGGCTTGTATTTTCGATCGGTAGGTCGAAAACGTGTGTTGGTTTGTGACTTAAGAAGTCGAGACTAGAATTTTAAGGGAGAAATGAGGGGGAGGACACTTGCGTACCTTCAAGTGGTGGCATTTTAGGGGTATTTATAGAGGATTGTGTGGTTGTGTGCGTTTTGAGAGACATGGCCGCATGGGCTACTAGAAGAGGCGCGGGCCATTTCGCGGGTCTTTGAGCTGTCTTGTCACTATCACGCAATTGAAATCATGGTTTGTTCTATCCTAGGTTTTGGATGACATGATTTTTGTACTTGACCATTCAAGTATACCGGGTATACTTAACATGGAAGCTTTGTGATGTTTTTTTTGTGTGTTTGACTCGGTTTGACTCGTTGTTGGAGTCGGGATTTGAATTTTTGAGTCGGTTTTTGGCCCGGTGTCGGTTTTGACTCTAGTTAGTGTCATTGCGACCCCGTCGTCATGCATAAAATACTCCAGGTACTTTTGAAAAGTTTGAAAATGTTTTGTTTTCGAAATCGTTTTGAGTTTTCCGACGTATAGTTATACAAAACTGTCGATTAAACGTATCAATTCCTGAGCATGTTATAGTCCGATAATCATCGGGTGTTTGTTGGGGAGTCAACAGATACTGGGTATCTACAGATCCTCCAGTTTGACTGAGGCTTGGACAGGGCGAAAGTCAAAGTATAGCCCCAGGTCAATCGAAGATTACAACCTGGAGACTGGAGCGACGTCGAGGCGGCTCGAAAGAATTCGGGCCAAGGACCTACCGTCGGGAAGGGCGACGCCAAGGCGACTCAAGGATATGAGTCAAGGACCTGTCATCGGGAACAGTTTAGAGTTTGTTGACTGTTCGTGCGGGTCGTTTAAAGTCCGTTAGACTACGTACAAAGGCTCGCCAGCCATAGGAAGGAGTCATACCCGAGGCATCTTCGGGATATGTCCTTAAATTGTTTCTTGTTTGTACACAAAGGCTCGCCAGCCGTGTTGCGGATATGATGGGGCTCGCCAGCCGCGTTGAAGGTACGTTTTGAGGCTCGCCAGCCATGTTGAAGGTGCGTTTTGGGGCTCGCCAGCCATGTTGAAGGTGCGTTTTGGGGCTCGCCAGCCATGTTGAAGGTGCGTTTTGAGGCTCGCCAGCCATGTTGAGGGTTGAATGGTCGACTGGGAGAAATAGCCGTGTTGGACGGGCTTATTTTGAGAAGTTGTTGAATTAGTGGGCTCCGTGGGGAGGTTTCCGATATACTGGTGGAGGAATTTCGGTGTTTTCATTGGATGTTGGTGGCGCCGGAAAGAGATAGGCTTGGGCCTGGCTCCCGTGGATGGCGGTGATTTCGAATCTCGAAAAGAGGTAACGGTTTTTACTGCCGTTGTTTGGGGTTTGTAGAAATAACATATGTGAATGCCGCTATTTGATGTGCGTTTGGAAGCCAACGGTTTTAATCCCGTCTTCTCGTGATTTGAAATTTGTGAGGAGTAGTGAATTTGAATTTTCGCTATCCTGTATTGAAAAAGGTGATGGCTTTTAATGCCGTCGTCTGAAATTGTGTAAATAACGAATCTGAATTTCGCTATTTTGATTTTGTGAAGGGGTGACGGTTTTTGATCCCGTTGAGTCCAACCAAATTTCGCGTGTAATAACGTTTTATTACCCCACTTACCCAATGAAAAATGAAAGTGCCATGGGGAACCGAATCTACCCCAAATGTCAAAGGGATTTATAAGTCCTACTATTTGGTAAGACTAATCTCAATTTTGAATGTATGTGTGAGGTCTTGTCGATTTATTATCTATCATCTTTAAGTGAACTAAGTCGATGAATACTCGATAATTATAATTGACAATAGTTGATAAAACGATTAAATATGCATGTTAAGTTATGGCGATTTGGCAATGCATGCAAACATATAAAGCAAGCATAAAAAGAAAAGCAAAATTCCTAGTATGTCCTTTCCTAAAATAGAAAATCTTATATTCTGTTACATATTCGGAAACTAACTCCTTTGGTCCCTTGAATCTTCAATGACACGCCTCCTAAGGATAAACACCGTCTTCATCGAAACTCCTTTCCGAATGGCACCGTCTTTAGGAAACTCCGGGATTACAAATAATTTAAATAATAAAATGTACATTGTACTTCCTATTATACATTTGTAAAATAAAATCTAATAAAATAAAATAAAAGTGATACGAGATCACATTAAATTACAACCGAATCAATATTCCATTTCATTACGGGTAATATCGATTAAAAACTAAGGCCATACTAAGATAAAATTACATAATTCCAAAATTATATAAATAAACTATGACATTCATCAAAGGAAAAATGCAGCAATATAATATGTATCTAACATGCTAAAATTCGTGCCAAATCGCCCTATTTAAAATATATCGTAAATATAGTCCGGTTTTATGGAAATTCGTGATTTTTAACTTATTGAAATCACAAAAAAATAATACTAAAATCTAATTTTAGTCCAAGTTAATTACCCTAATATTTTAGGACTCAAAAATTAGTCATCACTCAATCTTTGACAATAATTCAACTTGATTTACAATTTATGCTCATATTGACCTTAAAATCATAACCTTTTATGAAATAAATCCAAATTAAATTTTACTAATTTCTAAATTTGAATTTTAAATTTTTGAACATTCTGGAATAATTACATGACACTCATAATGTCAAAAATCAAGGTTAAAATTTTTCGAATTTATATCGAGAAAATATAGTTGCTATATATCGGTTATATCAAATAAAACATCTAAAGTATATGAAAATCAATCTAACCAATGTTCTAACTTTAGATCTGATATGTGGGATATTTATTCAACTTTAGATAATTTTCTCATGCCATGTAATTTATTTTAGCTATTTTTGCTAAATTAGTCACTATTTATGTCATTTTCACACTAAAAATTCATAAATCATGCAAAATGAATCGAGTTCATCTCAAATTTTACACACAGTGAGTAAAATGTGCATGTGACAACATATTAAAATTTCATGTCCTGTTACGAAGTTTAACTAATTTTAACCATTTACCTCAATTTATTCCATTTTTATCTCATAAAAATCATAAACCATGCAATATTAATCACATTAATACGAATTTTTACATACAATAAGTAAAATATGCATGTGAGGTCATATAAAAATTTTAAGGTCATAAACTTAGTCTAACTAATTTTAGCATTTTAATCATCATTTTACTTAATAAAATATAATAAAATAACTAAAAATTATTCAAATGAGCCATAAATTACCATAAATCATCAATATGACCTAAATTCATTTTAGGACCAGAATATATAACATGCAAAAATTTCGTGGCTTTTATCCTCATAAATCACAAATTTCTAGTTTTATATGTTATACTTTTAACTCGGAAAAACAATAACCGATTATGCATGCAACAACCATAGCTCTTGATACCACTTAAAAGAATTATATAACCCTCTAATTAAACTATTTTAATTATACATCTAATTTACTCATTAAACTAGATATTGATCTTATGCATGCATAACAAAATTAAATCAAAGATTAATAGGAAGGCTTCTTACAATGCGGAAATCGAATTTGGGGCACAAGCAAGAACACCTTTCTTACTTGTTCTTGAGCTTAAATATTGGAAGATTCCTATAGTCCCAATAGTATGAGAACCTCCTATTAGTTGCACCAAGACAACCCCCTTAAAACTACTAAATAATTGACTAGATAACCTTAGTAGCCAACCTTAAAATGTGATCTAATAATATTTGTATTACTACTATAGTAATTTGTATATTTAGATCTTAGAACAATTTTATTTTATCTAAAACTTATTTTAGAGAAGAGAGAAAGTGAGAAGTAAGAATGAATAATGTGTAAGAATGAATAAGAAAAAAAAGAACAATTCTTATTGTATGGGAGGGGGAAAACCGGTGGGTAGGAGAGAGGGAGGAGAGCCAATGCATGCAAAAAATGCTCTTGCAATTGTTCTTATCAAAACTTATTAGGGTGTAGAATATGCTATAATTGTAATCATTATGTTTTCCACTCAATTAAACAATTTAACCATTTCCTCCTAATGTCCTCCATAAAACCGGTTTTCCTAGCTAAAATGGAGTCCATTTTATTTTTGTCAATTTGTCATATAATGTGTGACATGTGACATATAACATGTTATTAATAATATTAATGCATACTTAACAATTAAATATCATTACATATATTAATTCAATTATATACAATAATTGACTAGTAATTCCCAATTACATGTAAATAAAATGGTCCATGTTAATATAATCTACAACATATTGTAATTATAATTAACTGTTCATTCTTAATTGAATTGTTTCATAAACAAAATTTTAGTAATATAACAGCTTAATCACTAAAACGAATCTCATTTAATCGAATTACAATAAGATTCATATTCTTACTCACATTCGTGAATTGTTCTATTATAAGGAATTAATTAATCTATATCATTATACAATTAATTAATTTTATCTATTAAGAGGATCATCACTCAAGTGTGACCTTTAGGGATCGACTGATCACCACCGTATAAACGACTGTAATATCAAACTCTAGTCAGCCAATCATTACCGATTAATGTTGACCAGTTGACTTATAAAAAGAATCATCCCTTTACGTATTCTTATTATGAGTTTCAATAATGTGATCGCACTATTGTTGAGGACGCATACTTCAACAATCTGCCACTTGTCCGAGATAAGTGTGCGTCACCAATTCTCTTGTCCTATTACTATCTCCCACTCAATGCAAGGTGTCTTGCAGGTCGTTCTTGCAAGTGATCATATCAAGAGTGGTTTCCTCGATCTGGAGAGTAACTATCTGACCGAAACTATCTACCAAAGATACCTTCCGAGCGTGGCCACGCATTTTCAGTTCATTACTCCTCGAGTGGCGCTGATATTTTTTAAATAACCCTGACAAGGGGGTGGAAAATTTCTATCGCACTATTCCCTTTGCTTAGCCATAGCTCATCAGGACCCAAGAGATGCCCATTTGACCTCATTTACGAAAGTCATAGAGCATAACTCAAAGTCACTCAAAAACTATGCCAACTTGGGCGAATAGTCTTTAGTGAAAGAATTGACTCAAAAGAATACTATAGTAGCTCTTGCCACGACCAGGCTATATGAATTACCAGAACTCTATAAGCGGTCACTGCCCGACAGAGTGTCTCTCACAGTCTGCCTATGCGATCGACTAGTCATCTCTCATGACCCTATGGCACTTGATCTTGCCATCAGTCGACTCGCATTCTAGTCACTTAGAGACGTCACCTCATGTAAGTAACTAGGGGCAATTACTATGTTAATCCAGTTCACTTTAATAGGGTTCAACGTTGTCTCAACAACCTATTTGGATATAACAAAGCAATAGATGAGTTTTAAGAAACTCAAACGATAAATGTGATTATCACATATGAAAAGTCAATACCATATTACTACTTCATATCTTATAATCTGAAGTGCACACCTTTCATTCGTCAAGGTGCAACAAAAACTTGGTCAGCGGACATACCAAGCATCCATATAGTCCAACTATATGAATTGATCTTTCCTTCTATTCAATGTTATTGCTAATGTCATGAATTTCTATAAGTACATGTCTAGACTTCTTCATAGACTTTGGCCTTTTAACTTGTAAAATGCTCCCATTGTTATTGTAAAACTTGTGATAAAATACTTGGTGAAATGATCTACCCATAGTTCCTTTATTAATCACTATATCACAACGTACTCAGACTCTATTTGTAGAACTTGCAATGATTGAGACTAGAATACTTTTCTAGTCACTAACTCCTAAGTTAATAAAATCGCCCTCGAATTTCGATAAATCCTTATAGGTTTGGAAACTAGAGTTTGTGTAACCCTTGCACACAACTTAGTATGACATCCAAACACAAGAACGTATCCTCAATTCTTCTCAAGAATTATAATGGATGTTCTTTGAAGGCTTTCAAATAACCCTCATATGAAATAACTTATCATTGACTTAATATGCTCCCAGCATATGTTTCATCAAGGGATATGCATTTATTGGCGTACATGTAATCAACAACTCATTGAGTTCAGTGGATGACTATGACTCTATCATAGTATTTCCACTTTCATCAACATGAACAACCTCCTTAATCTATGTTGATATAAATCAGATAAAGAATCTTATCTTTATAAGATACTGATCTAAGTGCCAATCAAAAATTCCTTATGTCATAATAGATTTGGAATTTTAGAATGCATCATTTAATCTTTCATCCAGAATTGAAAAAAATAACACTCCTTCATAGATGGTAGTGTTAGTGTGCTATTCTCAATGATTAATATGACATTAATCATGAAAGACAATTTCTCCCACTGAACTTCAGGTCTAAACATGACAATTTTGAACTCCCACTCAAATCCATGTATAGAATAGCTTCTCGACAACTCGAGTGAAAACACTTTTTCATCACATGATTGAAATGATCATTGCAATCCTCAAGTATCAATTAAGACCTTGTTCTTGTGTCACACACACACCCCTTTTAAACACCATATTTAAAATTGGTCCTATCTTGATAATACATACTATGAGGTGTAGCAATGATGATATGGATCTTAGCTTGGTTACCTTTAACTTAGCTTTGTAGACAATTTAATGTCTATCCATGCAACTCTTATGCATAGACTTCACATTGGTTCGTTAGGCTCTCAAGTAAGATTGAATTGAAATTACTCGATACAACCACTTCATAATCTTTAGAGAAAATTGTTGATTACAGCCTTTTAAAAATCACTTTTTGAAAATTACAGCCTTATAAATTTTTTTTTGAAAATTACATCCAAAATATTACTTTTCTTCTAAAATTGCACCAACTTGAGGTTTCCGGTGAATTTTGATGATGTTTTTATGATGTTTGGGGTGATTAATTGGTTTGTGTTAAGGAGAGGCAAGAAATCTGGGTAAGTAGGCTCTCAAATAATAAAGGGTACATCATAAAAACATCATCAAAATTCACCAAAAACCTCAAGTTGGTGCAATTTTAGAAGAAAATTAATATTTTGGATGTAATTTTCAAAAAAAATTTTATAAGGCTGTAATTTTCAAAAAGTGATTTTTAAAAGGCTGTAATCAACAATTTTCTCTAATCTTTATTAAAGATCACTTTCTTTTCGTCTCTTCACTAGTCTTGAGTTTGACCTAACAAGTTTTCTTTTGGTCTCCTCACTAGTCTTGAGTTTGACCTATTAAGCTTTCTTTTGGTCTCCTCACTAGTCTAGAGTTTTGTTGCTAATTTTCTCCCACTCTATCTTTTGAAAAATACGCCTATTTTTCTCGAAAGATAGCTATGCAAGTAACAAACAATTCTCAAGAGAAAATGTCGCACATTTTGACCTTAATAGGTGACCCTCTTGTAATGACATTGTAATCTAGTAGTAAGATAGACTAACCTTTATAAGATAAAGGATTGGACTCATATCCATGTCTTATACAATTTTAGGGTCTTAAGACCTCCCATAACTTGTATGGAGTCTTATAAGTGGTTACATGTCTTAGTTATAAGTGGTGTTATCAACTGGTTTATTAAATTTTATACTTTGAGTTCAAATAACTCTATTTGATCTTTTAATCGTTCTATCTTATCTCAAATAAGATGTGATATTTAGTCATAAAAGCATAAGGGGGAATCAAATTCATGGCTTTATTACAATGATCCAATCGTTGTAATTCTTTTATGATCAGTTTAAGTCAAATCAATTTGTGTTGTTCATGTAAAAGATGCATAATGACAAGTTTTTAGAACATAGAAACATTCCATAAACCGGATGACTTGGGTTGAAAGCCAAGTCATTAAAATCATACAACCATTGTTTGCAAAATGGAATAAAACAAATTTCCATGTCGAACACGGAAATTAAAAGAAGTTCTAAAACAACAAGTTAAAATACAACAATACTAAGAAGACAATACAAAATAAAAAGCCAAGCTTCCATAGGTCTTCTACTATGGGCGGCTACTATAGCATCCCTTGTTGAAGATCATCCTCAAGCTTGCTTATCCTTGCCTTTGTCTTTGCTCACATGCCCTATATCACATTTAAAGGGGGTGAGAATCACAACTTGTATCTAAATACCAAAGTTGAGATTTAAATCAATAACATAATAGATTAGAGAATTTATTACCTACTGGAGTCACACGTCCAGCTTTAATATCTCCAAGATACTTTGGGCAATTTGGTTTCCAATGGCCCGTACCACAACAATAGTGGCACTTATCTTCGGAAGAAGCACCCTTCTTGGGCTTGGATGAGCTATTCCCAATAGCTTTTCATTTGCCCTTGTTGGGAGTGGGTTTCTTACCCTTTCTAGCCCTTTTCTTGAATTTCCCTTTGCTCTTTTCATTAATATTGAGCACATCCTTAGTCGCACTCACATTGAGGCCCATGTCTCTCTCGGCTTGTACAAGCAAGTTGTGCAATTCATGGAGAGAGGTTTTTATGTTTTGAATATTGTAGTTTACCCTAAACTGTACATATGCTTTGATGCGGTTCAAGGAATGTAGCACTCGATCAATGACAAGTTGCTCGGGAATTTCAACCCCTTGAATTTTGAGCGTTTTAACATGCTCAATCAATTTGAGTACATGAGGGCTCACCTTTTAACCCTCTTTGATGTTGAGCTCAAAGAATATGGAGGCCGCCTCATATTGGATTATCCTAGGGGCTTGCGAAAACATGGTCACAAGCTTGGTGTAGATCTCATAAGAGGTGCCTATCTTAATAGCACTCCTTTGGAGATCGGCTTCTATAGAGAAGATCAAGACATTATTGATCGCGGCCGATTCTTTTAGGTAAGCCTCATAGGCCTCCCTAACCGTGGCGGATGACCTAGTAGTAGGTGTAGCGGGAGCGGCTTCGGTAAGGTAACGAAGCTTGTCGTCACCTTCCGCGGCCAAGCGGAGTTGTGCATCCCAATCGGCAAAGTTAGTGCCATTCTTTTCAAGTTTACATCGATCCATAAAGGATCGGAGCCAAGAAGTATTAGTGAGTGGTGGAGCGGTTCCACTTGTGGAAGCGGATGAAATCAGAGTTGTCATTGCAAATTAATCGAATTGACTACAAAAAGGAAATGAAGGAAACTATTAACATTTATCATTTTACTTGTAAACATTTTTAACAAAGTTTAAAATATGCATTTATATAATGACCTCGCACCTAAATTATATAAATAATTCCGAGATCCATCCTTATACAAACATGGGCACGGGAAACCGATACAACCCATAATTGGATAAATTTGGTGAATTAACTCTTTAATTGATTCTACTATAGAATTCTCGGTCGATGTATTTCATAAAATCCATCTCTAGCCCCGGAACATAAGACTAGTCTTTATATCCCGTTGAGTCCAACCAAATTTCGTGTGTAATAACGTTTTATTACCCCACTTACCCAATGAAAAATGAGAGTACCACGGGGAACTGAATCTACCCCAAATGTCAAAGGGATTTATGAGTCCTACTATTTGGTAAGGCTAATCTCAATTTTGAATGTATGTGTGAGGTCTTGTCGATTTATTATCTATCATCTTTAAGTGAACTAAGTCGATGAATACTCGATAATTATAATTGACAATAGTCGATAAAACGATTAAATATGCCTGTTAAGTTATGGCGATTTGGCAATGTATGCAAACATATAAAGCAAGCATAAAAAGAAAAGCAAAATTCCTAGTATGGCCTTTCCTAAAATAGAAAATCTTATATTCTGTTACATATTCGGAAACCAACTCCTTTGGTCCCTTGAATCATCAATGACACGCCTCCCAAGGATAAACACCGTCTTCATCGGAACTCCTTTCCGAATGGCACCGTCCGGGATTACAAATAATTTAAATAATAAAATGTACATTGTACTTCCTATTATACATTTGTAAAATAAAATCTAATAAAATAAAATACAAGTGATACGAGATCACATTAAATTACAACCGAATTAATATTCCATTTCATTACGGGTAATATCGATTAAAAACTAAGGACATACTAAGATAAAATTACATAATTCAAAAATTATATAAATAAACTATGACATTCATCAAAAAAAAAATGCAGCATTATAATATGTATCTAGCATGCCAAAATTCGTGCCAAATCGCCATATTTAAAATATATCGTAAATATAGTCCGGTTTTATGGAAATTCGTGATTTTTAACTTATTAAAATCACAAAAAAACAATACTAAAATCTAATTTTAGTCCAAGTTAATTACCCTAATATCTTAGGACTCAAAAATTAGTCATCACTCAATCTTTGACAATAATTCAACTTGATTTACAATTTATGCTCATATTGACCTTAAAATCATAACATTTTATGAAATAAATCCAAATTAAATTTCAATAATTTCTAAATTTGAATTTTAAATTTTTGAACATTCTGGAATAATTCCAAGATACTCATAATGTCAAAAATCAAGGTTAAAATTTTTTGAATTTAAATCGAGAAAATATAGTTGCTATATACCAGTTTTATTAAATAAAACATCTAAAGTATATGAAAATCAATATAATCAATGTTCTAACTTTAGATCTGATATGTGGGATATTTATGTAACTTTAAATAATTTTCGCATGTCATGTAATTTATTTTAGCTATTTTTGCTAAATTAGTCACTATTTATGTCATTTTTACACTAAAAATTCATAAATCATGCAAAATGAATCGAGTTCATCTTAAATTTTACACACAGTGAGTAAAATGTGCATGTAACAACATATTAAAATTTCATGGCCTGTTACGAAGTTTAACTAATTTTAACCATTTTACCTCCATTTATTCCATTTTTATCTCATAAAAATCATAAATCATGCAATATTAATCACATTAATACGAATTTTTACATACAATATGTAAAATATGCATATGAGGTCATATAAAAATTTCAAGGTCAGAAACTTAGTCTAACTAATTTTAGCATTTTAATGATCATTTTACTTAATAAAATGTAATAAAATTACTAAAAATTATTAAAATGAGCCATAAATTACCATAAATCATCAATATGACCTAAATTTATTTTAGGACCAGAATATATAACATGCAAAAATTTCGTGGCTTTTATCCTCATAAATCACAAATTTCTAGTTTTATATGTTATACTTTTAACTCGAAAAAACAAAAACCGATTATGCATGCAACAACCATAGCTCTTGATACCACTTGAAAAAAATTTTATAACCCTCTAATTAAACTATTTTAATTATAGATCTAATTTACTCATTAAACTAGATATTGATCTTATGCATGCATAACAAATTTAAATCAAAGATTAATAAGAAGGCTTCTTACAATGCGAAAATCGGATTTAGGGCACAAGCAAGAACACCTTTCTTACTTGTTCTTGAGCTTAAATATTGGAAGATTCCTATAGTCCCAATAGTATGAGAACCTCCTATTAGTTGCACCAAGACAACCCCCTTAAAACTACTAAATAATTGACTAGATTACCTTAGTAGCCATCCTTAAAATGTGATCTAATAATATTTGTATTACTACTATAGTAATTTGTATATTTAGATCTTAGAACAATTTTATTTTATCTAAAACTTATTTTAGAGAAGAGAGAAAGTGAGAAGTAAGAATGAATAAGAAAAATAAGAACAATTCTTATTGTATGGGAGGGGAAAAACCGGTGGGTAGGAGAGAGGGAGGAGAGCCAATGCATGCAAAAAATGCTCTTGCAATTGTTCTTATCAAAACTTATTAGGGTGTAGAATAGGCTATAATTGTAATCATTATGTTTTCCACTCAATTAAACAATTTAACCATTTCTTCCTAATGTCCTCCATAAAACCGGTTTTCCTAGCTAAAATGGAGTCCATTTTATTTTTGTCAATTTGTCATATAATGTGTGACATGTGACATATAACATGTTATTAATAATATTAATGCATACTTAACAATTAAATATCATTACATATATTAATTCTATTATATACAATAATTGACTAGTAATTCCCAATTACATGTAAATAAAATGGTCCATGTTAATATAATCTACAACATATTGCAATTATAATTAACTGTTCATTCTTAATTTAATTGTTTCATAAACAAAATTTTAGTAATATAACATCTTAATCTCTAAAACGAATCTCATTTAATCGAATTACAATAAGATTCATATTCTTACTCACATTCGTTACTTGCAAGCCGCCGTTCGTCTGGAGATAATGGAGGACGGGAGTTCTCCCGCTTTGGTTGGTCCCGACCTCATCTTGGAGGTACGAGTGTTTTTGTGGTTTTTGATTTTGATTTTGATTATTTTGATTGATTTTTGAGTTTTGGCAATTTTTTGAAAAATTGGCTGATTTGTGGTTGCTGTGTTTTGTATTACAGGCTTGATTGTTTGCTTACTTCGTCGCCTTGCGCCCGAAGACGACGGGTGACGTGCCTTCGGTTTACCCAGCTGTGAGGGGTTGGATGGTAGCTCGGAAGAAGTCCACCAAGTCGACCTATGAGGACTGCAGGCGTCGGCTGAACGCCCTCCGAGTTGGTGATATAAGTCATTGTTTCTTATCTCTTTTGTTTTGTAGAAAAGGATAGAGATAGGACGACTAGGTAGCTTAGAAAGTCCCCAGTTAGTTGATTAGATTTACCATGAGTGCAGTTTGTCGGGTGGCCTTGGGAGCACTACACGGGCGTGCCGGCCTCTGTCAGGGAGCGTCTGCGACCCCGCAGCTGCCAGCGTTTGTACCTTGAGACGGTGATCGAGCCGGTTTGGTACCTTGGCGAACGTCTGGCTCGCCCGTGTTTCACTGAGACCTTCGTGGTGCCGGTCGATCTGCCTAGAGTGTTGTTGCAGGAGTCGACACCCGATGAGGTTGAGGAGCAGCTTTACGGTCGTGGGGGTGAGGAGCTGTTGTTATGGGAGGCTGACTACGATAACTTCCATTTGTCAAGGCTTGTTTGGTACTCGATCGAGGTACGTTTTCCTCTGTTCTTTGTTTTGTTACCTCTTTTGCTCTTTTTGGTGGAAGGGTTTGTTACCCTTGACCTGGTTTCCCGTTGTAGGGTGTGGATGACCTGATGAGGACTCAGCCCCCAGCCCCCAGCTTTCACGACACAGACCACTTTCCAGAGGCCGGGTGGTGAGGAGTTACAGCTGCGTCTGCTAGAGCCTGCGGTTCCCAAGGTAACCGACGTTGGCATGGAGTGGAGGCTGACAGTTTTGAGGGCGAGTTCCCAGTTTTAACCCTCTTTCTTGTTTGTATTTTGCTTCTTGTTTTTGTTTTGTTGAAAAGCTTTTTTTGGTTGTAGGTGTCGATCGTTAGTCATCAGGCTCTTTGGCAGATGGCTAACCGGTGGAGAGCACTTGTTGGTGACCTTGTTGTGAGGGAGTCTCGGCTTGCGCATATGCTTTTTGTTGATTTTTTTGTGTGTTTTTGTGTTGCGTTTCACGTTTAGATCTTAACGATCTGTATTGTGTTTTGCAGAGTACTGCAGATCCGGTGGAGCTTGCTCGGGTCCATGCTGATTTAGATGCAGCAAGGTCGACGATCCAGGCACAGGAGCTAGGGCTCATCAGTCGGGACCAGGAGCTGAAGCGTCGTGAGGACGGGTTGCGGAGCCGAGATGCGAAGATTGCCTCTCTTAGGGCTCAGTTGGCCGAGGCGGAGGAGCTTCATGTCACGATGGAGCAGGAGACGTTGGAGAGTTCTCCTGAGAGGGGGCCAGAGCAAGAGGTGGTGTCTAGTTTGCCTGCGACTCCTCGTGAGACCGATACTGGCCCGCCGGGAGGCGTTGAGTAGTTGTAGTTGTTCGCCCGTGTTTTTGGACTTTGGCTTGTATATGTATACATTTTGCGTGAGGCGGTTTGTATATATGTGTTTTTGATTTGTAGTTTATTTTTGTTTGGCCATTCTTTGTGTTGTGTTTCGGAGAAGCACGGTCAGCGGCCGATTCCCCATTTGCTTCGGCATTTGTTCCTGCATCGTTAGTGTAGAAAACAAGCAATAGGTAGCATATATGTGAACACGCAAAGCATTTGAAAACAAAAATAACCCCGATGACTCGAAGTTAAAATTGAAGTTGAAAAGAAATTTTGAAAATTCCGCGACAAGTCGTCACGTTTGGATTTTTCAAATGAAAGTTGTTTTGAAATTTCGAGAAATTAATTCGTGTTTGAATTAAATTGCATCGAGTTTTTCTGAAAATTGATTTGCGACTCGAAAAATTAAAACTCAAACCGTCAAGGATGAATTTTAAAAGAGATTTTGCGAGCGTGTTTGATTTTTGTGAGATCAAGACTCGGATTTTCAAGAGTTTGAATTTTTTGAGAAAAATTGACGTCGTGTTATCAATTTTGATTTTTGTGGAAAATGCGAAAAATCGAAATTTTTTGGGAATTTCGACTGACATGAAAACGATCCATCGCGGATCGGGGCGACTAGCCCTTCCCCCCTTCAAAAAAAGAAAAGAAAATCCGTATGTTTAAAGCTGCGTCATGGAAATCGTGCCGGATTTCGTGAAACGCGAAAACAAGGAAATGTGAGTGTGAGAAAACACAAATATTTCCAAATAGGCCTGAAGAGGTGCGAACCTTGATGCGAGAAATTCTAGGAGTCAGGAAGACACACAACTTGATAGGGACAAATCAAGGTCCAGATCCTCAGAACCAGCCCAAAGAGGCGCGAGGCCCTGGGCGATACAAATGAGCTTCTCCTTTTTTTTTGGAAAAAAGCGCTGATTGTTTTGTATAAATAGGGACGTTTGCGCTTCATTGTTTCATCATCCGAAACACGAAAAACATCTCTACGAAAACCGTTCTTCTTCTTCCACAAAGTAAATCATGGATACTTTCGAAAATAGGTTGCGACATTGGTGTCGGGATTTATCGCCTCCCGAGAAGTATCAACTCGTTGTAATGGGAGTTGGTCAATTGTTGGTGCTTCATCGAGTTAAGGTGCAATCCTCGTTCCTTGAAGCATGCTCTCGGTTTTGGGGTTCGAAACAACATGTTTTCGTTTTCCCGAAAGGTGAAATTTGCCCTCTTGCCGAAGAAGTGGGCGCCATTGGAGGGTGGCCGGGTTGTACTCCGGTACTTCCTTTGACTCGGTTGTGTTACAAGGAGAAGTTTCGTTCAATGGTGGGGTTGTCGATGAGCCAAGTGAACTTTCTCCTCGCTCCTCATGGTGTGGATATGTTGTCTCTCATCAACATCTTCTCAAACCAATTGGATGTGAATGTCTCGGAGGTGGCTAGGAGAAGGGCTCTTACCTTTTGCCTAGTGCATGCATACCTCCTTTTCGATGCCTTGAAGAAGGAGGGGTCAAGATGGTATGGGAACATGACCCTTGTTCATGTGGTTGAGCAAATGGAGCACGGGTGGGATCCATCGTGGTTGGTACTTGGCGAGATCATCCAAGCTTTGGATAAGAAGGGCTCTTGTGGAGAAGCTCCTTCGTTCGGATCTCCAAGGATCCTCCAAGTGTGGCTCTTGGAGAGGCTAAGGTATGTAGAGCCTCCGGTTGATTCTTCTTCTTACTCTTTCTGTCACCTTACTATGAGGAAAAAGTTGTATTCGGATAGTTTTGCGTCCACCGAAGTCTATTGGACCTCAAGTTTGGTGGAAGAGGGTGGTCCTCACATCCGTTGGGTGGTGCCGTGGTGGCACTTGAGGTCCTTCACGGGGTTTCACGCTCCGGAAACTTGTTCTTTCTCCTTGATGGTGGTGGGCTTGAAGGTTGTTTCCTTAATTTATCCCGAAAGGCTTATGAGGCAAATGGGGCGCCAACAAAAGGTGCCCGCTCAAGATAATCTCGTCCAAGAGAGCGTTTTTCGAAACTCCGAGCTTGTGGAGGTGTTCGAGAGATGGTGGGCCACTCGGCCGACTTGGGAGGTACCAAATCCCGTTTCCACGACATGGGTGACTCCCGCTTATGTCAAGTGGTCAAGAGCTCAAACCGTGGAAGAAAGGTCCAAGTTCCGCAAAGAAGAAGTCGTTGACTTGAAGTATAGGGAAGTTGGCAAGGCCAACCATGCCTTCTTTGACGACTTTGCCAACGCGTTAGCCCGAATGTAGTTAGGCCACCGAAGAGGAGGAGCTCGGGTCCCAAAGAGATGGTGGGCCGTGTAAGGGCTCGGCTAGGACCGAGTGTAACACCCCCATACTCCAAGTGCCTTACAAGGACCACTTAAGGCATGTAAGTGCTACCATCTCCGTTACCCGAGGCAATGAATATCAAATAGACCATAAAGAAACGTACTTTAATAATTAAGTTTAAAGTGATACAAAACCAAATACCAAAAATGATGAAGTACAATACAAATGTTCTGAAAACTGTCAAACCAACTAATCCAAAATAAAAAAATGTTCGACACAGCGGAAGACTTCTAAAACAGCTCGTGATGACTCAACCCGGCTATCCCATGCGCATCAACTCATACCTGCTCAATAACTGCTCACCATCCCCGAATGGATCACCACAATTTTTAAAACATTTAAATGGGGTCAGTACTGATTACACAAAACAAACAGCTGCAATAAAACAACATTACAATCCAATCCAATCAACCAAACTCCGTCACATCACAACACTCCTGACTACACACTAAAGTGTGTAGTCCTGCCAGAATACTCATCGCAACAAGTATTCCACACCGCCAGTGGGGGACCGCAGCCGTTCCCCCTAAGCCCCGCTCATCTCAACCAAGCGATAAACCCATGTTCCTTAATGTTCACATCCCTTCTGTGGCGGGTTCCACAGAAGGCGAATCAAAGGCGTGAAGTCACTCCCGCAAGTGACTCCACTCAGCCGAGGACGCACCTCGTAAACCACAGACAGTTATACGATAATCACATTACACTACCAACAATCACCAAATAAGATTCCAATGCCAATACGATATACAACAACAACAGTTAATTACCAACACAACCATGTAATAAATACTGAGTATGGAAACCCTACCTGGAATAGCAATCACACGAGACCGTCTAGCAGCTAATCAGAACTTCTCCTCTACGAATTCTCCTGCTATAACATGTATACATACAATTACTACCAACACATCATAATACTCCCAAATCTACCCAATTAGGGTTTAACCAAACTCAACGAAATACTATAAAAATTATACAAGAATCTTACCCTTGACGAACGATCACAACGGTATAACGAACGAGACAATCCAACGATCCTAGGCTTGGGATTTATTAATAATGCGAGAGATGCGAACAACGTAACTTTTAATCTCTTCTTGAAAAGTTTTAGAATGATAAAAGTGTTTAGGAAATAATGACGAAAGCCTTTTATATTAATCTCGCGTTATTAACAAAACCCGGCTAAACAATCCCGTAAAACACACTTACTCGATCTAGTAAGTCACTTACTCAATCGAGTGCCCCTTACTCGATCGAGTGTCACACTTACTCGATCGAGTACCCATCAGGTCAGCTACTGTTTTGCGTAAAAAGATACTTACTCGACAGAGTAAGTCCCACTTGATAGAGTATCCATAGACATAGAAAACCGTTGTATTACAGGCTTCCCTCCTTAAAAAGAACTTCGTCCCCGAAGTTCAACCCATAGCCAAAAAAACAAAACATACTACTTCCACTCTGACACGACAACATTACCAACACTCAAAACAAAACTCAAAACAAAACTCCCAAACAACACTCAGACCGTCTCAAGGCAACTACTAACTGTACGAAAACCGACATAAAACATGCAAATACCTTATACGACTATCTCCTACCCCCTCCCTAATAGAAACATGGTTACGTCCCCGTAACCACACATACCTGATCAAAAAGAGACGGATATAGCTCTCTCATAGCCTCCTCCGCCTCCCACGTAGCCTCCTCAACCTCATGGTTAGACCAAAGAACCTTAAGCAACACTGTTTCCCCATGTCTAGTTTTCCTAACCTTGCGATCAAGAATCTGTTTTGGCACCTCAAGATAAGACAAGGACTCATCGAACTCGATGTTCTCTACCTCTAACACATGTGAAGAATCACTTACATACTTCCGTAGCTGAGACACATGAAACACGTTATGCACCCTATCCAAAGCAGCTGGTAAAGCTAACCGGTAAGCAATCTCACCCACACGATCCAAAATCTCATATGGTCCGATAAACTTCTGGCTCAGCTTCCCTTTCTTACCAAATCTCATTACTCCACGCATAGGAGACACTTTCAAAAGAACCTTGTCCCCAACCTGAAACTCTATGTCACGACGATGTAAATCTGCATAACTCTTTTGTCTATCGTGGGCCGCTTTCATCTTTTGCCTGATCAGCTTAACCTATTCTACCATCTCTTGTACCATCTGTGGTCCTAAAACCACTACCTCAGCTCTATCATCCCAGCAAATCGGACTCCTACACCTCCTCCCATACAAAGTCTCAAACGGTGCCATACCAATACTCGTGTGATAGCTGTTGTTATAAGAAAACTCAATCAGATCCAATCTCTCCTCCCAGCTACCACCAAAATCCATAACACAAGCTCCCAACATATCCTCTAAAGTCTTGATGTTCCTCTCTGTCTGGCCATCAGTCACAGGATGAAGTGCAGTACTTATCTTCAAAGTAGTTCCCATCATCTCCTGCAACTCTTTCCAAAACCGCGATATGAACCTCGCATCTCTATCTGACACTATATCCTTAGGCACCCCATGCAAACAAACCACATGCTTCCTATATGCCAAAGCTAACTGTATCTTGGTCCAAGTATCTTTCATCGGCATAAAGTGAGCTGACTTGGTCAGACGATCAACTATTACCCATATCATGTTGTTACCCTGCTGACTCCTCGGCAAACCCACTATAAAATCCATAGAGATGGGCTCCCATTTCCACTCAGGTACCTCAAGAGACTGAATCTTACCTTGTGGTCGTCGCTGCTCTCCCTTAACCCTCTGACATGTCAAACAACGACCCACAAACTCAGCTGTTTCCTTCTTCATCCCAGCCCACCAGAAAGTCTTCTTCAACTCTTTATATAACTTGTCACCGCCTAGATGCACCGAATATGGTGTGCAATGAACCTCTGTCATGATCACCTTTTTCAACACCTCATCACTAGGAACACACCATCTCCCATCAAATCTCACACTGCCATCTGTATGAATAGAAAATCGAGACACCATCCCTTTCTCTACTCCAACTCTCTACTTCTCAATCTTAGGATCCAAAGCCTGTTTCCTGCGGATGTCATCATAAAGATCTGGCTCCACTGTCAAGTCCCCTCAAGCATCTTCTTTCTATATCATATGTATCCCCATCTTCCCTACCTTATCTCTCAACCTCATTAAAGACATAGCTGTGCAAAGAGAATAGACACTCTTCCTGCTCAACGCATCTGCAACCACATTAGCCTTCCCTTCATGGTATATAATATCATTGTCATAATCCCTAATCAGCTCCATCCACCTCCTCTATCTCATCTTCAACTCCTTTTGAGTGAAGATGTACTTGAGACTCTTGTGATCTGAAAACACCTTAAAGGTCACCCCATAAAGATAGTGCCTCCAAATCTTGAGAGCAAACACAACTGCACACAACTCCAGATCATGTGTCGGATAGTTCTCCTCATAAGGCTTCAATTGCCTAGAAGCATAGGCAATTACTTTCTCGTTCTGCATCAACACATAACCCAAACCATTCTTTGAAGCATTTGTATACACTTCAAAGTTCTCACACTCTTAAGGTAATGCTAAGATTGGAGCTGTGGTCAAACACTCCTTTAGTGTTTGGAACGCCGTCTCATAACTTTCATCCCAACGAAACCTGTTCTCTTTCCTTATCAAAGCTGTCATAGGTCTGGCTATCTTTGAAAAGTCTTTCAGAAACCGACGGTAGTACCCTGCCAAACCCAAGAAACTCCTGATCTTTGCTACATTCTTCGGTGCTTCCCACCGAGTAACTGCCTCTATCTTTGCAGGATCCACAGCAACACCCTTCTTTGAAATCACATGTCCCAGAAAAGCAACCTCCTCAAACCAGAACTCACACTTAGACAACTTTGCATATAGCTGATTATCTCGCAAAGTCTGCAACACTACCCTCAAATGCTCCTCCTTAGTTTTAGAGTAAACTAAGTTATCATCGATAAAGACCACAACAAACCGATCCAAAAACTGACTGAAGACCCGGTTCATCAAATTCATAAACACCGCAGGTGCATTAGACAACCCAAACAACATCACAACATACTCATAGTGACCATACCTCGATGTAAAAGCTGTCTTCGGTATGTCCTCTTCCCGAATCTTCACCTGATGATAACCCGACCTCAAATCGATCTTAGAAAAGACCGCTGCCCCGCAACTGATCAAACAAATCATCTATCCTTGGCAAAGGATACTTATTCTTCACGGTAACCCTGTTCAGCTCTCTGTAGTCGATATACAACCTCAAAATCCCATCTTTCTTTTTCACAAACAAGACTGGTGCTCTCCACGGTGATACACTAGGTCTAATGTATCCCCTCTCAATCAAATTATCCAGTTGTTTCTTCAGCTCCTCCAACTCCTTAGGACCCATTCGGTACGGGGCCTTAGAGATTGGTCCCGTCCCTGGTTTCTACTCAACACTGAAATCTATCTCCCTCTTCGGTGGCAAACCTGGTATCTCATCTGGAAAAACATCTGGAAACTCCCCCACCACTGGTGTCTGGTCAACAGTCGGACTCACCATACTATGATCTCTCACATGGCATAAGACAACGGACATCCCTTCCTCAGATAAGACTTCAAGGTCACTGCTGCAATCAACTTGAATTTGGGTTTGACAACAAATCCACGATAAGACACACTAATCCCCTTAGGACCTCTTAAAGAGACTCTCTTTTGATGACAGTCTATCTTAGCCTTGTACTTACCTAACCAGTCCATACTAACTATCATCTCAAAACCATCTAAAGGAAACTCTAACAAGTCCACTGGTAAGTCAACCTGCTCAACTATCATAGACACACCCCTATACAACCTCCCACAAGATACAGACTCACCCGATGGTATGAACACCTCCTTTTTTACAGACTCAAACTCTCTCAAACCCAAAACCTTAGCATGACTCGATGATACAAAAGACTGTGACACCCCCGAATCAAACAAAACCAAGGTAAAGACTCCATTAACAAGAAAAGTACCCGTGATAACGTGAGCATCATCCTCAGCTGCTTTCTTCTCCATTATAAAATTCTTACCACTGGTCTTCTGTCCACCTCCCTGGACAGTACTAGCTGAAGTAGACGGCTTAGCAGCCGACCCTTGTTGTTGTTTGTCGCCGGTCTCTGATATGAATTACCGCCATTGCGGTTAGCCTCACCATTGTTGTTGTTCTGACCTCCCTGGTTATTCCACGACCCAGCCGGCCTGCTACTGGCAAAACTCTGAGACGGACCCTGAGAGAAACTCCTCTGTGACTGCCTCTGAAAACCCCGGCCCGCTGCGCTGGTACACTCATGTCTCTTGTGGCCCACACCGCCACAGTTAAAGCAGGTCAAACCCCAGCTACTAGTACCATCACCACAGCCACGCCCATAAGAAGCTCCACCGCTAAACCCCGACCCCGAAGAGTAAGATCTCACCTGGTTATGGCCGCCCCTCTTGTAACTAGACTGACCACCACCCTCACTCTCAGCCTTCCTCTTCTCAGAAGCTCTCTCTCTGTTCTCCTTAGTCATCTCTACCAACCTCTCAACTCTCCCAGCACGCTCATATACCTCATTAACATCAGTAAGGACCCCTACCGGCAGCTTCTCTATAATCTTAGGTGTCAACCCCTTCTCAAATCTTAATGCCAAGTTCTCTTGGCTCAGCCCCATATCCTCTGCATACCTAGACTTCTCGTTGAACTTGTGATAATACTCAACAACTGTCATATCAGAAGCCATCTTGAAGTTGTCAAACTCCTATCTCAGCTTGCCACACACATGCTCTGGCACAAACTCTCACCTCATAGCCCTATTAAACTCATCCCAAGGTATAGAAGATAACCCCTGTCTCACATATAGATCCAGAGCACTCACCCTAACCTTATCCCACCACTCTCCGACTGCTTCCCTCAAGTAGAATGCAGCTTGTTCCACTCGAAAGTCCTCTGGGCAATGAACCACATTGAGTATGTTTTCCATCTCCGTATGCCAATTATCCAGCAGAATTGGCGCCCCAGTGCCCATGTACTCCTTAGGGTTAAACCTTGCTATATTGATGCTCATCTTGGCGAAATCTACACCCACCTCCTTATCTTTTCCGAACTTCTTTAAAGCCTCAGTAAGAGCATCTTGGTGCTCCAACATCTTAACTATCTCATCTACGCTCATGTTCTCAGACATGGCATACAACGCGTTTCTCTTTGACGGCATCTTGAAACTATATAAGAAATGGTAAACATAAACACACATCCCATACTCAAAACGCATAAACGTCCTGTACAGAACCCACTCGATCGAGTACCACAACCCACTCGATCGAGTTGCCCACTTACTCGATCGAGTTGCCCACTTACTCGATCGAGTGCCTCGACTCCAGAACCTGACCAGAAAGCACCCAAAAACGTACTCGACCGAGCCACCTCCTCACTCGATCGGGCTGACCCCACTCGATCAAGTGCCCAAACCTACTCGATTGAGTGCCCAAAAACAGACTACTGCCCAGAAACGTAAAATAACCCACTCGATCGAGTCACACCCACTCGATCGAGTCACTCACCTACTCGATCGAGTGCCCCCCACTTGATCGAGTCATGCTGACTCGTATACTACCCGCATGCGTATCTCAACACTACCAACCAGCAATGTTTATATACCAAACGACAAACGACAACATAACACTTTATATATATATATATATATATATATATATATATATATATATATATATATATATATATATATATCACAAACAATAATCCTACTCCACATGTTTCTAAAATACCACGTTATAAAACATTCATCATGCAATTCCGTATCCGATCAACATACATGCTCATATACTCATCCTCTTCTACCATAACATCTCCTATCCTCCACATGAATTTATCCACCAATTCACACAACACATTCCTATTTAGATATACAACACACAAGGTAAACACATAACGATCCCGACACACACCCCATAGTGACCGGTTTAAAGTTGTAGGGTGAGATCGCGACTTTAGGACGTCTCCGGAGTCTTTGCATTAGCTTCTAACAGCTCCTACCCGAGTTCATTTTAGTTTGACTCCCTAAGTTCATTGGGTTCATTAGTTACAGGTTCCAAAATCGTCGCTCTGATACCACTTTGTAACACCCACATACTCCAAGTGCCTTACCAGCACCACTTAAGGCATGGAAGTGCTACCATCTCGGTTACCCGAGGCAGTGAATATCAAATAGACCATAAAGAAACGTACTTTAATAATTAAGTTTAAAGTGATACAAACCAAATACCAAAACTGATAAAGTACAATACAAATGTTGTCAAAACTGTTAAACCAACTAATCCAAAATAAAAGAATGTTCGACACAACGGAAGACTTCTAAAACAGCTCATGATGACTCAACCCAGCTATCCCATGCGCATCAACTCATACCTGCTCAATAACTGCTCACCATCCCCGAATGGATGACCACAGTTTTTAAAACATTTAAACGGGGTCAGTACTGATTACACAAAACAAATAGCTGCAATAAAAAAACATTACAATCCAATCCAATCAACCAAACTCCGTCACATCACCACACTCCTGACTACACACTAAAGTGTGTAGTCCTTTCAGAATACTCATCACAATAACTATTCCACACCGCCAGTGGGGGACCGCAGCCGTTCCCACCTAAGCCCCGCTCATCTCATCTGAGCGATAAACCCATGTTCCTTAATGTGCACATCCTTTCTGTGCCGGGTTCCACAGAAGGCGAATCAAGGGCGTGAAGCCACTCCCGCAAGTGATTCCACTCAGCCGAGGACGCACCTCGCAAACCACAGACAGTTATACGATAATCACATTACACTACCAACAATCATCAAATCAGATTCCAATGCCAATACGATATACAACAACAACAGTTAATTACTAACACAACCATGTAATCAATACTGAGTAGGGAAACCCTACCCGGAATAGTAATCACACGAGACCGTCTAGTAGCTAATCAGAACTTCTCCTCTACGAATCCTCCTCCCATAACATGTATACATACAATTACTACCAACAGATCATAATATTCCCAAATCCCCTAAATCTACCCAATTAGGGTTTAACCAAACTCAACGAAATACTATAAAATTATAAAAGAATCTTACCCTTGACGCAATGATCACAACGGTATAACGAACGAGACAATCCGATGATCCTAGCCTTGGGATTTGCTAATAATGCAAGAGATGCGAACAACGTAACTTTTAATCTCTTCTTGAAAAGTTTTAGAATGATAAAAGTGTTTAGGAAATAATGACGGAAGCCTTTTATATTAATCTCGCGTTATTAACAAAACCCGGCTAAATAATCCCGTAAAACACACTTACTCGATCGAGTAAGTCACTTACTCGATCGAGTGCCCCTTACTCGATCGAGTGTCACACTTACTCGATCGAGTACCTATCAGGTCAGCTACTGTTTTGCGTAAAAAGATACTTACTCGACATAGTAAGTCCCACTCGATAGAGTACCCAAAGACATAGAAAACCGTAGTATTACACCGAGTATAGGGTCATGCAAGAGACCGGAGGCCGTCGCCGTTGTAGATCCGTTGAGGTTCTGTTCCGGAGAGGAAGTCCATGCTAGGCGGGCCAACAAGAAGAACAAGGGGAAGATGTACGCCGAGGGAAAAGGCAAGGGTAGAATGGAAGAGTGAAGACTTTCATTACCCGTTTTATTATTATTATGTTGTAATAGTGTTTGTGTGTTTTTATTATGTTGTACTAGCTATGTATTGTGTATTTTGTGCTAGTTTTACTATATGAGATGTCTTAGTCAACATCCTAGCTTTGACAAGTTGTAGACGTGCTTACCTTTATTTGTTGTCAAGTTTGTAATCCTCCTCATTATTAATTAAATAAGAGGATTACTTGTGTTGAAAGAAGTTGCGAACGCTTGTTGCTTCTTCCATCCATTTTGTAAAGGCAATTCGGTTTGAATTATCCTAAACATTGCACCTGTGAAAGGGGATTTTTGTGGGAAGGGAGAAAGGCTTCTTTTTCTTGTATTTTTTGTGGAAAGGGGAATGTTTTCCCCTTTTCTTTGTTTTGAAGTTGGTATGGGTGATTTTTTGCGTGTAGGGATGGTTGTATCCTTCTCGTGTAAGAAAGGATTGCCTACGTAACCACCCGAAGAGGTGAAATCAAACCATGCTTGTAGTTCGAATGTCTTATTAATTTTGTTTTTTTGGGTGTTGTGGTTGTATCCTTCTTGTGTAAGAAAGGACTGCCTACGTATCCACCTAAAGAGGTGAAATCAAACCATGCTCGTAGTTCAGGTGTTTTGTTTGAGTGCAAATGGATGTTTGCCTTTGACAGATCAAAGGCTGTTTGAAACATGACAAGGTGCCGTAACTTAGACTTAATAAAACATGCAATTTCAAATCAGAACGCATTGAGGAATTGACTTGAAAGGGATATTGTTGTCACTAGTTGTGAAACTAGGGAAAGGTTTGTTGGTTACTAGGGTTCAAGGGTAGTATTTCTTGAGTTGGTCTAGGTTGGTCGGGTTTGTGAAATCCTCCCCGTCTAGGTCACTCAGTCTCACTGTGCTCCCCGTAAGTATTTTCTTGACCAGGTATGGCCCGGTCCAATTGGGTTTGAATTTCCCCCTCGGATCGACGGGTAATGGTGCTCGAACCGACTTGAGGACCAAGTCGCCTTCTTTGATGTTCCTGGGTTTGACCTTTTTGTTGAATGGCCATTGTATACGTCGTTGGTATAGCTGGACGTTATGCAAGGAGTTGAGTCGCCGTTCGTCTAGAAGCGTGAGTTGTTCGAACCTTCGACGGGTCCATTCTGCCTCGGGAACTTGACTTTCCAATAGAATTCGTAGAGATAGAACTTCCAACTCTACTGGTTTAACCGCCTCCATACCGTAGGCTAGGTAGAAGGGTGGTGCTCCTGTTGGAATTCGAATGGAGGTTCGGTATCCCCAAAGCGCGAATGGGAGTTTGCTCGGCCAATCGCGGTAATTGTCTTGCATCGTTTTGATGATGGTGACAAGAGTTTTGTTTGTTGCCTCCACCGCTCCGCTGGTTTGGGGACGATAGGGGGATGATCGATGCCATTTGATTTTGTACTTGTCCAGCAAGGCTTGTGTTTTCGCCCGGAAGTGAGAGCCTTGGTCGCTGATGATTTCATGGGGTACCCCATATCTGCAGATGATGGTGTCTTGAATGAACTTGGCCACCTGTTTGATGGTCAAGACTGCATATGACTGTGCTTCCACCCATTTGGTGAAGTAGTTGATTACAACGAGGACAAAGCAATGCCCCTTGGTGACTATCGGGTTGAAGTTTCCGATGATGTCGATGCCCCGGGTTGAGAAAGGCCAGGGTGATGTCCTGGTGTATAATAGGGATGGTGGTATGTGTTGTATGTTGGCGACGATTTGGCAATTGTGTCAATCTTTGACGTATTTTCTGCAATCGGCTTCCATGGTGGTCTAGTAGTAGCCTAACCGCATGATTTTTCGGGTCAGCATTATTGCGCTCATGTGAGGGCCGCCTTCTCCGTCGTGGACCTCTTCCATGACTTTTTTGGCTTTGTGGTGATCAATGCAAAGAAGAAGAATCCCCTGGGGTGTTCTTTTGTATAGTTGTTCTTGGTTTATCACAAATTGTGATGCAAGTAAACAAATGGCACTTTGTCCTCTTATATCAGAGTTGGGAGGGAATTCGTTTTTGGTTTTGTAGTTGAGGATGGCTTGGTACCAAGTTTCGACATGGTTTTCCTCGTCGTTGTTGATGGCGCAGATGTGAGCTGGCTCGCTCCTTCTCTCGACACATAGGGGCATTGATGTCATGTAGTCAGGTATGTTGACGAGCGCGGCCAGTTTTGCTAGGGCATCAACAAATTGAGTTTCCTCTCGTGGCAAGTGGAAGTAGTCGATTTGGTCGAAGATTTCGGCCTCTTGATTGATTTTTGCTCGTTAGGGTGCTAAGCTGTTGCTTCGGATTTTCCATGGTCCGGACACCTGATTGATGATTAGTGAGGAATCGTCGTGGACCCTTAATTTCTTGATGCCAAGTGATATGGCTTCTTGTAGGCCGATAAGGCATGCTTCGTATTCGGCGGCATTGTTGGTGGCGGCGAAGTCTAGCTTGACCTAGATCGGAATATGTTCCCCTTCCGATGATATTAGAAGGATTCCTACCCCGAAGCCTCTCAGGTTTGATGCACGATCGAAGTATGGGTCCCTGATGTGGAACGATGTCGTCACTCATCCAATCAAACACATTTATAATACTCAACAAACTACTAGTTAGCGGTAAGTCGAGGTCGATCCATGGGACGGTGTGCTTTGGGTTCTAAGTCTATCTATCTCAATTTATGCTAGTGTCACAATTTGGTTAGGTTTGTAGTTGTGTCTAAACTAATGCAAGCAATATAATAAAACAAATAATAAAAGGAAGGATGTAAACAAATGGTTAAAAGTGCTAGGATGTCATGGGGTCATAGGGGATTCATGGTGTTGATCATACAAACATGTTTACAAGGTTGCAAGCGATTAATGTTGTGGAGGAACCGAGTTGGGTTATATCTTACGGTTCTTAGGAAGGGTTGGGTCCCGGAGCCGAATCGATTAGATTGTGCAACACCTACAAGTCGACTTACTTTCCTCCTAATCAACTTCTATGCATGGTCTAACAAGACTCGAGTTGGTTTATATCTTACAAGTCGAGTTGAATAGATAAAAGATGGTAAAAATGCTAGGATTCATAGGCTTAGCATTTCATCAAACATAACATGTGCATAAAGTTGACATCACAACAAGCAAGCAATTTAATCATGTGAACATATTAGATTAATCATGAATCAATCCCATGTTGGTTTCCCCTAATTACCCACTAATCCTAGCTAAGTAACTACTCACTCATTATCATGGGAAACATGTCATTAATGGTGTCAATCATCACAACAAGTATAAACATGATAATAGAATGAAGAAATGAACAATAAAGATTAAAGAGTAAAGGAATTATACCAACTTAAGATGATCCAAATAATAAAGCAAATAGTAATAGAAGAACTTGATGATTGATGGAAGGTTGTCAATCTCCCAATAATAACCCAATAATCTTCAATTACCCAATAAACTTGAAGAATAAACTTGAACAATAATTAAAGAGAGATTAATGTGTAATTTGTGGAAAGATTAAAGAGTAATCTATTCTAATCTACTCCTAATCTAATCTAAGAGAGTTTCCTCCTAAAAACTCCACACTTGATTAATTACAAAAATGGGATATTTATAGTGGAAATTAGGGAGGATGCATTAGGGTTAACTAAGGGCTAAACTAGTAATTACACTTTTTAAGTTGAGCAAGGAGGAGCCGGTATTTTCTGAGAGAAGGGCTTCTCTTTTCGTAGCTTGAAGAATGAAATCCGTGCTGTACTGAAATCCGTGCGGATTAGAGTCGGGACGGCCGGATTTGGGCTGGGCAATCCGAGCGGATCCAGGAGAGGGACGCTCGGATTGTTGAGGGGGAATCCGAGCGGATTCCAAGGAGGGACGCTCGGATTGTTGAGGCTGGACGGACGGATTGTCTGCAATCCGTTCGGATTGTTGGTCAGCGTCAATTCTTCTTCTTTTTCTTCCCTTTTCTTCATAAATTCCTTGGGGATTTCCTTGGGGACGCAAGGATCCTTTCTCAACATTGCTCTTCTACTATGATATGTACAAAGGCCTTCTAGTCTTGTCTCTTCTTGATGCTTGGTCATTGAATACAATCAATTTAGCCTTGTTTTGCCATGAAAATGCAAGATTCTTACTCCTTTCCTACCAAGGGATCAAAATCTCAAAGAATATGCAAAACAAAGAACTAAAGATAAGAAATGACCCAAATAGGCACTAAAAAGCATGGAAACAATGGTAATTCGGGGGCTAAATATGCGCCAATTATGGTCACATCAAATATCCCCAAACCGAACCTTTGCTCGTCCCGAGTAAAGAGGTGACTAAAACTAGACCTTTATTTAAACTAACCTAATAACATAACCGATATGAGACAATTAGCGGGTCTCACTCCGCCCCTTCAACTCACAACAAGACAACCATGAGGTAGGATGCCTTCTTGCAAGGCAAGGTGGGTCTTGCCAAAATGGCGACACATCCAATCATTAAGCACACAAAATCAAGTAATGGATGCATCTACAAAAAGAATAGCCACTTTCCTCATCTAAGTGGCGGAAATTATCTACAAGGGAAGCAATTCAAGGGTACACAATCCTTCATAGATGCAATTTGTTCAAACTACTAAGCCTAGAAGGATACCAATAAATCACCTCCAAGTTGTGTCAAGCTAGGGTACCTTTGTCCTCAATCGTTAAATGCTTTCGTCAAGAGTAGACTCCCTATGGTGTTAGAAACACTGGAGGATCGCGGAATTCCCCCTCTTGCCTAGACAAGAAGAAGGGTTGTCCCCTCTCTACCATGCACAAAAATGGATACGATGGATAAAGGGATCAATAGATATTTGAGTTTCATTTTGGGAGTTTGCTTTTGTTTTTGTTTTTCCCCAATTTCATTTGGCATTTGACATTTGAGAACACTTTCTTGCCATTTCTTTTTGATTTTTGGCTTTTCAATTCTTGACAACTTTCAACTTTTCTTTGCATTTCTTTTGAACATTTTCAAAGTCACCCCATATGTAGTGAGGGTGGCTTATATTTGAAGCTTTTAGGAGTCTATTTTTGCTCCTCTTTTCATTTGATGCAATTTGCAAACTTTCTTTCATTTTTCATTTCATTGAACTCAAATTGATTTCTTTTTGTGCCCATTCCCTTTTGTTGACAAAATGTATGGTAGAACATGGATGATGGATGTATGGGTGCATGGTTTCAAGGGTCACCTTGGAATAAACGGTAGCCAAGGAGTTATCACACCACAAGGTACTCTTGACTCGGCCTTAAACCATGGGTCAAAGGATACTAGCATGACACATCCTAGGGTGTTTTACAAGTATTCTAACAAGCAAAGTCTTAAGAACAAAAAGCATCTACTAGGGCCTATATACACTAGTCAAGCTTCCCAAGTAGACGGTTTCGCAAAAATTTTCTAACCATGCAAACTACATGCCATGATGCAACTAGCATATATACAACCTAATGCAAATGATTCTACCAACTAGTATGCCATATAAACTAAATGCAACTCCTAAATTCACATTGTTATACCGCATCAATCAAAATAAAGCCACATAGTCATTAACATAAAGAGGAAAAAGGAGATTGGAAAGATCATACCATGCGGTCTTCAATATTCTCATGTCTCGGATGTGGCGTAGTCAATCAATGTGAAAAAGGATAGACAAACACAATATATACAAACACTATATACAAGACTACACTACAAAGGAAATGAACATGTTTTTGGGTTTTTCATTTTTTCAAATTTTTTATGGTTTTTGTTTATATGAAATTAAAAGACATATTTTTGTGATTTTTCGAAAATTTTCAATTTTTATGCATTTTTGGAATATAAATTCCCATCCCCCACTTTATTTTGGACATTGTCCTCAATGTACATGTAGGAGTAGGAATGAAAAAGAAATACATGTTTTTGGATTTTTGATTTTTTTTTGTTTTGAAATAAAGTACAAATGCAATGATATGGTATGAATGAATGCATGCTCTAACTAAATGTAGTTCTATATGACATATATAACAAATGAATGCAATCTAAACTATACTATATGATGCATGATTTCTAGTAAATTATGGTCACCTATGATCAAACCTCCCCAAACCGATTTAAACACTATTTCTAGCGTAGAAATGAATAGGTTTGGCCATTAGTAACTATGCATGAATTCTAATCTATATGCAACTATCTACATGAATCATGTGGGATAAATACAATGCAAGCTAATCTATATGAACTAACTCATGCAAATGCAATATGAAATATAATACAAATGCAAGCTAAATGTATATGTAAATAACTAAATGCAAGTGGAAAAGTAATGCAAAGTGAAAGGAAACGGTATCTTACAAATGGTGGTTTGAGGGAGGACTCCACCAAACTCATTCCTTGTTGCCATGATTATTGATGTTGTCCATGTTGCTTAATGCTCTCAACAACCGGTCAAAGGCTTTTGAATGGGCTTCATGTAAGCATAAATAGGAGATTGGTGATGTCAAAACGTAGTTTACCCATCTTGGCTTGGAATAGAACTTGCCAAATACTCTCCCATTTGTTTTGCCCTTGGCACTTGGCTTCTTACAATGCTTCAAACCAACAAGCCCATTATTCTTGTCAATACAAGGTATGAAGTATTGCCCATATTCATCTGGAGGCTTCCACTCCTTACCATCTCTTTCAAATTCTATGATGATAGAGCATTGATTCATCAATCCTTCAATAGTAGAAGGAGAGTTCTCATTTCTTTGATGAGGGGATAGTTGAAGGATAAGATGTGGAGGAGTCAACTTCTCACTATTGAGGTCATTCATGCTTTCATTTTCTTCACTTTCTTCTTGACCCTCCTTAGAACTTGAACCATTTCCAAAGAGAAGAGCTTCAATTTCTTCCAAACTATGATCAAAGATGCCAACATCATAGTTTTCCTCTTGGCCTCTCAATTCTCCAAAGATAGCAAGTTCAAATTCATCAACCTCTTCTTTCCAAGTTTTACCTTCACTCCCATAAGTGTCAAGGGAGCACACTTCCTCTACATGGGTCATAGAGGGAAATTGTGGTGGGAGGTCTTCCTCATCATCATCATAGGTATCCCAAATTGGAGAAGCAAGGCTAGTGTGTGAGCTAGATTCATTAGACAATTTAGACAAAGTGCTTGTCTCATAATTGGCCTTCAACTCACATTCATCATTGCTCTCCACCCCAACTTCATCATGCTTCAATTCATCATCCACTCTTGGTCCATAATCAATCAAGCACTCCCCTTCCTCAAAAGTAACATCTTCATATTCACATCTATCATGAATGTTTGTAAATTTGGGTACAAGTTGGAATATGGGGTGTTCAATACTTATGAATTTAGGAGGTGGTGGGGGATTCACAAGAGTAGCTTCATAATGCCATCCAAATTCTTCTTCACCCTCATTATCTTCCCCTTCTTCTTCATTTAGCATTTGGGTGGCTTCCATTTGGGCAATTTGATTTGCCAACTTCTCACCATTAGTAACAATGTTTTTGAGAACATTGTCCCTAGCTTGGCTCTCTTCTAGCATTTTCATGAAGAGATTTTGTTGGCACCTTAACATTTGGAGAACCACACTTTGCATGTCAAGATTATGCTCATTCTCTTGTTGTGGGTACATGGGAATTTGGTGGTATGGGTGTTCATTGTAGGATGACATTTGGCATTGATTGTAAAGTGGGTTTTGGGAGGGTGGTTGTTGTGGATGTAGGATGTGGGGGCTTTGGTAAGAAAAGTTGGGGTAGTGGTTAGGACTTTCATTGTATGAGTTGTAAGGTAGGTTCGTTTCAACTTGCTCCAAAAACTCCCCATACCCATGGTAATCATACTCAAAAGATTCACCACATACTCCATGTGCCAAGCCTTCGGTCATCATCATAATTAGGACAAAGATATAACTACAAACAAGGAAACTACAAGAAAACGGTAAAAACAATCCTTGAGGAACAAGTTCCTCAAGGTTAAAGCAAAATCAAAATAGACAAACAAGTAAGAACTTAATCACATAGCACCGTCCCCGGCAACGGCGCCATTTTGATGTGGAACGATGTCGTCACTCATCCAATCAAACACATTTATAATACTCAACAAACTACTAGTTAGCGGTAAGTCGAGGTCGATCCATGGGACGGTGTGCTTTGGGTTCTAAGTCTATCTATCTCAATTTATGCTAGTGTCACAATTTGGTTAGGTTTGTAGTTGTGTCTAAACTAATGCAAGCAATATAATAAAACAAATAATAAAAGGAAGGATGTAAACAAATGGTTAAAAGTGCTAGGATGTCATGGGGTCATAGGGGATTCATGGTGTTGATCATACAAACATGTTTACAAGGTTGCAAGCGATTAATGTTGTGGAGGAACCGAGTTGGGTTATATCTTACGGTTCTTAGGAAGGGTTGGGTCCCGGAGCCGAATCGATTAGATTGTGCAACACCTACAAGTCGACTTACTTTCCTCCTAATCAACTTCTATGCATGGTCTAACAAGACTCGAGTTGGTTTATATCTTACAAGTCGAGTTGAATAGATAAAAGATGGTAAAAATGCAAGGATTCATAGGCTTAGCATTTCATCAAACATAACATGTGCATAAAGTTGACATCACAACAAGCAAGCAATTTAATCATGTGAACATATTAGATTAAGCATGAATCAATCCCATGTTGGTTTCCCCTAATTACCCACTAATCCTAGCTAAGTAACTACTCACTCATTATCATGGGAAACATGTCATTAATGGTGTCAATCATCACAACAAGTATAAACATGATAATAGAATGAAGAAATGAACAATAAAGATTAAAGAGTAAAGGAATTATACCAACTTAAGATGATCCAAATAATAAAGCAAATAGTAATAGAAGAACTTGATGATTGATGGAAGGTTGTCAATCTCCCAATAATAACCCAATAATCTTCAATTACCCAATAAACTTGAATAATAAACTTGAACAATAATTAAAGATAGATTAATGTGTAATTTGTGGAAAGATTAAAGAGTAATCTATTCTAATCTACTCCTAATCTAATCTAAGAGAGTTTCCTCCTAAAAACTCCACACTTGATTAATTACAAAAATGGGATATTTATAGTGGAAATTAGGGAGGATGCATTAGGGTTAACTAAGGGCTAAACTAGTAATTACACTTTTTAAGTTGAGCAAGGAGGAGCCGGTATTTTCTGAGAGAAGGGCTTCTCTTTTCGTAGCTTGAAGAATGAAATCCGTCTTTGTCATGAAATCCGTGCGGATTAGAGTCGGGACGACGGATTTGTGGGCAATCCGAGCGGATCCGGAGAGGGACGCTCGGATTGTTGAGGGGAATCCGAGCGGATTCCAAGGAGGGACTCTCGGATTGTTGAGGCTGGACGGACGGATTGTCTGCAATCCGTTCGGATTGTTGGTCAGCGTCAATTCTTCTTCTTTTTCTTCCCTTTTCTTCATAAATTCCTTGGGGATTTCCTTGGGGACGCAAGGATCCTTTCTCAACATTGCTCTTCTACTATGATATGTACAAAGGCCTTCTAGTCTTGTCTCTTCTTGATGCTTGGTCATTGAATACAATCAATTTAGCCTTGTTTTGCCATGAAAATGCAAGATTCTTACTCCTTTCCTACCAAGGGATCAAAATCTCAAAGAATATGCAAAACAAAGAACTAAAGATAAGAAATGACCCAAATAGGCACTAAAAAGCATGGAAACAATGGTAATTCGGGGGCTAAATATGCGCCAATTATGGTCACATCAGTCCCATGAGTTGGTATCGGCATAATGGATGTCTTCGTCAGGAAGTGACCATGTGTCGGTCGTTTGATCCTCGTTGACGGGATTTTCTGCTAGGAAATCGGCGACGGCCCTTCTCTTGATAACCTTGAGGGGTACGAATTTGAGGTCAAATTTGGATAGCATGAGTGTCCATCTAGACAACCTTTCGTTTAGTACGGGGTTTTCGAAGATGTATTTGACCGGATCCATCTTAGAGTAGATGTGAACCGTGTAGCTGAGCATGTAATGTCACAACTTCTTTGTTGACCAAATCAGGGCAAGGCATGTCTTTTTCTGCTGGGTATACCTTGTTTCATATTCGATGAACTTCTTGCTGATGTAGTAGATGGCTCGTTCTTCGCCGTCGACTATTTGTGCTAGCATTGCTCTCATGGCTGTATCGGTGACATTCAGGTATAGGGATAAAGGAATTCCTTGTTGAGGTGCCATGAGGACAAGAGGTTTGGATAGGATTTTCTTTATCCTATCGAAGGCTTTTTGACAATCATCGTCCCAATCGGTGTGATCGGAAGCGTGAAGCTTCTTGAAGATTGGTTCGCAAATCATAGTGAGCTTGGATGTATTGGACATGACCGAGAAATCCCCGAATCTCCTTCTCATTCTTAGGCCGAGGCATTTGCTGAAGAGCCTTGATTTTGGTAGGATCAATTTCGATGCCCTTTTTGCTGACGACTTGTCCCAAGAGTTTTCCGGAGGTGACCCCGAATGCACACTTCTGTGGATTTAGTCTCATGTTGTATTTTCGAAGACGAGCGAAGAATTTCCGAAGGGCGCTGATATGGCCATCCCGCTCTTTTGATTTGACGATCATGTCATCGACATATACCTCACCTCCTTGTGCATCATGTCATGTAGGAGAGTGGTGGCGGTTCTTGGGTAAGTTGCTCCGGCGTTGATTAGACCGAAGGGCATGACAGTGTAGCAATATGTACCCCACTGTGTAGTGAATGCAGTCTTGTGCATGTCTTCCTCGGCCATTTTGATCTGGTTGTACCCAACATACCCATCCATGAATGATAAAAGGGCGTGCTCGGTGGTGTTGTCCACCAGGATGTCAACATGTGGCAGAGGGAAGTCATCTTTTGGACTTGCTTTGTGCAGGTCTCTGAAGTCGACGCAAACCCGAATTCTCCCGTCCTTCTTGGGCACGGGGACTATGTTGGCCACCCAATCAGAGTATTCAGACACTTTGATGAATCCGGCTTTGAACTGTTTGTCTACCTCTTCCTTGATTTTTAAGGCCCATTCAGGGCGCATACGACGCAAATTTTGTTTCATGGGTTTAGCTCCGGGTTTAATGGGTATCCTGTGCTCTGCGATCTCTCTGTCGATCCCAGGCAAGGCTTTGTAGGACCATGCGAATACGTCCTTGTATTCGTGTAGGAGGTCGATGAACTGCTGTCTTTCCGAGGGGTCAAGGGTGGTTCCTATCCTAAGTTCTTAAGATGTATTGTCGGTCCCTACGTTGATAGGTTCGGTCTCCTCAATGATGGGTGTTCTATCCTCTAGTTTGTCAATCTCTTTGGCTAGGTGAGGTGGGTAGTCACTCAAGTCAAATTCTCATATTCGTTCAGAATTGCATTGCAGTTAAATTGAGACGAGTCGTAAGCAAACTTAGCGTTCATTTAGTCGACCTGGGCGAAAAGCTCGGATAGGACAGACATCTCATGGGTAGTTAGAGGCGAGACAGTCGAGAAGGTGGCCCCTGGAACAAGCTCCAGGTTGCTACCTTCTGCGGGAGTAGGGATGACCTTAGTTGACTCGGCCTCTGAGGCAGCCACAAGTTTGTGATAAAACAGCGGAAAGGGGACTTTAACTGGGACATCAGGAGTGCTAGAAGCTAAGATAGACTCAGACTCAGACTCAGACTCCTTCTCATCTTCACTTCCCTCTTTGAATATAGGGCCTTCTCCAGTAGTGATCTTGGGAATGCGGCCGTGCCGATCGGTCCACTTGACAGTTTTCCTCCAGCCTTGTGTAGCTTTCTCTGGGCCAGCATCAGAGATTAAGGCAGTGGGATCGAACTGGTTATCCTTTAGAGCAATGTTGATGATGTCTTCATAGCCGAGGTGCTTAATGTTGTCTTCCCCAAAAAGGAGACTCACGGCTTGCCCGTCCAGGCAAAGGGTCGATTCAGATTTGGTTGACACAGCTTTGGTGTTGTCGGGGACGAAGTAGCAGCTTTGAAAGACTTCTACGCCCGGGTGTTTGATCTTTGCTGCGGGGTCGTAGATTGGCTCAGGAAAGCCGTTGTAGAGCTCGGACTCTCCCTTGGGGATGAAGTAGCCATTGAGAGTCAAGTGGTAGGGTCGGAGGATAAACTCCGTGCTTTTTGCGCTTCCGTACTAGGAGATTCATTTCCTGAATGTCTTCATCGGTTGGCTGATAGCCTAACCCGAAGGGGATGTTGGGGACCTTGGCCTATTTCATGGGAGGCAAGGTGCTCTTCAGTAGGTTGAGAGGTAGGCGCGGGAAATAACCCTAGCGCATCAAAATGCGGTTTACTGTGAGGTTCGAGAACGGGTCGCAATCAGAGGGTGCTGATTCATCGGTTAAGGCATTCACAGCTTGGATTGTTGGAGTAAGTGTCCTCAACAATAGTGCGATCACATGATTAAAAATCATAATTAAATCTCATAATGAGAATACGTAAGGGATGATTCACTATATAGTCAACTGATCAACATTAATCGGTAATGATTGGCTAACTAAAGTTTGACATTACTGTCGTTTGACGATGGTGAGCAGTTGATCACTTAAGGTCAAACCTATGGGACGATTCCCAAACTGTAAAGTTAATTAATCGTATATTGATACGGATTAATTAAATCCTTAAATTGAACAAATTTATTTATAAAGTGAGAATTATATATCTTATTGTAATGTGATTAAATAAGATTCAATTTAGTAATTAATATGTTATGTTACTAAAATTGATTAATGTTTATGAAACATTTGAGAAAAGAGAAATTAGTTAACTATAATTACAAAATATGACCCATTTTATATACATGTAATTGTGAATTACTTGTTAATTTGTTAATTGTAATTAATTTAATATATAAAGATATTTAATTTGTTAAATGTGCATTATTATGCCTAATGACATGTTATATGTCACATGTCACACAAATTACAAATGACAAATTACAACGATAAAATGGAGGTCCATTTTAAGTGTACAAAACCGGTTTTTTGTAGATGGTTAAGGCAATGTTGGTCTTGTTTTTTAAATGATAAAAAAAATAATGATAACATGCTAAGACCTAGACTACCTACCTAGAGCATTGATAAGGCAAATAAGAAAAAAGCAAATGCATGCTCTAGGGTAGAGCAAAAAACCGGTCACCCATATGAAAAGGAGAGGATGTTCTCATTTTTTTATGGACGGTCTTTTGATGTTCATCTCACTACTTTTCCCCATATTCTCTCAAAAACACATAAATTGTTTATGTTCAATTTTGTTCATAGATCTAATATCCCAAATATATTACTAAGTGTGTAGTAATTTTATTAGATTAATATTTAAGGTAAACTACTTATATTATCTAGTTAGTAATATTTGTAGAATTTTGGGATAGTCTTGGGTGCAACTAAAAGGAGGCATTCTACATTTGAATGCATGAAGATTCTTGGAGGATCATCCTTAATGGTAATAGCTCAAGATCTAGTTTTGGAAGGAGTCCAAAACTAGTGCCCTTAAATTCGTCCATATGATGTAAGAACATCAAGTTTTCCTCTTTATCTCTTTTATTTTGTTATGCATGCAACTAGATCCATGAGATAAATTAATGAGTAATTTATAAAATGAATTAGATGAGTCTAATAGGGGTATATGAACCCAACATGGATTCCCCATATTTCACTATCGTCCTCTACAATGACCTGGGAGGCTATTCTCTTCTTCATGATAGCCTTGATAGGGGATGGGGGAATTGTGATTGTTTTCCCGTTGAAAGGGATCCTGATTTTCTGATGAAGGGTTGAGGTGACGGCCTTGGCAGTGTGAATCCAGGGGCATCCCAAAAGCATGTTGAAAGAGGCGTCGATATAGACCACCTGAAAACTGACTTGTCTTTCCAGGGGTCTAGTTGTAATGGTCAAGATGATAAGTCCCGCAACCTTACGACGAGTGCCGTCATAGGTGCGTACTCCTTAATTAGTTGGGACCAAGTTAGCTTCCTTGATACCCAGTTTATGAGCCGTCTTGAGGGGAATGGCATTGACCGCAGATCCGTCATCCACTAGAACCATAGGCACATTCTTCTTGAGGCACTGTACGGTGATGTACAGGGCCAGGTTATGGCTGGCTCCGAACGGAGGGATATCTTTGTCAGAGAAGATGACCGGGTTGTTTAGGTCAGGGACATCCCTGGTCAAGTGTGCTACCACTTCTTCAGGAGAGGAGGTAGAGGGAAATGTCAACTTTCCCAAGGCTTGTAGCAAATCCTGCCGATGCTCGAAGGATGTAGCAATCAGTTGCCAAATTGAGATTTCGGCCTTCGCCTTTTGCAGTTATTTAAGGATCGAGTTCTCGGAAACCCTGGGTCGAATGTCTACGTCCGAGACGATTTGGTCATTCGTCGTTGGAATGGCTGTTGAATTGTTCGGATTCTGGTAGGGGCGCCCGGACCGGGTGAGGTGACCGATCTATTTTGCTTGTTTGCACTTTCCCAGAACAATGTAGACATCCTCTGCGTTGTCTCTCCAGATACCGTTAATTTCGTTATCGCGAGGGTACCTCAGAGGGGTTTTCCTTGGCGGATAGTTTTTGTAGGAGAAGTTCTTGTGGGGGTAGTTTTTGTGGGGTTGATTATTGTGGTTATGATTATTGCGGGGTTGATTATTGTGGGGTGCATGCCAGAATAGTCGCGGGAGCAACCCTTTCTGGTAATGGGAGTTTTGGGTGCTTAGAGGACCCTCCCTTGGACGTGGTGTTAATGTTGGTGGGTTGAAAATCAACCGGTGGTAGGCGTCCTCAAGCCGGGTAATCCTTTCTGAGAGACTGGCTTCCTCAACCTGTTGGAACATGGTGAGCATGGTTGCGGCGCTGAACACGAAAATCCTGTCCGGGGTGTCCTTTTCCAAGGCATTCACCTCATCATCAATAGGTAGGATGAGCTGTGAGCAATCTAGAGTTGGCTCATCATTAGAGATGGCATGGATCCCCAAGGGGTTTGTTTTGTTATTTGGTTTTGTTGGCGAAGGTAGAGGTAATTCCCCTATCTCGATCATATCCTGATTGGCATGCTTCAGTTTGAAGCAGGCTTCCGTGTCATGACCTTTGCCCTGGTGGTATTGGCGGTAGGCATTAGGATTCCAGAAATAGGTTTTCTTGGCCTCGGACGGGTCAGGAGTGGGCCCAATCGGCTATAGTTTCCCTTGGTCCATGAGTCTTTTTAGGGCACTGGCATAGGTTATTCCAAGGTTTGTGAATACCCTTTGAGGACGCTCAGTTTTCTTTGTGGTTGGTTCGAGGAGGTTGACCTCGTCGATTTTGTTTGTTTGACCATAAGGACGAGATCCGGTTGATATAGATCCCTGATAGCCCCTACCAGTGGTTTTGGCTGGAACGCCCTTGCAGAGGTCATCTTCAATGCGGGTTCCAAGGATTTGTAGGTCCTGGAACATTTTGATGTTTTGATATCTCATCAGGTTAGCATAAACTGGACGGAGATTGTTAACAAACTTCTCGATCAGAGTTGATTCACTCGGCTTACTGACCAATTGAGTGCTTACCCTCCTCAAACGGGTTAGGAATTCTGTGAACCCTTCCTTGTCATTCTGAGTTAAGACCTCAAGAGTACGGGTGTTGGCTTGGATTTCGACGTTGTCGGCATATTGTTTAGCAAATTCGACGGCGACTTCATCCCAAGTGGTAATGCTCTTGGGGTCGAGGGAATAGTACCATTGGTGGGGAATTGGTTCCAGGGATGATGGTAAGATCCGGGTGAAAAGTTCTTGTTTGACCCCCTTGATGGACATGTAATCCTTGAAGACCCGAATGTGATTGAGTGGGTCCTCCACTCCCTTAAACTTGGGTACATCAGTCAGGGCAAATTTGTCGGGTAGTTGATCCCCAACGGGTTCGAATCTTCGATTGTTCTAAAGGTGGATGTTGTTACCACGGGCTAGGAGTTGTTCTTCCAAGAGCTTGAGCCTTTTCTCAGTTTCGGTCAAAGGCGGAGTGTTGTGTTCTCCGGTTTCCTTATTTTCCAGGGTGACGATGCGGGTCTCGACACGGTCGAGGGTGACCTTAAGAGCGGTGAGCAAGCTGGCTAGTTGAGCAGTCGTGAGATCTCTGTTGTCATCGTTGTTGTTGGACGAAGTTGAAGACGGGGCCATGGCTCTGAGGCACAAAATGGCTCACGTTACATCCCAATCCGACACGGTTTAACGACTAAATGCAGACAACACAAAAGACGGAAAGACACTTCAGACTCAACAAGACAAGGGTAACCGTGTGTGGTGCCTCGGTGCTGACTCGATTTATGGTCTGACGGTGTTGACCGGGATTTAACTCGCATTCAACGTAGGGGCATGACGCCGTTGAACGAGTCTCGAGGTGAGACGATTCATAAGTAAAGACCCATAAGTACGTTTGCTTTGACTTGATACACACGAGACGGAATTGGAATGGTGGACTGAAATTTTCGAAAATAAAATTTTTCAAAAAGATTCATTTGTCGCTTTATGGACGGCCTCCGAAGAGTAGGATCTTCAAAAGGTCGACCATTTGAAAAGTTGTCTTAAGTTTGTTTTCAAAAGACGGTTTGAGTTCGAGTTGCGGCGGCTCTGAAAACAATGTGTTGTTTCCGAAGACGGCTTTAAAATCCAAAACCGTGTGTTTTGAAAATCGAGTTTTGGAAGGTTTGAAAAGGTTGTGGTCCCGAGAATGGTGTATGGTCCTCGGGATTTGAAAAGCCTGGAAAAGGGTGTGTGTCATTTTAGGGTTTTGAAAGAGCCAATTTGTCGGCGCGAGACGGGTTAAAATCCGTGTCTTGACGCAGCGATTATAACGGCGCAAAAAGGTGTTTTTGAAACGGTTGTAGAAAATCGGGTTTGAAAATCGTCATTACGACGGCCTAAAAAGGCGTGCTTTTTGAAATGGTTGTAAAAAACCGGGTTTCAAAATCGTCATTACGATGGCCTAAAAAGGCGTGCTTTTTTGAAATGGTTATAGAAAACCGGGTTTGAAAATCGTCATTACGATGGCCTAAGAAAGCGTGCTTCTTGAAATGGTTGCAGAAAACCGGGTTTGAAAATCGTCATTACGACGGCCTAAAAAGGCGTGCAACGGTCGGCGAAAGACCGAGGTTTGAAATGGCCATTATAACGGCGTGAAAGGGTGTTTTTGAAAGTTTGAAATGACATGGAAGGACTTATGATCACATAACACATAAGCACTCGCAATTCATTATATTATACATAATGCTGACACGGGTTTTGGCTTAAAAGGGTGGGTTACACACCAAGCGATCAAACCCCGATTTTCGAGAGGGATACCAATCCAAACAAAATGTGTAAGGAGGGTGCCTTAGACTCGTGCACGAAGGAAATGAAAGCTCTTTGACGAAACATAAATGTGTAACGTCAACGGTGTGCTTGACTCAATTGGGATTCGAGACGCGGGGATGAGAAAAACTCACGTCGACGGGACGAACCAATTGGTCGATAAAGGTTAGGTTGTGGGCCCGGACTAGGAACTAGACTTATGACCGTAATATCAATTAATGCATTTCAACCAAGACCTCGTTCAAGTCTCACCATCTAGGGATGACAAAGACAAAAGTGTCTTAGTTTTCCCCAGCGGAGTCGCCAATCTGTGGACATGGGCCACCTGCGACGCCCAACCGATCTGAAGACGTAGCAGCGGTCTTGAAAACCACGCTCGGTGGCGTTAAAATGCTTTCGACCGAATCGCTTTAGATCGGTTGGTTTTGTCTCAGCAAGGGTCTCGAAACGATGCAAGAGATGTTTGGAGTCGCCACCAAGCATTTGTGGGATGCTTGGAACCCGTTCTATAGATACCCGTATCCGTCGATATTGGAATTTACAGAAATCACGACAAAACACACGATGATGATAGGACACATGTTTACTTACATCGCTCGTTAGCGGATTTCATTTAAGTGATGCGGGACAAGCGTTGTTTGACGATTTTTATTATTTAAATAAACTTTAAATTATTTCGAAATAAATGAGATTTATTTCATCGGCTTTCGTATTTTCAAGTTTATTTAAGATTTAAGATTTTATAATTTATTTGAAAAATAAATTATTGTTCAAAGTTTTTATTTAAATTTATTTGAAATGAGATTGTGACGGTTTTTTGTGTTTTTATCGCTTAATTTAATTTGAAAAATTAGATTTTTTTAAGCGGTTTTTAACTCGACTTTTAAGACGGTTCTAGCTTACTTTTTGGACGGACTTTTGCATGAATTTCGAGGTATGCTTTGACCCGACCCATTCCCCCACAGGTCCTAGGTTTGAACCCCACCAACACCTCTTTTCCCTTCCTCTTTTCTTTTCCCAAAACCCGCACAAACCCAACCCCTCTCCCTGTTTTTGAGCCCAACCCAACACCAAACCCGACACCCAAACCATCACCCAACTCAGCCAACACCACCAAAACACATGACCCATAAACCCAACCCATACCCATGTCCAAACCCGTAACAAAGCCCACCCAAATAACCCACACACGCACCCTGTTTTGCGCCGCAAAACAGGGCCGCCCCCGAGTCCTTTTTTGAGTCCTTGCTAAACCCTACTCCTTCCCTATCTTTCCCTAGCTTGCACCCCAAGTATGGAAGATATTTTCCTCCCATAAACAGCTCCCACAATCTCCCATAACAACCGAAATCTCTCTCAAATTCTATCCTTTCCATAACTACATTATTCACTTCCAATCTCCATATCTCTTCAAAATTCTCGAATCCTTCAATAAACCAACTCCCTACTAGATAATAAACCGAACCCTAGCATTCATTCCCCTTCATACATAAGAAAAACCTTAAAAAACACAAAAGGAGGACGAAATAGAGAGAGAAGAGCACCCGGTTTTGAGAGCTCGAAACCCTAAGCATATCACCATCAAACCTCACGTAAAAAGCATCCTAAAGCTCCTCTCATACCCAAAAACAAAGCATAATGTTCATACAAGAGATTGGACGAACATTAGAGCATCGATTTGCTCTCTTATTCATGTCTTCTCGCGTTTTGGACAATATATGTTCTCGTCCATTTTTCTTTGTCTTAAGCCATTTTAGCTTCTGTTTCTTGCTAAAGTTTGAATCTTTGTTTTTCAAGGATTCCATAACATCTTTCAGATTTAGATTTGAGCAAGAAACGAAGTCACAATCTTCGTTTGAAAATCGTTATACGAAGCACAACATAAATCGCGTTTTTCAACTCGTGTGGACAACACCTATTTTCGTTCGTTTTTAATCAATTCAAAGTGCTTTTTGCTTCTGTTTTTTTATTGCAAAAGCTCAAATCTTTGGAACGCAAGGATTCCAGAATATCTTTCGGAATGAACTTTAGTTAAGAAACGAAGTCACAATCGTCAGTCAAAGATCGTCGCACGAAGTGCATCTTTTAAAAAGAAATTGTTTTCTTTTTTTTCGAATTTGTTTTCAAATCAATTTGTTTTACAATCGCCGAAGACGCAGCTTCATAGCAAAAGCTTGCATACGAGATCCCGAGTGGTGTCCAAGTCTACATGTAAGTTGAGGTTGCACAAAATCCCGTCTCTCTTTCTCTCTTTCACCCGTGCGTGTCACGGCCATGTGGCCTTTTGTCTCGTTTTTTATCGTCATTTAATTATCGTCTCATGTTTGTTAATATGTTACATAATTATGATGTTAATGTCGGGTTAGTTGCTATTTAGAATAGATAGTATTTTAGTCGAATGCTTGCTTTTCAATTTATGATGATAACATGTTTAGTTAGAATAATTAACATGTTTAATGGATTGTTTGTTTATTGTATGACGATAACATATCTTAAATCAATTAAAATGAAATTTTAATTCGTTTAATTCATTCTCACATGTTTAATATGTTTTAATTACGAAGTAATTAGTTTGATTCACATGTTTAATGTTTTGATTTAATTTTAGTTATGAAATAGTTATATTAAATTGCATGTTTAATTGATTATGAGGCATGTATGTTATTTGTTTCGTTTATCAATTGTTAAATCTCAACTTGGCCTAATTAATATGTAGAATGCATGTTAAATGGATTAGACATTCATAGGTCATACAAAACCGACATAGGACTTGAAATAAATGTCTTTAAAGAACTTAATGAATTCATCTTTTCTTATGACGATTTCTCGTTAGTTGAATTGCACATGCTTAACATCCGATTCATTGCATTCGATGACTAGAATAGTCAACTTTAACCACCCCTTTGGTCGCGTGTTTTGTCCGTGTGATTGCCTCGGTTTGCGTGCCAAATTTGGCTTGTTTTCGCTTTATTTAATTATTGCGGTTTTATTCTAATTATTATTGTTATTTAATCGTTGTAATTATTGTAATTCATTTTAACAATGTAAAATTTACTTTAAAATATGGGTCTAGTTAGTCCTTTATTTTGAGTCAAAAGGTTTTATAAAACCTTTGTTTTAATTGCTTAAATTGAAGTATTTAATCAATTAAATCGAAGTGAGTGCAACAAACAGTGATAAGGCTAAGGAAGAAGTCCTATGTGAGCCGTGGCCTTATCATTGGCATGGTTTTCGAGGCACCTAGATAGACGCGTCGAACGTGTTTCAAGTGTCGTGTTTTAGTAATTTTATTTAGATCGAGTTGTATCTTTATTTCAATTGTTTGCAAATTGAGTTGACGAGAATCGTCTGGTTTGTAATAGTTAGCTCCCCAACGGCTCCCTCATTCCCATCTAAGCCATGCTTGTGAATGCTTGTTAGTATAGTTCACGTCAATCTCACATGCTAAATCACTTGGACAAAGTAGATTAGATGCATTAAACAATTAGAGACCAATTCACATGTTAGGGTCAAAATGGTGTTTGCATTCTCTTACAACGATCATAGTCTTGTCCAATTAGCCATCGTAGTCCTTAGTAGAGGCCTTTATTACAACGGGCGGGGGTGGGTGTTTTATTAACGAACTTCCCATCACGTACTTTCAACAACGAACTCAAATCTCATTTATGGTTCCCAAATTTCCTTAAATTTGGTGGCGACTCCAAACGATTTTCAAACCCGTGGTTATCAAAATCCCCACATCCACATTTTGGCGACTCCGCTGGGGAGTTGTAACTTGAAAAGGAAAATGATGGCTAATAGGATTAACATGATGATTCGTTTTGCATACATGCATCATCCATTCGAGACTTTAGGAGGGCCGCTGTAACACCCCCATATTCAGAGGAGCCTTAACTAGGCCTTCCTTAGGATATAAGGGCGTTACCATCTCGGTTGCCTGAGGACAGTAATAATCAAACGTCAATAAAAGAACAATAGTATTGTATTACAAGTGATTTAATCCAACAAGCTATATAAAAGATACAACTCAGAGACTACTGGCTATGACTATCGAATCCCGTGAAGACTCATCCCCGCTTTGGACTCCGCTATCAACAACATCAACACTGCTAAGATTTGCTCACCATAAGGGATCACGGCAGACACATAACAAACAAACAACCATACAAGGTCAGTACTGAGATACGACACAAAAATGACGACTCTAACTATCAACACAATATGATGCTAGCAATATTACACACACAATCACAACAGTCCAACCAATCTCTGTCACTGACTGTCCACTGGACCAATCCTGCCAGTGGGGGACCGCAGCCGTACCCACCAAATCCCCGCTCACTATACTGAGCGATAACCCTGTCCATTAATGTGCACATCCCTTTCGTGGCGGGTTCCACTGTATAGGCGAAACTAGGGCGTGAAGCCACTCCCGCAAGTGACCCCACTCAGCCGAGGCCACGCCTCGCGAAACATCAACAACGATCACAACCACAAAGACAATACAATTACTATATCAATCAACCAAACACAATACAGCCACAACATCCGACACGCTAGACCATCTACAGAAACTGAGTAGCCGAACCAACCTTTAAGCCATCGCAACCAATCCATGCCGATAGATAACATGTCCAGCGATCAAGCAACGCCTATAACCAGAATACAATTCTAGATTACTAACAAGCAAGCCCTAACTATGAAGAACGAGAACACGGATGATGATTATGACATACCTATAGGGAGAAACTCAGCAAAAGACCGCTACCCGACTCAAGAGACGCTCTCCTAAGGCACAAAGATCTTCACAAAGGTTTCCATGGAGGTTTTGAGGTGAAGGGAAGGGAAAGAGGCGACTGAAAACTAGGAGGAAAGTGGCGGAAGTGATATGCGGATTTAACAAAACGCGATATAAAACCCTCATTTGAAAACCGGGTACTCGATCGAGTACCCAACATACTCGATCGAGTAGCCCCCTACTCGATCGAGTAACCTAGCTACTCGATCGAGTAGCCTCTACTCTATCGAGTACCACTCTTAACACGTAACCCAAGATGACTTCAGCACTTACTTCTAAGACTATTCCCGCTCCCAAGGTCAGTCAACGCTGGTCAAAGGGTCCCTAAAAGGACGGGTATTACAGTCTTCCCCCCTTAAAAAGAACTTCGTCCCCGAAGTTCAACTCATCTCTCCCGCTCATGACACGGAACCCACACTATCTCACCAACCTTCCCGGTCAAACCATTATCTCTTGGAAATACTATCTCCCCCCCCATGTCATCATCATCACCGTCCACATTTATACATATCGATTCTTACTACTGTCATGCAAGCGTCACCACCGTCAACCATTATTCTATATATATATATATATATATATATATAAAACATCTGACTCGCAATGTGAATCGCCACTCACGGTCACTCAACGCACAGTAACAACTATCAAACTATCAATCTAGAACATGTCTCATATTAACTTTCATGTGGTACAACTAATGCCACCATGTTACTTGGCAACGTGATTCAAATACGATTCATCGCACTATAACTATTTTTTTTTTTTTTTTATAACCGTCTTTTGAAACATACAACCACACTCACTTAAAAAAAAAACTAAAGTAATTCGTTATACTAAAGCAGAACATAATACCAACAACATTATAAACAACTACCAACAACATAATAAACAAGCAAAACATTATTCAAAAGCAACCTTTTTATTTCGCGACATTACTCTTCCCCTCTAAAAAGGAACTTCGTCCCCGAAGTTCACCACCCAAATTACCACGCATTTGCTTATTATTTGTTTCATGACATGGGTTAAAACATGTTATCTATCGTGGACATTACTCGTTAAATTAGCAATTATACACTAACCACCGGACTAGTTAGCCGCCGTCTAGTAGGCACGTTACTATGGTATGCACAATTGTGTGAGAAGATATAATTCCGATAAATAAGTCGTAGTAATGCGTATGCAACATTAAAGTACAAGAAACTATCGCTGCTTCACTAGCTGTGACAAATACGCTTATAAACTTCAAGCACGACTTCCAACATATGAATTTAACGGTTCAAAGGTGTTACTACGCACTAATAACCACATTAAACATTAAACTTGCCATTATAAAACAATTGAACATTTTTAATTTTCAAAAACCTCCTGTAACAGTGCTACTCGATCGAGTAACTAGCGATACTCGATCGAGTGCCATGCTACTCGATCGAGTGTCTTGGCTACTCGATCGAGTGGCCTACAGGTCGAAACTTTTCATCCCTTCTTCCCGCACTACTCGATAGAGTACGGGGTACTCTATCGAGTACCTACAAAGCAAAGCTTTATAAAGCCCGCCATAAATCACATATATGCACACCTTTGCCACATAAAGCTCGAGTCGGACGATTTCCCGACTTCTAACATCCTATGACAACAAGTCAAGTATCAAATCCGGCCTTATGGCCAACAATACAAGTCTAACAAAGTCTCAATAAAACAACTACTAATGTCTAACAACGATACCAACGCCTAAAACCGACTACCACTAACAAAGATAAGTACAAGGAGTATCACTCTTGCTGCTGCTGCTGCTCAAACATCACCTCATCATCACCACCACCCGAAGTACCTGCTCCCGATGACCCGATCCCCGCATCCACTCCCGCTCCCGCTCCCTGGGCCCACGTACCATGGAGTCAAGCCACCGTAGGGGAAGGACTGAGGTGCCCCCCACGTCGACTGATCCACCCCGTAGGAATGGAAAACCCCTGAGTAGTCCCCAACTCCACTCCACCAAACTGGATGCGGTCCCTCGGTCCCTATCCCCTGTGCGTACGCCATCTCGTGCATGTTCCGGAGTGTCAAAGTAGATGACACTCTATCTGCCAAGTAGCTGGACCGCGTCTCCGGGGTGTCGAGGTAAGGGTAGCATGGAAAAGACTGCTGCTCTTTGTGGTGCTCGGGCCGTGTGGCCTAGTCTCCGAGGCCCTCTCCCTCACTCGACGGGGTCCCCTCACCACTCGGGGTCTCTCCACCACCCGAACTCCCGCATTCTCGCCTTCGTCGGCTCCGGCATCTCCTCGAGGATGGTGCCGTCGATGAGATAGGTCTGTAGCTGGCGGGGTCCATCATCATCCTCCTCCTCCTCATCGTCGGAGTCCACCGTCACTACTGTCGGCTCCAAGGGCTCCGTGGGTGGGAGGTGCTCAGGAGCTGGAATCTTCATCCAACTCATGCCCCACACCCTCCATGCTAGGCTACCGTCGCCCAAGGTCCTCAACCATTTCAGTCAAGATAGTAGTCACGATCCATGGTAGGCCTTTGGGGTAGCTAGAGGCACGTACGCCGAAGAAGCCTCAAAAGAGGTTATCTTTTCAGCTAACCGAGTGGCAATAGCACCACAACTCAGAAAACGGGAAGAGGAAGAAGCCATCAAGGCAAGGGCAAAGACAAACTATAGAAGGAGCATTAAAGACCACTTTCCCTGGCCCGCTCCGGGTTGAGGTAAGACATCGAAGTAAGACCTCATGATTATTCAATTTTCGATATCCTTTGTCATAGAGGAGGTTCGAAAGAGAACGGAGAAAGACCTCGAAGGTAATATGTCGAACGTCATTAATCAAGCATGTTGCTCGAGGTGGGAGCTTGCTTCCCGTCAAGCAAGGCATTAGGCGCGACGCCGCACTCAGTGGAATATCGGTGATGGAGTCCTTGGGAGGCTTGGCCAACCCAAGGTGAGAGGCAAACAGATCCATAGTCACGTAAAACTGGTATTCATCAATCTAAACTCAATGATCGACCCCTGGTCATAGTTAAAAGAGCTCATGAACTCCAAGGTAAGAAAAGGGTAAGTATGCTTCCTCAGCCTATACAAACCCGTAAAACCCAAGGTCTCGAATATGTGATGGATATCCGTCTCTATCTCCAACTCCTATAATACAGTGGTGTCTATACACTTCGTAGGTCTCATTTTGCGTTTTTGTAAGGCTACAAAACGCTCCCTCTGTTTGAAATCAACAAAAACAACTGTAGGGTATTCGGGGACTGCGGGTACCACAGGTCCACTCCCCTCCCCCATCTCAGGTGGGTTACCCCTCCCCCGCTTACTTTGGCGGATTCCAAGGTTCAGTCTCGGCATCTGCTTTAGGCATAAGTTTAACAACTTGCATAAACACTCAAGCATTTATTTCATGTAATTCGAATTCGATATACTCAGCTAGGCATACCAATTTATCAATAACTTTCAACATGTGAAGCACATAATCTACGCCTGTTAGCTTCGAGCATTAAACTAAGTACACACATTTACCAGCAGTTTTCAAAATTTGACATGTAAGCGCAGGTTACTACTACTCATAAGCCATAGTTGTGAAAGAAATTATCATGGTGATTACATATGTTCAACAAATTCGAATATCCTAGCATGCTTCTAAATGTTGTTCCAAACACACTTCTAATCACCTTACTAGTTCATGGACAATAATAGCTTAGAACATATCATTATCACCCTTCCCTATTATGAACAACAACTCAACTAAAATTTTCAGACAGTCTTTACAGCTGTGATAATCTTGGCGTATTTTCATCAATTATTGTTTCTATTTTCATATTGAAGTTCAACTCATACTTATACTGTCAATTACAACATCAATTTTCAATTATAACTCACGAATTTCCATTTGAGGCACTTTTAAGACGGAGTTTTAAGGCAACTTTCTAAGGGTAAAATCATCAAAATCTATCCTTCAACATGATATAAACCATACTTAAGGCTCAATTCTACCATCTAAACATTGTAAAACAACCAAAAATCAATTTCAATTTTGTAAACCCTAGAAATTTCGATTTCAAATTTAGCAATTTCTAATCTAGTTTACAGCAATTAGTCACCAATAAGCATGAAAAGAAGGCATGTGAATCATATTTCAACCATCAAAACAATAACCTACCCATATGAACCGAAAATTTCAGATTATTTCACCATTCTCACACATTCTAAGCAATAAATCGCATAAATTAGGAAGGAAAGCATACCTTGATTGATTAACAAAACAAAAGAACGGAATTAAACAAGAAAATCAACCCCAAGGATCACCACTAACTCAAGAGAAAGAGAGGTTTTGAGAGGAATTAGGCTTAGTTGAGTCGAAATATAGAGGAAGGATGAGGAGAATGGGAAAGAAATAGGAAGAATAGGGGTTTTATGAAAACCCGTAGGATTTGTCAGATAACCTACTCGATCGAGTGCCTGGGGTACTCGATCGAGTACCACCCTACTCGATCGAGTAGGAGCTAAATCATCGAGTATCTGCAGGAATTTCCCACATCCCGATGTCATAGCTTCCTCACTAGATCGAGGGAGGTCTACTCGGTCTAGTAAACACCCGCACTCGGTCAAGTATAGTTAAGTACTCAGCCAGAAGTACGACGTAAATCAAAGATACCTGCAAAATAACACCGCGTGTCGATTCCAAACTAAGTTCGGAACTCGGCACTAATTATCACTTTGATCACATACTACAATCATTACTCACGCACCACATATCACTTTATTAACAAGGTGTATGCCACCTTACGCTACACAACTACCCAATTCGGCTTACCGGCTACCGAGTCACTCTTAGGCTTAGTCACGTCATCCTATCATACTTAAAACTTGTCCTAACGTGTTCTTTGTCACACTTGCTTTCACCATAAAATGAAACATGTAACTAACCTTAACTTATGCTTTCCTATAACACATAATCATATACTCTTCGTAACAATTCAATCTATCCATATTCTCTGACGCAATTATAAGCAATTTGTTTTACTCAACCCAATTGTCACGCAGCGGAGAAGTTTCAACTAATTAACAAAGCACATTCACATTACCATATGCTAATATTCGGACTATCACTTAGTATTTCTATAACTATCATCGTACTAATCCCGGCAGGATTCACAAATTTGCTTACAACTTCCGTCATCATTAACTTTTAGCAATCTCCTTCGACACATATCTCATAACTATCATATAAGCTTACTAACCATTCAAAGAACTTTAATAATATTATCAACAATTACCATACACGGCCCAAATATCACTGTCACACCCCTATTAATTCTATTAAAGACTTAACCGAAGGTAGCCCCGATACACTTAACATACACATCACACATAGACACATGGACTCCACATTCCCATACCATGTGACTGGCTTAAGCGTCATGAGGCCAAGATTTTGAAATGAGGGCGCCTACTCACCCAAAATCTAGCATCAGCTGGGGCCCCCATTACACATACACCAGGTTCATTTTATTAGACTCCCTACGTTCATTATGTTCATTTGTTACAGGTTCCAAAATCGTCGCTCTGATACCACTTTGTAACACCCTCATATTCAGAGGAGCCTTAACTAGGCCTTCCTTAGGATATAAGGGCGTTACCATCTCGGTTGCCCGAAGACAGTAATAATCAAACGTCAATAAAAGAACTATAGTATTGTATTACAAGTGATTTAATCCAACAAGCTATATAAAAGATACAACTCAGAGACTACTGGCTATGACTATCGAATCCCGTGAAGACTCATCCCCTTTGGACTCTCGCTATCAACAACATCAACACCGCTAAGACCGATTTGCTCACCATAAGGGATCACGGCAGACACATAACAAACAAACAACCATACAAGGTCAGGACTGAGATACGACACAAAAATGACGACTCTAACTATCAACACAATATGATGCTAGCAATCTTACACACACAATCACAACAGTCCAACCAATCTCACATCGATCGCATCCACCTGGACCGATCCCCGCCGCTGGGGGACCGCAGCCGTACCCACCAAATCCCCGCTTACTATACTGAGCGATAACCCTGTCCATTAATGTGCACATCCCTTCTGTGGCGGGTTCCACAGAAGGCGAAACTAGGGCGTGAAGCCACTCCCGCAAGTGACCCCACTCAGCCGAGGCCACGCCTCGCGAACCATCAACAACGATCACAACCACAAAGACAATACAATTACTATATCAATCAACCAAACACAATACAGCCACAACATCCGACACGCTAGACCATCTACAGAAACTGAGTAGGCGAACCTACCTTTAAGCCATCGCAACCAATCCATGTCGATAGATAACATGTCCAGCGATCAAGCAACGCCTATAACCAGAATACAATTCTAGATTACTAACAAGCAAGCCCTAACTATGAAGAACGAGAACACGGATGATGATTATGACATACCTATAGGGAGAAACTCAGCAAAAGACCGCTACCCGACTCAAGAGATGCTCTCCTAAGGCACAAGGATCTTCACAAAGGTTTCCATGGAGGTTTTGAGGTGAAGGGAAGGGAAAGAGGCGGCTGAAAACTAGGAGGAAAGTGGCGGAAGTGATATGCGGATTTAACAAAACGCGATATAAAACCCTCGCTGAAAACTGGGTACTCGATCGAGTACCCAACATACTCGATCGAGTAGCCCCCTACTCGATCGAGTAACCTAGCTACTCGATCGAGTAGCCTCTACTCTATCGAGTACCACTCTTAACACGCAACCCAAGATGACTTCAGCACTTACTTCTAAGACTATTCCCGCTCCCAAGGTCAGTCAACGCTGGTCAAAGGGTCCCTAAAAGGACGGGTATTACAGCCGCCTCACCCATTGGATAAATTTCAGTGGTTAGAAGACGTCCACTATGCTGATTTAAGTATAAAAATGGTACCGCCGAGATCTCTAAGTACTCGCTCTTACCATATTGCACACTTCTGCTTATGGGAGGCTTGACTTTCTTTGATAAGGTGGATCATTGGCATAGACCCAATTAGAAGACCGACCTAGACTTAGAAGAGTCTAGGTTCATGCACGATTAATATGTGAAAGCTTATATGCTACATGATCATCCTCTATGTTTTCTTTCGAAATTTTCAACCGTTTTTGTCAAAACCGTTTTTTCGAAAACCGTCTTCAAATCAAGCATGTTTTGAAACTCGGAATGCTGCCGAAATAGATATAGGTTTTTAACCAAAATGAGCTTTTTATAGCCGACATGCTGCCCATTTAAAATCTCATTTTGAAATCATCCATTTTCAAATCAATTCCGAAACGATTTCTCACCTCTCCCGAACATAGAATATGTTTCGAGTCAAGTCTAGTCTGTAGGAATTCGTTAATCTCAAAAGTTTACATATTGAATATGTGATAAATTAATTTAGTCATAAAATTAATTCTAGATCTTATGCATGCAAAACAAAATACAAGAGTGAAGAAAATCGGTTCCTTACATATGTATTTTCGGCTATTAGGGCACTAGTAAGGTCTCCTACCTTGCTTAGTTCTTGAGCTTTCCAAATGGATGAACAAGATTCAATTTAGAATCTCTCCTCAAGGATTGTACCAAAAAAACCTCCTTAATACAAATATTAATTTGATTACTAGAATTAATATTTGTACCCATAAAAATACTACTAATATTATAAGTATACTACTTCTAGTATTAAGAGAATAATATTAGTGATTTTGTGAGAGTTTATGTTTTGTTCAACAACAAGAAGTAGAGAGATAAAGTTGTATTCAAGTGAATGAATAATATAAGAATAAATTAGTGTAAGATGAAAACACACTACTTGAGTGTGTATAGAGGAGGCCACCGGTTTTTGGCCATGGGTAGAGTGCCCAATGCTTAGCATTTTTCTCTTCTCAAGAGTGTAGAAAGGGAAGCCTAAGATTAGTAGGTAATCATGATGTTTTCCACTAACAAAACAATTAAGCACAACCAACCTCCTCTCCTTCATTTACACGGCACCCTCAACATTATAAGGGTCCATTTTAAGTTTGTCATTCTGCTAATATGCATTGTGTGACATATTGGACATGTTACTAGACATGTTGTTTAAATAATGCATTTTTAACAAATTAAAATCATTATATAAATAAAATAAATCACATACAAAAATTAAATAGTAATTCACAATTAATATTACTTAAAATGGGTCATATAATTATAAATCACAACTACTTGCATTTATAATAATCAATTCATTCTTATTACAATTGTTTCATAAACAATAAATAAATCTTAAGTAATAAAACAATTTAATTACCTAGAACGAATCTTATTTAATCAAATTACAATAAGATACGTACAATTACTCACAAAATCATTTGTTCAATTTTAAGGAATTAATTAACTTGTATCGTCATACAATTAATTAATTAGTCAATTAAGAATGTTTCCTTAGAGGTATGACCTTAAGGGATCAACTGATCACCACCGTCGTATGACAGTAATGTAAAACTCTAGTCAGCCAATCATTACCGATTAATGTGGATCAGTTGACAATAAAATATTACATTCCCTTATGTATTCTTAATATGAGATTTAAACATGTGATCGCATTATTGTCGAGGACACATACTCCAACATAGTCATGTCTTGGGTTCGAGTGAAGCGGGTTAAGAATACAAGCCTAGTGGGTTACCCAAGTCACCTCTTCAGTCCAAGTCAAGTATGTTGACCATGTGGTCAAAGTCAAACCACCAAACGTCCCAGGTTAGACCACTTAGGACGTTTTCAATGCACTATGAGCCAAGTTGGTTCAATCACGGGTTAGCCACACAATGTCGATGTCAAGTCCAAGTCAAGAAATTGTTTGAGTCGAATCGCAGTCCTTGTCAGGTCTAGACCCCTCTCCCTTACGACCCTTTACAAGTGAGCCACTTAGTTCATTTCCCGGGTTAGGTTCTGTCTTTGAATCAAGTCTAAGTCAAAAATTAAATATGTGAGTCGAGTCCTTGTTTGTGCAGGGGATTTTTTTAATTCAAGTATTGATTGGTTCGGGGTTTTTCTTATAAAAAGGCCGCCTCAAACCCGAAAGAAATCAATGGAAGCTATCGTCACTAAGCTAAGTGAAACTGTGGAGTTGATGATAGCGCGATTGGACGCTATTGCAGAAAGAATGAGTGGGGAAAACACTGTGACTACCCCACTAGAAGTTCTACTGCCGTTAGAAGGATAAATATGCAAAATGGATGATGGTTCCGAGTCTGAGTCTGAGTCTGAGTCCGAGTCTGATAAGAGTCCTAAGTTTGAGTCTAAGGAGTCAGGTGTCAAAGCCACCCCCTCCCAAGTCTTTCCTTTCAATGCACCCCTTTCCAATTCCGGTATCCCGGGGCTTGTCCCGAATACCCCGGTTGTCTCGCCACTGACCTCTGATAAGTTGGCCCAGATGTTTGCGCATTTTGCGCAGTTTCAAATTAATAATAATAAGATGAACCAGTTTGCTTACGACTTGTTTTATTTACATTGCAATTCAATTATTGAAAATAATTGTTTTAGTAGTGACATTGAGAATGAGGCCAAAGGCGAACAGGTTGAAGAAGATGAAGAGGAGGTGGAACCATCTCCATAATTGGTTAAAGGGTTAGAAGAATATTACCAAAGAAACTCAGTGATCGAAGATACCGAAACCATCAATGTGGGAACCACCTTAGAACCACGGGAGCTTAAGATAGGAACTACCTTAATCCCGCAGAAAGACAAGGGTTCATCGACTTGCTGTTTGAGTTCAAAGATATTTTTGCATGGTCTTACATAGATATGCCGGGAATTGATAGGGAAATTGCAGAACATAGGATTCGGATCAAACCAGGGCTCAAATCAGTGAAACAGAAGCTACGCAAAATGCGCTCGGAATGGTCTTTAAAAGTTAAGGAAGAAATTGATAAACAGCTCAAAGCCGGGTTCATCAAAGTATCAAAATATTCGGATTGGGTCGCCAATGTAGTGCCAGTACCAAAGAAAGATGGAAAAGTTCGCGTGTGCGTGGACTTTCGAGATCTGAACATAGCTAGTCCAAAGGACGACTTTCCATTACCTCACATCGATATCTTGGTTGAGAATACCGCGAATCACGCATTACTATCTTTCATAGATGGATATGACGATTACAATTAGATTAAGATGGCCGAGGAAGACATGAGTAAGACAACATTCACATCACAATGGGGATCCTATTGTTACACAGTAATGCCTTTCGGTTTGATAAATGCCGGGGCGACATACCAGAGAACAGCAACGACGTTGCTACATGATATGGTGTACAAAGAAGTTAAATTTTATGTCGACGACATGATAGTCAAGTCAAAAGAACGTAGTGGCCATCTCGGAGCACTACGAAAATTCTTTCAAAGATTGCGAAAGTAGAACATGAGACTGAATCCACAAAAGTGTGCTTTCGGGGTCACCTCTGGCAAACTTTGGGTCATATCGTTAGCCACCGTGGCATCAAAGTAGACCCATTAATGATTAAAGCTATTATGGAGATGCCCCGTCCTGAGACCGAGAAAGAAATTTGAGGTTTCCTAGGAAGAGTTCAATGCATAAGCCGTTTCGTCGCGAAGTTGACGATGATTTGTGAACCGATCGTTAAGAAGCTGAAGGTCGGAGAACGTGTTATATGGGATGACCAATGTCAGGCCGCATTTGATAAAGTAAAAGAAGTACTGTCTTCTCCACCTGTTTTGAGCCCACCAGTAGCCGAGCTACCACTATCGCTATATCTAACTGTTACAGATACGGCAATGGGAGCTATGCTAACCCAAACAGTTGACAAAGAATAAAGAGCTATTTACTACATCAGTAAAAAGTTTTTAGACTATGAAGTAAAGTACACACCTCTTGAAAAGACGTTTCTGGCCTTAGTCTGGGCAACGAAGAAATTAAGACATTACATGCTCAGCTACAGTGTGAGTGTCTACTAAAAAAGGGATCCGATCAAGTACTTGTTTGAAAAGCCAGTGCTAAATAGAAGAATGTCGAGATGGACCCTTATGTTATCACAGTTCGATCTAAAATATGTACCCTTGAAAGTATTCAAGGGAAGGGCAGTTGCTGATTTCCTCGCCGAGAATCCAATCAAAGAAACAGAAGTCATTGGCACTTGGTCATTTTCCGACGAAAACGTGGTACACATCGAGAATGACATATGGGATTTGTATTTCGATGGAGCATCAAACTATATGAGATATAGGGTAGGTATACTTCTTATCTCACCAACAGGTGAACACGTGCCCGTGTCCATCAAACTGGGTTGCAATGTCACAAACAACGCCGTAGAATACGAAGCATGTTTGCTTGGCTTACGCAGTGCTCTAGACTTGGGTGTGAAGAAGTTGCTAGTCCATGGAGATTCGTCCCTTGTAATCAATCAATTGGGTGGGTCATGGAAAATTAAGAGCCAAATTTTAGCCCCGTATCAAACCAGAATCGAAGAATTGGAAAATTACTTCGAAGACATTCGATATGTTCACCTCCCGAGAGAGGAACACCAATTTGTAGATGCATTGTCCAAGTTAAAGAATTACGAAGGTCGCCGAACATAAATCAAAGTCATTCTGAAACTGTGCCATCTTAGGCGAACAGTCATTAGTCAAAGAATTGACTCATAAGAATACCATAGTAGCTCTTGCCACGACCAGGCTATAAAAATTTGCCAGAACGCTATAAGCGGTCATAGGTCCGACAGAGTGTCCCTCACAGTCTGCCTATGTGATCGACTAGTCATCTCTTATGACTCTATGGCACTTGAACTTGCCATCAATCGCATCACATTCTAGTTGCTTCGAGATGTCACCTCATGTAAGTAACTTGGGACGAATAGTATGTTTATCCAGTTCACTTTAATGAGGTTCAATATTGTCCCAACAATCCCATTTGGATGTAACAAGGTATAAGATGAGTTAATAATAACTCAAACAATAAATGTGATTATCACACATGAGTAGTCAATACCATGTTGCTAATCCATGTCTTATAATCATTAGTGCACTTATGCACTTGTATGACGCAATAAAAGTTTAGTTTGTGAACATACCATGTGTCCATGTGTTCAAACTTTCTGAATTGCGTTTTCCTTCAACTTCATGTTATCCCTTATAGCATGAATTTTCCTAAATACATGTCTAGACTTCATACTAGACATAGGTTCTTAAGCTTAAAAGAAGTTATTAGTGTTATCACATAACTTGTGATGTGGGTTTCGGTAGACAACACTACTTATAGTTTTAACGTCCACCCCTTAATCACAATGCACTTAGGTTCATTTCGTAGAAACTTGCAATAGATGACAATAGAATACTATTTTCTAGTTCTGTACTCCTTATGTCAATAATCTGCCTGGGATTTACACAAATCCAAATGAGTTTGGAAACTTGAGTTTGTGTAACTTCTTAACACACAACTTATTTCTCTTCCAAACTATAGAACAAATCATTAGTTCTCCTAGAGAATTCATGACGGTTCCTTAAGGCTTACCAACAACTTTCATATGGGTAGACTTGTTATCGAGTTATCATGCTCCAAGCATTTAATTCATCTAGGACATATGCATAATGGTGTACATAATTATACTAATGGCGGAAACATTAGTAATTATATTCATGTATACAACAGTTCTTAGGTTCATGTGAATAACCATAACACTATGATAATTCAAACTTCATCAACATGAACAACCTACTTAACTGGTTGATTTTAGAAGGATCATTATCATCATAAGATACCCATCTACGTGTCAGTCCAACATCCCATGTTATAATAGATATGCATAATGTCTAATTTCATCTAGAATTGAAAACCTATTTGTACGTCATTTTTAAATGAGTAATAAGTTATACAATTCATGAAGGATAATTGCCCCACTAAACTTCATATCTAAACATGACAGTCTCTTGCTCCTACTCAAGTCCATGTATACACATGTTTCTCCATGGAAACATTACATAATGGAATGTTCATTACTTTTCTAAGTATTAATCAAAACCATATATGTCATTCACATATCACTTTCAAAATATCAATTTAGGAAGTGGCTTTGATACTTTACTTACTTTCATAATGAATAGCAATGTTTTTAATCCTTAGCTTGGTTAACAATTAACTTAGTTCTTGTGGACATCGACATGCCACTCTATGCAACTCTTAATCATAAACTTCTATTCACTTTGGTTTGGTCTCAACAATCCCAAATAAATCCATTTAATTGCATATATATCATTTTAGTTTCATAGGGCTCTTAAGTAAAATGTCGAATTTTAAGATCTCTTGTAACTTCATAGATCATAATCTAAATTTCAAAAGAACTCCTTCTTTTGGTGTCCTCATATAGTTTCCTCAAGAACATCTTCTTTTGGTCTCCTCGAGTAGTATCCTTAAGAACATCTTCTTTTGGTCTCCTTGCGTAGTATCCTCAAGAACATCTTCTTTTGGTCTCCTCGCGTAGTATCCTCAAGAACATCTTCTTTTGGTCTCCTTGCGTATTATCCTCAAGAACATCTTTTTTTGGTCTCCTCGCGTATTATCCTCAAGAACATCTTGTTTTGGTCTCCTTGCGTATTATCCTTAAGAACATCTTCTTTCGGTCTCCTCGCGTAGTATCTACCATCTACCTTCTCAAGGCTTGTGGCTAAATTACTCCCACTCTATCTTTAGAAAAATATCCCATTTCTCCAAAGATAGCTTTTGAGCCATAAATAATGATGGTTAAGGAGAAAAATAAATCATATATCTATTTAATAGTGATTTAGTCGAGACATTTTAAAAGGATAACTTAGACAAGACGATATGAGTTGGATAGGTGAATCAAATGAGGTTGGTAATGTTCCCTTATATGAGTTCAACAACTCAATCTTAACTTCATAATTGATCTTTCATAAGGAAGTTGTGACTTTTAGTCACTATGACATAAGGAGAATCGAATTCATAGCTTATGGATATATAATGACGTGATAATTATAATCGTTTATATAATCAATTTAACTCGATAATCTTATGTTTCTAGATGCAAGTAATGTATGATGATAAATTTTAGAACAACCAATACGATAAAGTAAGTGACTTGGGTTGCAAACTAAGTCACCAAAATCCAAAATACAACCATTGTTTTAGGAAATAGCAAATTCCCAAGTCGAACGAGGAAATTGAATATAGTTCTAAAATTCCAAAATACAACACAAAATAAAGACAAAATAAAGCCAAGCTCCCATTGATCTAGCACCATGGGCGGCTACATCTAGCTTCCCTCAAGATCTTCTAGGTTTGCTTTTCTTTGCCCTTGTCCTTGCCCGGATGCTCTAATTACAATAAAAAGGGAATTATCACAACTTGTATCACAATAGCAAAGTTGAGATCGAAACATAAAAAGATAGGGATAATTAAATTACCTACTGGAATAACTTTTCCAGCTTTGATGTCGCCTAGGTACTTAGGACAATTCCTCTTCCAATGCCCAATGCCATTACAATAGTGGCATTTGTCTCAGGATGGGGCACCCTTCTTGGGCTTAGAGGAGCTAGCTTCACAAGCTTTTCCCTTGTTCTTAAAGGGGGTTGGCTTCTTACCCTTTGCCCCACCTTTCTTGCATTTTCCCTTGCTCTTTTGATTGATGTTGAGCACATCCTTGGTGGTGCTAGTATTTAGCCCCATATCCCTCTCGGCTTGCACAAGCATTTTGTGCAATTAATCGAGGGAAACTTTCAAGTTTTGCATATTAAAATTCACCCGGAATTGAACATATGCTTTAACCTTGTTCAAGGAATGAAGAATTCGATCAATGATGAGTTCTTCGGGAATGTCTACCTTTTGCATTTTCAACGTCTCAACATGTTCTATGAACTTGAGCACGCGAGGACTAACCTTTTGGCCCTCCTTAATGTTAAGATCGAAGAATGCGGATGCCGCTTCATATTGAATGATCCTCGGAGCTTGTGAAAACATGGTCACAAGCTTCGTATAGATCTCATAGGCGGTGCTAATCTTCATAGCACTCCTTTGGAGTTCGGCCTCCATGGAAAAGATCAACACATTTTTGATCGCGGCCGACTCCTTTTGGTAAGTCTCACAGGCTTGCCTAGCGGCGGGAGTAGACCTAGCGATCGGTGCGGCGGGAGAGGCCTCGGTGAGGTAACGAATCTTATCGTCACCCTCCACGGCTAAGCGAAGTTGGGCGTCCCAATCGGCGATGTTTGACCCAATCTTTTCTAGTTTACAACGATCCATGAAGGATCGGAGCCATGAAACATTGGTGAGAGTGTTCGAGCTAGTGGATGCGTTTGAATTTGGAGTTGCCATTGCAAATGAGAAAACAAATTTGACTATAAAATGAAAATGAAGGAATTAATAAACATCTATTGTTTTAATAATAATAATAATAATAATAATAATAATAATAATAATAATAATAATAATAATAATAATACTTGTTAACATTTTAAATAAGTTTTAAGTATTTATATAGTGACCTCTACCCAACTATTATAAATGATCCCGAGATCCAAATTCATATTAATTCGGGCACGGTGAGCCGATTCATCCCTTATCAATATAACTCGGTGGATTAACCCTTTAATCGATTCTACTTCTAGAACTCTCGGTCGATAAAATTACTCTAATATTTATCTTTAGCCCGGAACACATGCGACTACGGTCACGAATACTTCCGTTGAGCTCAATCCAAATTTCGATGTAATAACATTTTATTACCCACTTACCAAACGTAACAAGGTTTGTATTACGGTGAAGCCAACTTAACTCCCTTGTGAAATTGGGGCTCATGGTTCTACTATTTGGTAAGGCTAATTCTCAATTATTATTTTAGCGAGAGGTCATGTAAATTTATTATCTATCACGTTTTAAGTGAACTAAAGCGGTGAACTACGATAATTGTAATTGACACGGTCGAAGACTCTATAAATGATATGCATGAGTAGTTATGGCGATTTGGTGATCGGGTCCATTTCGTTTCACAAATTAAGTATATGTGGTCGTTGGTCAATGGTCGATACAAAACACAATTTATACTTCACAAACAACTCTACAATTAGTAAATAGGCAAGTAAAGGTCGGATCCCAAGGGACGGGTATTGAAATGAGAATTCTATTGTAACTAGTAGTGTCTAAGGGGTGTCACAATTTGGGTTGATGTAGAAGGTTACTAAACTAAAATAGCAATGAAAATAAACTAGCAAGATGAATAAAATAAGGGGTGTAAACAATTGATTAAAGGCACTAGGGTGTCATGGGTTCATAGGGGAATCATGGGATATGATCATACAAACATGTTCTCAAATTATAAGCAAGCAATTATTGTTGTGATGGATTGAGTTGGGTTATATCTTACAATCCTAGGAAAGTTTGGGTCCCGGAGCCGAATCGATTAGATTGTACAACACCTACAAGTCGACTTAATCTTCCCTACTCAACACATGCATGGTCTAACAAGACTCGAGTTGGGTTATGTCTTACAAGTCAAGTTGAAAGGATAGAAGATGATAGTAAATGCAAGGATTCATAGGCTTAGCATTTCATCAAATATAACATGTGCATGTATTAAGATCAAAACAAGCAAGCAAATAAGATATGAAAGCATATTAATTTAAGCATGAATCATTCCCCATGTTGGTTTCCCCTAATCACCCATTAAACCCTAGCTAAAAGACTACTCACTCATTATCATATTGATCATGCTAGAAAGGTTGTCAATCATACTAACATAATAAAACATGATGAATAAATGAAAGTAATTAGCAATAATTAAAAAGGGATTAAGAGATTATACCTACTAATGATTCCAATAATAAAGCAAGAATAATAGAAGTACTTGAATCCTAGATTGAGAGGTTGTCAATCTCCCAATAATAACCCAAATAATCTTCAATTACCCAAAATAAAGTAAGAACAAGAGAGAGATTAAAGAACTAAAACTTGGATTAAAACTTGATTAATATTTGATTACAATATTGAAGAGAGATTTGATCGATATTAACTACACTAATTATTGATAAGAAGAACATGCTCCTCTAATTAGACTAATGGGGTATTTATAGTGAAAATTAGGGAGGATGCATTAGGGTTAACTAAGGGCTAAACTAGTAATTACACTTTTTAAGTTGAGCAAGGAGACTCGGTATTCTCCGAGAGAAGGGCTTCTCTTATCGTGGCTTGAAGAATGAAAACGTCTGTGCATCTTGAAATCCGTGTGGATGGGAGTCGGGACGGCCGGATCTGGGCTGGAGAATCCGAGCGGATCCTTGGGCAAGACGCTCGGATTGGCGAGGGGTAATCCGAGCGGATTCCTTTGAGGGACGCTCGCCTGGCTTGGCTTGGGCGGACGGACGGATTGTGTACAATCCGTTCGGATTGTCTGGCAGCATCTTTTCTTCTTCTTTTCTTCATGAATTCCTTGGGGATTTCCTTGGGGACTCAAGGATCCTTTTCTCAACATTGCTCTTCTACTATGCTATGTACAAAGGCCTTCTAGTCTTGTCTCTCCTTGATGCTTGGTCATTGAATATGATCAATTTAGCCTTGTTTTGCCATGAAAATGCAAGATTCTTACTCCTTTCCTACCAAGGGATCAAAATCTCAAAGAATATGCAAAACAAAGAACTAAAGATAAGAAATGACCCAAATAGGCACTAAAAAGCATGGAAACAATGGTAATTCGGGGGCTAAATATGCGCCAATTATGGTCACATCAAATATCCCCAAACCGAACCTTTGCTCGTCCCGAGTAAAGAGGTGACAAAGACTAGGACCAATAATAACCTAACCTAATAATAATAGCCGATATGAGACAATTAGCGGGTCTCACTCCGCCCCTTCAACTCACAACAAGACAACCATGAGGTAGGATGCCTTCTTGCAAGGCAAGGTGGGTCTTGCCAAAATGGCGACACATCCAAACATTAAGCACACAAAAACACATAATGGATGCATCTACAAAAAGAATAGCCACTTTCCTCATCTAAGTGGCGGAAATTATCTACAAGGGAAGCAATTCAAGGGTACACAATCCTTCATAGATGCAATTTGTTCAAACTACTAAGCCTAGAAGGATACCAATAAATCACCTCCAAAATGTGTTAAGCTAGGGTACCTTTGTTCTCAATCGTTAAATGCTTTTGTCAAGAGTAGACTCCCTATGGTGTTAGAAACACTGGAGGATCGCGGAATTCCCCCTCTTGCCTAGACAAGAAGAAGGGTCGTCCCCTCTCTACCATGCACAAAAATGGATACGATGGATAAAGGGATCGATAGATATTTGAGTTTCACTTTGGGAGTTTGCTTTTATTTTTGTTTTCCCCCCAATTTCATTGGCATTTGACATTTGAGAACACTTTCTTGCCATTTCTTTTGATTTTTGGCATTTCAATACTTGACAACTTTTTGAATTTCTTTTTGAACATTTTCAAAGTCACCCCAATTAGTAACGAGGGTGCCTTGTATTTGAAGCTTTAGGAGTTCTATTTTTGCTCCTCTTTTCTTTTGATGCATTTTTGCAAACTTTCTTTCATTTTTCATTTCATTGAACTCAAATTGATTTCTTTTTGTGCCCATTCCCTTTGATGACAAAAATGTGGTAGAAAATGGATGAATGATAGAAGTATGCATGGTTTCAAGGGTCACCTTGGAATAAACGGTAGCCAAGGAGTTATCACACCACAAGGTACTCTTGACTAGGCCTTAAACCATGGGTCAAAGGATACTAGCATGACACATCCTAGGGTGTTTTACAAGTATTCTAACAAGCAAAGTCTTAAGAATAAAAAGCATCTACTAGGGCCTATATACACTTGTCAAGCTTCCCAAATAGACGGTTTCACAAAATTTTTCTAACATGCAACTACATGCCATGATGCAACTAGCATATACACATCCTAATGCAAATGATTCTACCAACTAATATGACATATAAACTAAATGCAATCCTAAATTCACATTGTTTTTACCGCATCAATCAAAATAAAGCCACATAGTCATTAACATAAAGAGGAAAAAGGAGATTGGAAAGATCATACCATGCGGTCTTCAATATCCTCATGTCTCGGATGTGGCGTAGTCAATCAAAGTGAACATGGATAAAACAAACACAATATATACAAGACAATATATACAAAGGAAATGAACTTGTTTTTGGTTTTTCAATTTTTCAAATTTTTATGATTTTTGAAATTTTTCAATTTTTATGGTTTTTGAATAAAAGTTAAGTGTTAGAATTCCCATCCCCACACTAATATGGGCATTGTCCTCAATGGCCAAAATGATGGAAATTATGCAAAGATGATGCATGATTTCTATACTAAATGCAATTCTACACTAAACTATACTACATGATGCATGGTTTTTGTTATGACGGAGAGGATAATTTAGATTACCTCCCGTTGTGTATGCATTAACTTCCCCAAACCAAATAAGACACTATTGCTAATGTCAAAGCATGGGTATAGTTTATGCACACACTATGCTATGCATGAAACTAGATTGTCATTTTGGATTTTCAAAAAAATGGGAACAATAAAGAACACCTCAATGGAACCGAGGTGTGAGTCCTTTGATGTTGCTAGGACTAAACCAACAATGATCAAAATGAAAATAAAATACAAAGAGATATAGACAAACCATGGGAGTGTAGGAGTCTCCAAGGCTAGTCTTCCATCATGCTATTATCATCACCACTTCCCTCATGAGAAGTGGTCACATTGCCACTTTCCTTGGCACTTTCTTCATCACTTTCTCCATCATTATCTTCACCATCTCTTTCTTCATCTCCACTTGCTTCTTCCTCAATATTATCATCAATTCCTTCACCATTTCCAACAACCTCATTGTCTTCCACCACGTCCCTTGATGCACCCGGAAATAAGGCTTCTCTATCCGCCCAACTAGGCAAAGGACAAGATGGATCAAGGAGTCCTTGCCTAGCTAGATGTAAGAGGGGAGGATATTGAGCCAAATATGCATTCTTCCGATCTTCATAAGCTTGCTTGTGCATGGCTTGCATAAGAAGAGTGACATAGTCTTTTCCAATTTCAACTCCTTGCGGTTTGAACTCTTCATATTCATAGGGGTAAGGTGGTATAACAATGGAAGAGGAGGGAGTTTCATGATCACCCTTTTGTTGTTGAATGATGTACTCGGCTTCTTCGGATAGGGTAAGTAAATAGTTGGTCCGGTGGACACTAAGACGACAAATCTTTGCGGGTAAAGTGAATGATCGAGCCTCACTAGTAAGCCACCCATACTTGGTATCAAGGGGATTGTGAGCAACCCACTTAAACTTGTTAATCAAGATGGACATATCAATAAGATGGCCACCATCCTTAGCCTTGTACTTGCTATCCTTATTGAAATTAGGATCAAAGTGCTTGGCTAGGACCGTGACAAGGCCGCCATTAACAATAACGGTTTGACCCTTCTTCCCACTATCTACATGGAGCCATCTATCAACCAATAGCCTCAAAGAATTGTAAGGCTTGGTGTGAATTCTTCCAATATTCAAAGTTGATTCAAGGAGAATAAAATCGAGTCCCGTGAAATGATTGGTGTCTTTCCTAGCAATTATGGTATTTCCCACAACTTTGTGCCATATTCTTATGCCCGGATGATGGACCAAGAGAGCACGACAAGCATGAAAATCTTCAAATTTCTTCCCGGAGATTGCCTCCCAAAGAGGCTCGGGATCATACTTCCCATATTGCTTATAATATTTATGTTCATCGCTAAGACCCAAAATTTCACCCAATTCCGGAAAGGTAATGCGTCTACTAGTGTTAGCTAGACGAAACTCAATATTTTCCCTATTCTCAACTTTTGTCACTTTTAAAGAACTTAAGAATTCCAAGACAAGGGAGGGTTATGTTACTTCCTTCATTTCAAACAATTTCTTCAAACCCATGGCATTGAAAAAGACTCTTGTTTGTTCAAGAACACCCAATTTCTCTAAAGCATCTTGACATATGAATTTGGTGGATTGGATTTGTTTCATAGCAAACTTGACAAATGTATTTCTATGGGTATCAGAAATGAATGTTACCTCCGGAAAATGCAAGAGTTGATCGACAGGAGTAGAAGGTGATGCTTCCATAGGAATTTGTTGTTGTTGTTGCACTACCAAGTTTGGTGTTGATACCACCATTGCCAAAGCTTTCTTTGCTTGTAGAGCTTTTTGCCTTTGAGAGAGAGCCTTTGCTTTTGGTGCCTTTGTTGCCCTTGTTGCTCCCTTTGTTCTTGCCATTTGATGAACTAACCAAGTAGAGAGTCAAAAATCTTCAATTTGTAGAATGCCCAAATCGATTTGAAGGTGAAAGGCTTTGCCTTTATAAAAACAAAAATCGATTCAAAGGTTGAAGAATTTGTTCTTGGTTTTGATTGTTAATGAAGATGGAGTGATTGATTTGTTGTTTGAAAGATGGTTTGATTTGATTTTGGTGGATTTTGTTGAGGGTTTTTGTTTTTGAGATGGAGAGGATGAGGGTTTTGATGTTATGGGTAGTGTTTATGAATGAATGAATGAATGAGTGAAGGTGGGGTGGGTATTTAAAGAACTCGACAATTTTAGGACGCAGGGACAATCCGTGCGGATTGGGCGCAATCCGTGCGGATTCTACAGCTTCAAAAATTTCAAAATCCCGCCTAGAGACGGGCGGATTCTGGGGAATCCGCTCGGATTCTTCTGAGATGAGACGGGCGGATTTCGTGCAGGACGGACAGATTCTTATCCAGAGATTTTTCTTTGTTTTTCTTCAGCTGCAAGACGGGCGGATTGTTCAAAAGACGGACGGATTCTGTGAGACGGGCGTCTTTCCAGAAATCCGCTCGGATTCTCCAACGATCAAGAATTTTTGCAATTTCAGCTCTCGCCCAAGACGGGCGTCTTCTCATCGGACGCCGGATTTTTTTTGCAGACGGGCGGATTCTCGTGAATCCGCTCGGATTGGTCCTTGTGTACACGGATTCAGTTCCATCCGTGCACCAACGCATTCCCTTATCATTCTTTCTTTCTTTCTTATCTTGTGTTCTTCATTGTGGGGGCACTACTAAGGCATAAATAGCCTAGGCAATTGCCATCCCCACACTAAGGTAAAGCACTACACATCAATTAAAATCATTAGTCCCTCCCTCACTTCTCTCTTTTCATGAAAATTATTTTGATCAAAGTAAATAAAATCCAAAAATGACAAAAATGCAATACAAAAATTGAAAAGTAAGTTAGGGAGTTAGAAATATTTACAAGTGGTGGTTTAGGGAGGACTCCACCAAACTCTCATTCTTGATGAGATGTCAAGGGGGCATGTTCAAGGTGTTGTTGATGTTGCTCAACACCTTGAAGAAGTAATCAAAAGCTTGTTCATTGTTATGGTAGAGGTCCTCAATAGACCGTGGCCCTTGTTGTTGATCATGATCGATGGCATGCCCAATGTAGGGATTAAAGATCCCTTCAAATTCGTCGTCCCAAAGACCACAAACTTCATTGAGTTGATCATTGAAAATCTCTTGCTTAGATGGAGACAACTCTCCCAATTTCTTCTCTTGGCCAATGAGGCTATCATCTTCTTCCTTGGTTGATTTTGATGAGCTTTGCAAGCTCTCCTTGTCACAATTCACTTGCTCTTTGAATGGAGCATCTTCAACTTTCTTCCTCCATTGGAGTTCCGATTTCTTCTTTTCATCTTTTCGGCTATAATGATCAATCATGAAACATGGCTCATGCAAACGAGGAGCTCTCATGGTCTTGTCAAGATTAAAAGTTATGCTTTCATCTCCCACTTCTAGAGTGAGCTCTCCATGTTTCACATCAATCACCGCACCCGCGGTGTGTAGGAAAGGTCTTCCTAAGATGATTGGAATGTTGGAATCTTCCTCCATATCAACAATGACAAAGTCCACCGGGATGAAAAACTTCCCATTTCGCACGGGGACATCTTCCCATATCCCTAATGGTGTCTTCGTCGATCTATCGGCCATTTGAAGAGTGATATTGGTGCATTTAAGCTCTCCCATTCCCAACCTTTTACTTACCGAGTACGACATGACACTCACACTAGCCCCTAGATCACATAAGGCTTTGTTGATCGTTGTGTCGCCAATGGTACACGGTATTGAGAAGCTTCCGGATCCTTTAACTTTGGAGGTGAACTCCCTTGAAGTATTGCACTACTCACCTTAGTGAAGGCGATAGTCTCAAGTTTCCGGATCGACTTCTTCTTGGTGAGGATATCTTTCATGTACTTTGCATAGGCCGGAACGTGATTGATTAATTCCGTGAAAGGAATTGAGACTTCTAAGTTCTTCACAATTTCCATGAACTTCCCAAGTTGATCATCAAATTTAGGCTTGGCTTGACGACTTGGAAAAGGAAGTCTAATCACAATGGGCTCCTTCTCTTTGGCTTTGTCTTCATTTTTCTTTGAACTTTCTTCCTTTGATGATTCCCCTTCTTTGGGACTTTGCACCACAACTTCATTCTCACTAGCTCTCACAACTTCATCCTCAACTTGCTTCTTTGGTGCTTCATATCTTGTACCACTTCTCAAGTGAATGGCACTAACTGTTTCATGTCTAGGGGGATTACTTTGTGGTGGTAATTGCCCCTTTTGTCTTTGTGAGCTTGAAGATGCTAGTTGAGTCAATTGTGTTTCCAACATCTTGGTGTGAGCTAGAATGTTGTTGATGGTGGTGTCTTTTGCTTGGCTATCTTTTTGCATTTGGGTGAAAAATTCTTGTTGATTCTTTTGCATTTGGAGGACCGCTTTTTGGACATCAAAACCTTGGTCATTGTGGTGATTGTATGGATTTTGATTTTGGTAACCTTGGTTTTGATTGTAAAAGGGTCTTTGATTTTGATTTCTCATGGGTGGTGGAGTGTATGTTGTTTGAGGGTTTTGAACATTTTGGCTTTTGTATGAGAGATTTGGATGGAACTTGGTGTTTTCATTGTAAAAATTTGAATAAGGGGTACCACTCTTGTAAGCTTGGAAAGCATTAACTTGTTCGGTTGTTCCCCTACACTCACTTGAGTCATGACCCAAGGTTCCACAATTCTCACATATCCCGCTTGGGATTGATGAGGATACCGTCATGGCATTGACATGATGCTTTGATGATTTTGAGTTTTCCTCAAGTCTAGCCATAGCTTGTTCAAACTTCGAGTTGATTGTGTCAATGTGAGCACTAAGTTGAGCACCCAATTGAGTAACGGTGTCCACTTCATACTTTCCTCCTCTAGTAGCCTTGCGAGGCCTACTATATTGTGAATTATGGACCGCCATTTCCTCAATCTTGTTCCATGTTTGATTGTCATCAACTTCGGTGAACATTCCATTTGATCCCATATTGAGAATGTTCCTTGAATCTTCATATAAACCATTCCAAAATTGTTGCACTAAAAACCATTCGCTAAGTCCATGGTGAGGACATGAGCGACAAATACCTTTGAACTGCTCCCAAGCTTCATACAAAGATTCTTCATCCCTTTGCTTAAAACCCGTAATTTGAGCTCTTAGCATATTGGTCTTTTCCGGTGGGTAGAATTTTTGGTAGAAAGCTGGAGCTAGCTTCTTCCAAGAATCTATTCCAAGGGTGGCCTTATCAAGGCCCTTCAACCATTGCTTTGCGGTGCCGATTAACGAAAAAGGAAATAAGACCCATCTTATTTGGTCTTGAGTCACGCCGTTTGAGAGATAGCTTCACAATAATCACAAAAGGTTTCCATATGAGAATGAGGGTCCTCACCAGGCATTCCCCCGAATTGGCTCCTCTCAACTAGTTGGATGAAGGCGGACTTGGCAATAAAGTTTCCGGTAAGATGTTGTGGGGTAGGAGTACCATTTGGTAAATCCTCCTCGGTGGGTATAGAGTGTGACGAGAATTTAGGCATTGTAGGTGGATTTTGTGTGGTATTGTTAAATGGGTTCTCTTCTCCTTCTATTGCGAAAGGATTGACAAACTCACTAGTGGGTTGAACAACTTCACCAACACCTCCCAAATTCCTCCTAACAAGTCTCCTATTATTCGTCAAGGTTCTTTCGATTTCACGGTCAAAAGGTAACAAATCTCTTTGTAACCTTCTAGACATGCAAAATATCAAACAACTCGAAAACAATTAGAACAAACCTTGAGGAGTTTTACTTCCCAAGGTGAAAAAGACACAACTAAAAACAATAAAAGAAATCTTAAATCAATTAAACACCGTCCCAAGAAGCAACGGCGCCATTTTTGATCGGGTCCATTTCGTTTCACAAATTAAGTATATGTGGTCGTTGGTCAATGGTCGATACAAAACACAATTTATACTTCACAAACAACTCTACAATTAGTAAAGAGGCAAGTAAAGGTCGGATCCCAAGGGACGGGTATTGAAATGAGAATTCTATTGTAACTAGTAGTGTCTAAGGGGTGTCACAATTTGGGTTGATGTAGAAGGTTACTAAACTAAAATAGCAATGAAAATAAACTAGCAAGATGAATAAAATAAGGGGTGTAAACAATTGATTAAAGGCACTAGGGTGTCATGGGTTCATAGGGGAATCATGGGATATGATCATACAAACATGTTCTCAAATTATAAGCAAGCAATTATTGTTGTGATGGATTGAGTTGGGTTATATCTTACAATCCTAGGAAAGTTTGGGTCCCGGAGCGAATCGATTAGATTGTACAACACCTACAAGTCGACTTAATCTTCCCTACTCAACACATGCATGGTCTAACAAGACTCGAGTTGGGTTATGTCTTACAAGTCAAGTTGAAAGGATAGAAGATGATAGTAAATGCAAGGATTCATAGGCTTAGCATTTCATCAAATATAACATGTGCATGTATTAAGATCAAAACAAGCAAGCAAATAAGATATGAAAGCATATTAATTTAAGCATGAATCATTCCCCATGTTGGTTTCCCCTAATCACCCATTAAACCCTAGCTAAGAGACTACTCACTCATTATCATATTGATCATGCTAGAAAGGTTGTCAATCATACTAACATAATAAAACATGATGAATAAATGAAAGTAATTAGCAATAATTAAAAAGGGATTAAGAGATTATACCTACTAATGATTCCAATAATACAGCAAGAATAATAGAAGTACTTGAATCCTAGATTGAGAGGTTGTCAATCTCCCAATAATAACCCAAATAATCTTCAATTACCCAAAATAAAGTAAGAACAAGAGAGAGATTAAAGAACTAAAACTTGGATTAAAACTTGATTAATATTTGATTACAATATTGAAGAGAGATTTGATCGATATTAACTACACTAATTATTGATAAGAAGAACATGCTCCTCTAATTAGACTAATGGGGTATTTATAGTGAAAATTAGGGAGGATGCATTAGGGTTAACTAAGGGCTAAACTAGTAATTACACTTTTAAGTTGAGCAAGGAGACTCCGGTATTCTCCGAGAGAAGGGCTTCTCTAATCGTAGCTTGAAGAATGAAAACGTTCATCATGAAATCCGTGCGGATGGGAGTCGGGACGGCCGGATCTGGCCTGGAGAATCCGAGCGGATCCTTGGGCAAGACGCTCGGATTGGCGAGGGGTAATCCGAGCGGATTCCTTTGAGGGACGCTCTGACCGGGCTTGGGCGGACGGACGGATTGTGTACAATCCGTTCGGATTGTCCGGCAAAAGCATCTTTTCTTCTTCTTTTCTTCATGAATTCCTTGGGGATTTCCTTGGGGACTCAAGGATCCTTTTCTCAACATTGCTCTTCTACTATGCTATGTACAAAGGCCTTCTAGTCTTGTCTCTCCTTGATGCTTGGTCATTGAATATGATCAATTTAGCCTTGTTTTGCCATGAAAATGCAAGATTCTTACTCCTTTCCTACCAAGGGATCAAAATCTCAATGAATATGCAAAACAAAGAACTAAAGATAAGAAATGACCCAAATAGGCACTAAAAAGCATGGAAACAATGGTAATTCGGGGGCTAAATATGCGCCAATTATGGTCACATCATTTGGCTATGCATGCAAACATATAAAGAAAATGCTAAGCATAAAAATAAAGTCCTAGTATGGCCTTTCTAAAAATAGTAAATCTAATAAACTATTACAAATTCGGAAACCAACTCCTTTGGTTCCGTGAACTTCGGTCTTGGCACGCATCTTGAGGTAACACCGTCTTCATGGAAACTCCGGGAAATTACAAATAATAAATAAAAATTACATAATTTCCTATTATACATTTGTAAATAAAAAAAACTATTAAATTACAAAACGGTGATACGAGATCACAATAATTACAACCGAATCGATATTCCCATGCATTTCGGGTAATATCAATTAAAAACTAAAGTCATACTAAGTAAAATTACATAATTCAAAATTATATAAAATAAAAATATGACAATCATAAATAAAATGCAGCATTATAATATGTATGAACATGCTTAATTTTATGCCAAATCGCCTTTTAAGAGCCAATATCGTATATTTCATCGGTTTTTATGGATTTGCGTGATTATAAACTTGTTAAAATCACAAAGTGTCTCATAAATTCATATTTATGTTCAAGTTAATTACCCTAGCCATCTTAGGACTCAAAACTTAGTCTTCACTAATATTTTGACAATAACTCAACTTGGTTTCTTAGTATTGTTCATTATGGACCAAAAATACAATATTATACTTATAAACTCCAAATTAAATTATAAAAATTCCAAATAATTTCAAAATTTGAAATTCAAACTCATGAACATTCTTGAAAAGTACCATGACACTCATAATGTTCAAAACTTAGGTTAAAAATTTAGAAAATTTTTCGAGAAAGACATCGTTGCGGTTTATCGGTTTTAACAACCATGACCATTAAAATATGAGAAATATAACTTTAATCAACTTTCCACTTTTAGATCTGAAATGTGGGATAAAATGCAACATATGACGTTTTTCTATAGTCATGAAATATGTTTTAGCATTAAAGGCTAATTTAAGTAACTATTTATTGAATTTTTACTCAAAAATTCATAAATCATGCATAAGAAGTACAATACATCTAATATTTTTACACACACTGAGTAAAAATGCATATAACAATATATAAAATTTCCATGACCAGATTCGAAATTTAACTCATACTAACCTAATAAACCCTTTAAATTCAATTAAGCTTATAAAATCCATATTTCATGCAAAATAACTTAGTTATTCACGAGATTTAACATGCCATCAATAGATAATATATGTGAAAACATATCCAAAAACCACTGAAAAATTCGAAGTTTAGCTTTTTTTCGTCCAAAACTGACATTTTTCTCATAAAAATCACATTTTAATGCCAATAATATATAAAATGAACAATAAAAAACCATAAATCGTCCCATATGACCTAAAATCGATTTAGGACGAGAAACTTTTAAATTGCAAAGTTATTTCTTGATTTATCTTCATAAATCCTAAATAACAAGTTTTATTTGTTAACAAATTAACTCGGAAAAACTAACCCGATTTTGCATGCAACAACCGTGTTGCTCCGATACCACTTGTAGGGATTCGTTAATCTCAAAAGTTTACATATTGAATATGTGATAAATTAATTTAGTCATAAAATTAATTCTAGATCTTATGCATGCAAAACAAAATACAAGAGTGAAGAAAATCGGTTCCTTACATATGTATTTTCGGCTATTAGGGCACTAGTAAGGTCTCCTTCCTTACTTAGTTCTTGAGCTTTCTAAATGGATGAACAAGATTCAATTTAGAATCTCGCCTAAAGGATTGTACCAAGAAAACCTCCTTAATACAAATATTAATTTGATTACTAGAATTAATATTTGTACCCTTAAAAATACTACTAATATTATAAGTATACTACTTCTAGTATTAAGAGAATAATATTAGTGATTTTGTGAGAGTTTATGTTTTTTTCAACAACAAGAAGTAGAGAGATAAAGTTGTATTCAAGTGAATGAATAATATAAGAATGAATTAGTGTAAGATGAAAACACACTACTTGAGTGTGTATAGAGGAGGCCACCGGTTTTGGCCATGGGTAGAGTGCCCAATGCATTAGCATTTTTCTCTTCTCAAGAGTGTAGATAGGGAAGCCTAAGATTTGTAGGTAATCATGATGTTTTCCACGAAACAAAACAATTAAGCACAACCAACCTCCTCTCCTTCATTTACACGGCACCCTCAATATTATAAGGGTCCATTTTAAGTTTGTCAATTTGCTAATATGTATTGTGTGACATATTGGACATGTTACTAGACATGTTGTTTAAATGATGCATTTTTCACAAATTAAAATCATTATATAAACAAAATAAATCACATACAAAAATTAAATAGTAATTCACAATTACTATTACTTAAAATGGGTCATATAATTATAAATCACAACTACTTGTATTTATAATAATCAATTCATTCTTATTACAATTGTTTCATAAACAATAAATAAATCTTAAAGTAATAAAACAATTTAATGACCTAGAACGAATCTTATTTAATCAAATTAAAATAAGATACGTACAATTACTCACAAAATCATTTGTTCAATTTGAAGGAATTAATAACTTGTATCGTCATACAATTAATTAATTAGTCAATTAAGAATGTTTCCTTAGAGGTATGACCTTAAGGGATCAACTGATCACCACCGTTGATACTGTCGTTTCGTACCAAAAATAAAATACCTAAGTACAACTAACAGAAGTCAGCGGTAAGTAGGGTCGATCTCCACAGGGAGGCGGTATACTATCTATTTGTCTATTTATCTGTCGGAATGTCACAAATGGGGGTTTTGATTGTTTTTAACTAAACTAGAGATTAAGGCAAGGGAAATGAATAAGAGAATTAACAGTAAGAGAAGGGAGTATGCTAAGAGTCGGTCCACCGTGGCAGCTATCAGATCTTATACTATCGGGAATACTAAGGCGATTAGACTATTGATAAGAAGAGCTATGGTCGTCACCTTTCGGTCCTTAAACCGCCCTAGAGCGTAAACAGCTTAACTTTCGCCCTCACTGCAATACCCTATTGTAATTAAGCAAGCCTTCCCTTCCAATCTTTCGATCTAGGTCGGGGTTAACTAGATTTATGGTCTCCTGCATGCATTCATTCGACCGGATAACAGTTAAATTGCCTAATACAATTCTTATCGCAGGGCTAATCTATTTAATACAATTAAAGCATGCCACCACGGCTTCCCTAATCCTAACATACTAGAGAAATTAGCTATGCATGATAAAATAAACAAGAACAAGAATTAAGAGAGAATTAAACATTAAATTAAGAAAGAAAAGGGAAGAAATATTACTGAAATAATGATCCGGAATAAAAAGCAAAGTAACAGTGTATCGTTCCAGGAGAAAAGAGAGAGTCAGAGTGTCTCCGGATAAAAAAAGATACATAAACTGACGACCTCACTCCTATTTATAAGAAATTAGGAGTTTAATTAAACCTAATGACGGAAAATAGCTAAAAAGCCCAGCCCGTCAGCAAAATCCACTCGATCGAGTAACTAAATCACTCGATCGAGCAAAGGCATAAAAGGAACTGGTCGATCGAAAGGAAAAATAGTCGATCGAGTACTTATTCATCCTAAACCACTCGATCGAATAGAAGTGGCTCTCGATCGAGCAAATGGGCTCTCGATCGAATAGAAATAGTTCTCGATCGAGCACTTCTCAGCGCGTAATTCCTGCTTCGCGCACTGAACTTCAAACGGCTGCCATTTCTTCGTTACTTGGGCAAATAGGGCGTGGTTGGTGGCGTTGGAAAGCTAAGAGGATAAGCTTTCACCTCCAACTGGAATCACCTTAATATCTGTTGTAGAACTCGAGATATGGCTCTTACAAGCAGGAACTAGCAAATTGAAGCACTCTCCTGGCTCGCCTAACTTCCTTACTCCAATGCGCATCTCAAAATAGCTTCATTCCCGCTCCAAATTCACTCTTCCTCCAAATGCATGCTAAAAGGATGGTAAAAGGCTTGATTTCGCTACTTTTGGGTTCATTCCTGCAAATAAGACAAAACAAACCAAAGTAGCATATTCGGGGCATTTCGTAGCATAAAACCACGATAAAAGCATAGAAATACGTGCATAAAATAGGCTAAAAAGACTACATAAAATGCACGTATCAAATCTCCCCAAACCAAACCTTTACTCGTCCTCGAGTAAACTAAAATGCAACTAAAGGAACGGGAAAGATAACTCAGAGCTAGCTACAAATGCCCACTTAAGCCAGTTTAATGCAAGCAAACTAACACTTATAGCAAATAGTCAAATGCAAACGAGTTATAGGATGTTTATAAATAAAGCTGAACCGTCGACCTTGCAAGACCTTTAATAATGGACTCTCACGGGTCACTCTTCTCTCATGAAGCAAAGGGTGAACATATATAAGTAAAAGAGAAGGAAAAATAGTCGCTCACCTAGACTACGACCCACATAAACATGCATGCTGCTAATATGATAGACAATTCTAGCTACCGTACACACATTCCAACCAAACAAGGTCCTGTCACAGCCGAGGGCTTACAAAAATATGGTAAAGTGAGGCAATGGGTAAGAAAAGGCAAAACATTTATGGGAATGTGGAGGTATAGGTGATCAAGCTAGTACCTAAACAAAACCATATATCGACATCCGTTTCCAACTCAATTATGAACTAAGCATAATGCCCTTCATTTGGCATAAAATCTCACCAAACCAAACTGAACTAACTCCTCAAAAGATATAAATAAAACATAGGAGCAGAAACCGTCAACCATTTTTTTTCTCATTTCTCATTTCTTTTTCTATTTTTTCTTCGGTTTCTTCTTTTCTGATTTTTTTTTCGAATTCCTTTTTCAACTTTTTTTTTTCTTTTCTTTTTCACGTCTTTTTTTTTTCATCAACCTTCTTTTCTTCTTAGATTACCAACTCCGAATCAACAGAATACGAGCCAACATTTGATACAATAGACAATATACCGCAGAACAATCTAAACTAGCTTGACAAGGCAGGCTAAATTTGGAATGTAGCTAAAGGTCAACAGGCAAATTTGGCTAATGTGGAGTTTATGGGTAAAAATGAAAGAAAGGGAAAATGTAAGCACCTCCCTGCATGTGACACCAACCACTAACCCGAATGTATGACGGCAAAAAGCAATTGAATTCCATATACGTGCAAATTGATGATACATGTTATGCAAGGAGTAACTACTCACAATCCTACATGAAACTGGTCATAAATGACACCAGTTTATAAGGCTCTAAGTCTTAGAAATTATAAGTAGGTTGCCAAAATTTCAGGTCAAGTCTATTCGTTCAGCTAAATTAAACATTAACTCGTAGATTATGCAATAAGACAAAGCTAAAAGAATAATAGTTCAATGCAAGGCTTAAGCAAAAAGACAAATGCAGTGCAACCCCATCATTGAAATCTACCGTTCCGACTCAACCTATATGCTAAAATAAACGTGAAAATTTTTTGAATTTTTAACAATTTTTTGATTTTTATTGAATTTTTGGATTTTATGAAAATAAACAACGATGCAAACATAAATTAAATGTGATTACTGAAATGCAATAAAAACAATATGCAGACACGGATATGGATGCATAACCTCCCCAAACCAAACTGTACAATGCCCCCATTGTACCAAAACATGGAAAGGAAATGCAAACTAAAGGAGAAAGAGAGTGAATACGGAAGAACTTACAAAATGCGCGAATAAGGGGACCTCCCCAAACCGACCATGAAATGGGAGGTTGCTAAGGCCCGGAAAACCGTCTCAGGAAGCTAATCCAAGTCAAAAACACTCAATATCCGTCCGACAGTGGTCGATCGAGTGAGTGGGCATCCAAGAACAGCTTGATCGAAAAGAAACTAGGTCGATCGAGTGATTTCTTACTTTGCAGGTACTCGATCGAGTAGATATTTGCTCGATCGAGAGAATTTGGCAGCACAAGTGCTCGATCGAGTACAACAAGTACTCGATCGAGTGATCCTCAGCGAATTCCTGCAAAATGCAATGAAAAACAGCCCGCAACTGACAAAAACAAGCATACTGAGATAGTCTATGGTATAAAACCATTTATTACAACTGAAAGTAAATAAGAATGCAAAATAAAATCGCCGGGTTGCCTCCCGGGTAGCGCTAGCTTCAGTCAGGTCCCAGCTCGACCTTCTTTTTCTTCGAGCCTTTATGGTTAATTACAATCAAAACAGCTCAAAGCGCGCAGCAACCTGTCAAATAGCTGCGCATGTGCTACACAGAAGAGTAAGTAGCACCAAAGTGGAATAGCAAAGTAGGAAATAAAGATATGTAAACATTTAAGTCTAACAAATTTCCTATGGGCGCTCCTAAATTTATCCACAAAATATAGGAGCGTGGGAGCAATTGTCAATAAAGTAGGGCTCCATTTCAGATTAACGAAATTAAAATGATAAGGACGGTGAAAAATCATCAAATTATACGACCTACTGGGAAGGGGTAAAGCATTGGGATGCGCAAGAAAAGTCAATCGAGGCAATTTACTATTAAAACAAACAATAAATAAATTATCGTTTACTACCTCGTGTAGGTCACTCTCAATGACGGAATCATCGACAAAGGAAGATATTACCTCTTCCGTGCTAGGAGCAATTACCGACTCAGCTGCCTCTTTGACACCCTTCTTAGTGGAATTCGTCCCGTAAATCGCAACCTCAAGTGCATCCAACTCGGCTTTGAATAGGGAAGAATCACCGTATCCATTATCGTCATCGAAATCGTCATCAAAATCAAACCCAAATGACGAACCAAAGCTCCCAATGGCCAAACTACTCGATCGAGTAGAATCTTCATTCGATCGAGCAGTCTCCTCCTGATTTCCACTCGATCGAGTAGAATGTTCACTCGATCGAGCACTTTCTCCTGGAAAATCACTCGATCGACCAATAATTGTCACTCGATCGAGTGATTCCTCCCTATCTGCGCTGAAATCCTCGTGTGGGGCAGTGAAATATGATAGAAACTCGTCATCCGAGTCATAGAAGTCTTCCTCAGCATTGGGTAACACGGTATCCTCAGGGGAAGAACCGCTCTCAGCAAGGTATACTTCTTCTTCTTGCATCTCAGCTGCTATCTGAGCAACTACAGATTCAAGCTCATGGAATCGAGCGTCCATATTTTTATTACTCTCTTGCATTTGTGATACAAGCGTTACCATTGAATATGTCAGCTCCGCGATCTCTTCTTCTTCCATCTCAGCTGCTAGCTGAGCAACTACAGACTCGAGCTTATCAACTCGCGAGACATATTCTTGTGCTTGGAATGCAAGAGTCTCCATCAAGGATTTCAGCTCCGCAATGTCTTCTTCTTGTATATCAGGGGGATCTTGTTGCGGCGGCCATTGATAGGGTAGATGTGGCGGCACAACTACAGCTGCATTGTGCTCAGCAGAACCACATCTCCCGTAGTAGATCACCGGCTGTTCCATATAATGGGACATCGGTGATGGGTCAAAGGTACTCAAGCCTTCCCTTTGACTGTCTTTCACCTAGAACTGTCTAGGTAGTACCTGTAAGGCCTATCAAAACAGCACTCAAGGAAAAAGATTAAAACGGCCTCAAGGGAAAAATCCCCTGAGGCTAAAAACAGATAAAATTAAACAAATAAATAAATAGATTGCCTCCCCGGCAACGGCGCCAAAATTTGATACTGTCGTTTCGTACCAAAAATAAAATACCTAAGTACAACTAATGAAGTCGGTAAGTAGGGTCGATCTCCACAGGGAGGCGGTATACTATCTATTTGTCTATTTATCTGTCGGAATGTCACAAATGGGGGTTTTGATTGTTTTTAACTAAACTAGAGATTAAGGCAAGGGAAATGAATAAGAGAATTAACAGTAAGAGAAGGGAGTATGCTAAGAGTCGGTCCACCGTGGCAGCTATCAGATCTTATACTATCGGGAATACTAAGGCGATTAGACTATTGATAAGAAGAGCTATGGTCGTCACCTTTCGGTCCTTAAACCGCCCTAGAGCGTAAAATGACTTAACTTTCGCCCTCACCGCAATACCCTATTGTAATTAAGCAAGCCTTCCCTTCCAATCTTTCGATCTAGGTCGGGGTTAACTAGATTTATGGTCTCCTGCATGCATTCATTCGACCAGGATAATGATTAAATTGCCTAATACAATTCTTATCGCAGGCTAATCTATTTAATACAATTAAAGCATGCCACCACGGCTTCCCTAATCCTAACATACTAGAGAAATTAGCTATGCATGATAAAATAAACAAGAACAAGAATTAAGAGAGAATTAAACATTAAATTAAGAAAGAAAAGGGAAGAAATATTACTGAAATAATGATCCGGAATAAAAAGCAAAGTAACAGTGTATCGTTCCAGGAGAAAAGAGAGAGTCAGAGTGTCTCCGGATAAAAAAAGATACATAAACTGACGACCTCACTCCTATTTATAAGAAATTAGGAGTTTAATTAAACCTAATGACGGAAAATAGCTAAAAAGCCCAGCCCGTCAGCAAAATCCACTCGATCGAGTAACTAAATCACTCGATCGAGCAAAGGCATAAAAGGAACTGGTCGATCGAAAGGAAAAATAGTCGATCGAGTACTTATTCATCCTAAACCACTCGATCGAATAGAAGTGGCTCTCGATCGAGCAAATGGGCTCTCGATCGAATAGAAATAGTTCTCGATCGAGCACTTCTCAGCGCGTAATTCCTGCTTCGCGCACTGAACTTCAAACGGCTGCCATTTCTTCGTTACTTGGGCAAATAGGGCGTGGTTGGTGGCGTTGGAAAGCTAAGAGGATAAGCTTTCACCTCCAACTGGAATCACCTTAATAGCTGTTGTAGAACTCGAGATATGGCTCTTACAAGCAGGAACTAGCAAATTGAAGCACTCTCCTGGCTCGCCTAACTTCCTTACTCCAATGCGCATCTCAAAATAGCTTCATTCCCGCTCCAAATTCACTCTTCCTCCAAATGCATGCTAAAAGGATGGTAAAAGGCTTGATTTCGCTACTTTTGGGTTCATTCCTGCAAATAAGACAAAACAAACCAAAGTAGCATATTCGGGGCATTTCGTAGCATAAAACCACGATAAAAGCATAGAAATACGTGCATAAAATAGGCTAAAAAGACTACATAAAATGCACGTATCAACCGTCGCACGACAGTAATGTCAAACTCTAGTCAGCCAATCATTACCGATTAATGTGGATTAGTTGTCAATAAAATGTTACATTCCCTTATGTATTCTTAATATGAGATTTAAACATGTGATCGCATTATTGCCGAGGACACATACTCCAACATAGTCATGTCTTGGGTTCGAGTGAACCGGGTCAAGAACACAAGCCTAGTGGGTTACCCAAGTCACCTCTTCAATTCAAGTCAAGTATGTTGACCATTTGGTCAAAGTCAAACCACCAAACGTCCCAGGTTAGACCACTTAGGACGTTTTCAATGCACCCATGAGCCAAGTTGGTTCAATCACGGGTTAGCCACACAATGTCGATGTCAAGTCCAAGTCAAGAAGTTGTTTGAGTCGAATCGTAGTCCTTGTCAGGTCTAGACCCCTCTCCCTTACGACCCTTTACAAGTGAGCCACTTAGTTCATTTCCCGGGTTAGGTTCTGTCTTTGAGTCAAGTCTAAGTCAAAAATCAAATATGTGAGCCGAGTCCTTGTTTGTGCAGGGGATTTTTTTAATTCAAGTATTGATTGGTTCGGGGTTTTTCTTGTAGAAAGGCCGCCTCAAACCCGAAAGAAAGCAATGGAAGCTGTCGTCACTAAGCTAAGTGAAACTGTGGAGTTGATAATAGCGCGATTGGACGCTATTGCAGAAAGAATGAGTAGGGAAAACACTGTGACTACCCCACGAGAAGTTCTACTGTCGTTAGAAGGATAAATATGCAAACTAGATGATGGTTCCGAGTCTGAGTCTGAGTATGAGTCCGAGTCTGATAAGAGTCCTAAGTTTGAGTCTAAGGAGTCAGGTGTCAAAGCCACCCCTCCCAAGTCTTTCCTTTCAATGCACCCCTTTCCAATTCCGGTATCCTGGGGCCTGTCCCGAATACCCCTGTTGTCTCGCCACTGACCTTTGATAAGTTGGCCCAGATGTTTGCGCATTTTGCGCAGTTTCAAATTAATAATAATAAGATGAACCAGTTTGTTTACGACTTGTTTTATTTACATTGCAATTCAATTATTGAAAATAATTGTTTTAGTAGTGACATTGAGAATGAGGCCAAAGGCGAACAAGTTGAAGAAGATGAAGAGGAGGTGGAACCATCTCCACAATTGGTTAAAGGGTTAGAAGAATATGACGAAAGAAACTCAGTGATCGAAGATACCGAAACCATCAATATGGGAACCACCTTAGAACCATGGGGGCTTAAGATAGGAACTACCTTAATCCCGCAGAAAGACAAGGGTCCATCGACTTGCTGTTTGAGTTCAAAGATGTTTTTGCATGGTCTTACAAAGATATGCCGGGAATTGATAGGGAAATTGCAGAACATAGGATTCTGATCAAACCAGGGTTCAAACCAGTGAAGCAGAAGCTACGCAAAATGCGCTCGGAATGGTCTTTAAAAGTTAAGGAAGAAATTGATAAACAGCTCAGAGCCGGGTTCATCAAAGTATCAGAATATTCGGATTCGGTTGCCAATGTAGTGCCAGTACCAAAGAAAGATGGAAAAGTTCGCCTGTGCGTGGACTTTCGAGATCTGAACAAAGCTAGTCCAAAGGACGACTTTCCATCACCTCACATCGATATCTTGGTTGACAATACCGCGAATCACGCATTACTATCTTTCATAGATGGATATCCCGGTTACAATCAGATTAAGATGGCCGAGGAAGACATGAGTAAGATAACATTCACATCACAATGGTGAACCTATTGTTACACAGTAATGCCTTTCGGTTTGATAAATGCCGGGGCGATGTACCAGAGAACATCAAAGACGTTGCTACGTGATATGGTGCACAAAGAAGTTAAAGTTTATGTCGACGACATGATAGTCAAGTCAAAAGAACGTAGTGGCTATCTCGGAGCACTACGAAAATTCTTTCAAAGATTGCGAAAGTACAACATGAGACTGAATCCACAAAAGTGTGCTTTCGGGGTCACCTCTGGCAAACTGTTAGGTCATATCGTTAGCCACCGTGGCATCGAAGTCGACCCATCAAAGATCAAAGCCATATGGAGATGCGCCATCCCGAGACCGAGAAAGAAATTTGAGGTTTCCTAGGAAGAGTTCAATGCATAAGCCGTTTCGTCGCGAAGTTGACTATGATTTGTGAGCCGATCTTTAAGAAGCTGAAGGTCGGAGAACATGTTATGTGAGAAGACCAATTTCAGGCCGCATTCGATAAAGTAAAAGACGTACTGTCTTCTCCACCAATTTTGAGCCCACCAGTAGCCGGGCTACCACTATCGCTATATCTAACTGTTACAGATACGACAATGGGAGCTATGCTAGCCCAAACAGTTGACAAAGAAGAAAGAGCTATTTACTACATTAGTAAAAAGTTTTTAGACTATAAAGTAAAGTACAAACCTCTTGAAAAGACGTGTCTGGCCTTAGTCTGGACAACGAAGAAATTAAGACATTACAAGCTCAGCTACAGTGTGAGTGTCTACTAAAAAAGGGATCCGATCAAGTACTTGTTTGAAAAACCAGTGCTAAATGGAAGAATGTCGAGATGGACCCTTATGTTATCAGAGTTTGATCTAAAATATGTACCCTTGAAAGTGATCAAGGGAAGGTCTGTTGCTGATTTCCTCGCCGACAATCCAATCAAAGAAACAGAAGTCATCGGCACTTGGTCATTTCCCGACGAAAACGTGGTACACGTCGAGAAGGACATATGGGATTTTTATTTCGATGGAGCATCAAACTATATGAGATATGGGGTAGGTATACTTCTTATCTCACCAATAGGTGAACACGTGCCCGTGTCCATCAAACTGGATTTCAATGTCACAAACAACGCCGTAGAATACGAAGCATGTTTGCTCGGCTTACGCAGTGCTCTAGACTTGGGTGTGAAGAAGTTGCTAGTCCATGGAGATTCGTCCCTTGTAATCAATCAAGTGGGTGGGTTATGGAAAATTAAGAGCCAAAGTTTAGCCCCGTATCAAACCAGAATCGAAGAATTGGAAAAATACTTCGAAGACATTCGATATGTTCACCTCTCGAGAGAGGAAAACCAATTTGTAGATGCATTGTCCAAGTTAGCTACTTTGATCAACATTCCTGACCACGTAAACAGTATGCCAATATGTGTTGAACGAAGATCATCACCTGCCTATGTGAATGTAATCAATGATACCGAGGAAGGTGAAACCGAAGCCTAGTACACATCCATTTTTAAATTCAAGGAAACAGGAGAGTATCCTCCCGACCTTGACACACGTGGAAAATGCGACCTACGAATGTTATCCGCCCAATTCATTAAGACCGATGACGGGCAATTGTACAAGAAGACGGCTCAAGGTGTTTTGTTGTGATGTATCGACAAAGCGACAGCTGAAAAGGTTATGGAAGAAGTCCATGACGGCGAGTGTGGGCCACACATGAATGCCCATATGCTAGTCCGTAAGATCATAAGGCTTGGTTATTATTGGACAACAATGGAAAAAGATTGTTGCAAATATGTCAGGCACTGTCACAACTTCAGATATTCGCAAATGTACAACATGTGCCACCTTCAATGTTATACACCATGACGTCACCCTGGCCATTTTCGACCCGGGGAATCGACATCATTGGAAAAGTACACCCATCAGGAACTGGAGGGCATTATTTCATCCTTGTTGTAATTGACTACTTCACGAAGTGGGTAGAGGCTAAGTCTTATAAAGTGTTGAAAGCAAAGCAAGTAGCACAGTTCATTCAGAATGACATCATTTTCCGGTACAGAGTACCACATGAATTCATAAATGATCATGGAACTCATTTCCAAGCTGAGACCGAAGTTATACTTGAAAAGTATAAAATCAAACATCACAAGTCATCACCATACTGACCACAGACGAATGGTGCGGTAGAGGCTGCCAAAAAATAGTTACAGCCATTTTAAGGAAGATGTCCGACAACTATAGAGAATGGCCAGAGAAGATGCCCTTTGCATTATGGGGGTACAGAACTTCAATTAGAACAGCCACGAGAGCAATCCCGTACTACTTAGTATATGGAATGGAAGCGGTTCAACCAGTTGAGCTTGAAATACCGTTCTTGAGGATCCTACTAGAAAGTTAGGTTCGTGAAGCAGATTGGATTCAAGTAAGATATGATTCACTAGTCATGCTCGATGAGCGACGTTTGAACGCATTGTACCATGTCGAACACTACCAGAAAAGGATAGAGAGAGCTTTCAACAAAAAGGTGAAACCAAGGGGGATTAGTGAGGGAGATCTGGTTCTCAAATTAGTTAGAGCTTTGTTACCAATTGACTCGAGGGGTAGGTTCAAACCAAATTGGGCAGGCCCTTATTTGGTAAAGAAGATTTTGTCGGGAGGCGCTGTTCGATTAACAGATTTGGATGGGAATGACTTCACAAATCCTACGAATTTGGACCAGCTGAAGAAGTACTATCCTTGACGGCCTCATTCTCAAATGTTATGAAATAATCTTTGAATTGCAAATGTTTCTAGAGTAAGTTGTGAGTTGTTTACACTGCATGAAATATTTTATGTGAGAACTACGGACTCGGTTTGATAATGTTGCAAAGCATATACGTAGGCAACTCTTAGTTAAGAGTACAACTAAAACATGTAAAATAAAAATGAAATTTTTGATGCAGAAACTGGGGATTTCTAATAAATAATAAGTTTTTATACCGGGCGAAACCCGTTACAATATTTTATTCCGTGCGAAGCCCATCACACATGACTAAAAAGGAAATCACAGAAATAGTAATAGTAATAGTAGATAATAATGTCGAAGACTACTCTATGCTACCCTCAGCCGGGCCGCACGCCCCGTCACGACGAGACGAAGTCTCACCCATCATCACTCGGGCTCTTTTCTTCGGAGGAATCATCAATTCTTCTCAAGGGCCCAGTCTGTCTTTCACACTAGGTCGAGGATCGATTCTCTCTACAAGTGTCAACCTACTTTTGTTTCTCGGACCTAACCTCTTCCACACATCTGGAACCAAAAAGTCAGTCCTAGGAGTCGAATCAGTCTCTGTTTCGGACCTAGATGAAATCGAGGCCGTCCCAGTAAAGAATTCTCGGTTCTTCTCCCCTCTCTTGTGGTATTTGTAATCAACAACTTCATCCTCGTAAAGTTTTCTCCGGGACTTGAAAGAAGGTTCAATAGTCCACCATAAATAAATGGGTGATACCCAAGTAGACGCAAATGGCTCAGAATTATGCCAGATAGTCCTCCGAGTCCAGGACTCTAACCATGCATTGCACCGCGCGAGAGTCACTCCTTGAACTTGGCTGCGAACAGGCTCAACAGCGGGAATCCGTTGCCGATGACCGACCTGTCGAAGAACACGGTCCGGATAGATATGAGTGGACCACTCCAAGCCCAAAAGAGTGAGATGTCTGGTCGTATCAGTTTCAGACAAACCAGTAACTGCAGCGAGGCGAAGACAGGGCAAAGCCCATCTAACATGTAACCTGGCATTGGCCGAAAGCCGCTGTCGCCAGAAAAGCTCTCTCTTTCCAGTTGGAAATTGACGATGACGAGAAGTAAAGCTTCTCACTTAATATGCACCCGGAACCTTTGGTGGATCAACCAACTCGAGTCTCTCACATAGCCAGATCTGTGAAGAAGACCGACAGCAAATCAGACTGCAGGAAATGATGTCAAAACCCACTGAAAAGAAAGGAGGTGGGAAAAAAACGAAAAATAAAAAAAGAGCAAAAAGACATACATGTAGAAGACGGGTTGATCCAGTATAAGCAAGGTTCGGGTTAGCCTTTCGAGCATCTAACCCAGCCATGATTTCAGCAAGGGTGAGCCAAGTCGGGCTCCTACGTTGTTCCATTTGTTCGACAATCCGAATGAATTTCGCTTTACCGTAACAGGTTGGCACCTCAATATGTCCTTCAAAAGCATAAAGATGAAGCATGATCAATCAAAAAGCCCTACGACGGAACGCCACAGGAATCAATGGGTCGTCAGCACGACCAAATTTCTGAGCAATAGCGAGTAATTTTATTCATTCCCGATCAAGAAAGAGACGGGCCTCATCCCGTGACAAACCAAGGAAATCACAGTACTTGTTAGCCCATCCCCTCTGAAAGTCGAGAATAACGGGAGTCAGCTCAATCTTCCAACCTCCTAGAATGGCAATTTCTTCCGGAAAGGGACAAATCTCTCCTTCTGGGAAGGCAAAAACATGATGGGTAGGGTCCCAGAATTTTAGGCATTCATCAAGAAAGACAGTTTCGGGCAAGACATGCCTTAACGGGACTAGTTGTTTCAATCCCGTATCAACAAGTATTTGGGAATCTAATCCTTTTAAATCAGAAGGCCAAGATGATATGGTTTTTCGAAGAGAATTCATGCTTAGCAAAATTTCTGTGAGAAAAAGAAGAATAAGAAGTTATGATTTGTCTCCTATTATGATCCCCTTATATAGGAAGAAGCAAGGGAAGAATTCCAGAGCTTTTCAGAAAGCTCCTACTTGCCATCCAAGCAACCGGCCATGGGCCTCGGAGCGAGTGCCTCCACACCTGTCCCATCAACTTGTGTTGATTTTCACACCAAAGTTCGTTGTCACGACCTTTACTTATGTTTCGCGGGCCAGAATGGCCAATCTGCATTTTTATCCCCAGCGAGTCCATACTCAAATTAAAAACACCTATACACTTACGGTTTTTTATGTTTTACGGGTCGATCCCCCGAGTCAGAAACTCGAAACGTATTTGCTCATCACCTTCCTATGAAATTTCAAAATGAAATGATTCCGGGTGAAGCCCATTTTCAAATGATCCCGGGTGAAGCTCATTTTCAAATGATCTCGGGTGAATCCCATTTTCAAATGTATGTTCCGGGTGAAGCCCATTTTCAAATGTATGTCCCTGGTGAAGCCCATTTTAAAAAAGAAGTAGTAATTCCGGGCGACGTCCCTTTGCACGAGCAAACCGGGTCAGAAACCCAATGTATTAGTTCGGGCCTTGAGCCCCTCCATGTTTGAACTATGATAGCATTATATGCTTTAAGTTATGATATATGTCCAAGTTTAAACAGGTACGCTTCAGTTCAGCACCCTAAAGTCAGAAACTTCAGACCCAATGCAACTTGGGGTTGTGTTCGCTCTCCGAGCTCCAGAGACAACCACAATGATGTACGGAGAAGTCTCCACCAAGTAAAAGTGATCCGCGTCGGGTTACTAAGACGATAATATTCCCCAGCGAAATGCAACTAGCGATATTACAGTAATACTGCTCAAAGTTTGGCACCAAGAATTACAGCTCAAGTGGGCTACGATCATGAAAACTATTAACTCTAGTGGGTGACAGTATGGGAGAAGTATCTCCAAAGTACGACGTCAACCTCCTTTCGGAAAGCTCCGTTTTGGGTATAGTTAGCGGAATGCATACCGGCAGCATTTGGGTATAGTTAGCGGAACGCATACCAACAGCATTTGGGTATAGTTAGCGGAATACATACCAGCAGTATTTGGGTATAGTTAGCAGAATGCATACCAGGAGCGTTTGAGTCGAGTTAGCAAAATGCATACCAGCAGTATTTGGGTCAAAGACAGCAGAATACCAAGACCAATGTTTGCCGAACTATGATGCAGATTTGATTCCGTCACAACAGATACGTAGGCGCCTAAGGATAAGGCTCAATCTGCAATATATGCAAGTTTAAGGGTGGACGACCAATGATGATGATTTAATGCAACAGAAGCAAGAAGCAATCGCGAGTAAAGTTTCAGGTATGATCACTTCTTATGGCTGGCGAGCTTACATACGCAAGTCTAATGGACTCTAAACGACTCGCGGAATCCTCAGGTCGAGAGGGACCTGGGGTATACTTTGACTTTCGCCCTGTCCAAGCCTCAGTCAAAGTGGGGGCTCTGTAGATATCCGTATCCGTCGATATTGGAATTTACAGAAATCCTGACAAAACACCCGATGATGATAGGACACATGTTTACTTATATCGCTCGTTAGCGGATTTCATTTAAGTGATGCGGGACAAGCGTTGTTTGACAGTTTTATAATTTAAATGAAATTTAAATTATTTCGAACTAAATGAAATTTATTTCATCGGTTTTCTTATTGTCAAGTTTATTTAAGATTTAATCTATTATAATTTATTTGAAAAATAAATTATTGTTCAAATTTTTTATTTAAATTTATTTTAAATGAGATTGTGACGGGTTTTCGTGTTTTTATCGCTTAATTTAATTTGAAAAATTAGATTTTTTTTAGCGGTTTTTAACTAGATTTTTATGACGGTTTTAGCTTATTTTTTGGACGGACTTTTGCACGAATTTTGAGGTATGGTTTGACCCATCCCGTTCCCCCACATGTCCTAGGTTTTAACCCCACCAACACCTCTTTTCCCTTCCCCTTTTCTTTTCCCAAAACCCGCACAAACCAACCCCTCTCCCTGTTTTCGAGCCGAACACAACACCAAACCCGACACCCAAACCATCATCCAACTCAGCCAACACCACCCAAACACATGAGCCATCAACCCAACCCATACCCACGTCCAAATCCATAACAAAATCTACCCAAATAACCCACATCCGTACCCTGTTTTGCGCCGCGCAAAACAGGGCCTCCCCTAAGCCCTTTTTCGGGTCCTTGCTAAACCCTACTCCTTCCGTATCTTTCCCTAGCTTGCACCCCAATTATGGAAGATATTTTCCTCCCATAAACAGCTCCCACAATCTCCCGTAACAACCGAAATCTCTCTCAAATTCTATCCTTTCTATAACCATATTATTCATTTCCAATCTCCATATCTCTTCAAAATTCTTGAATCCTTCCATAAACCAACTCCCTACCAGCTAATAAACCGAACCCTAGCATTCATTCCCCTTCATACATAAGAAAAACCTCAAAAAACACAAAAGGAGGACGAAATAGAGAGAGAAGAGCACCCGGTTTTGAGAGCTCGAAACCCTAAGCATATCATCATCAAACCTCACGTAAAAAGCATCCTAAAACTCCCCCCATACCCAGAAATAAAGCATAAGGTTCATACAAGAGATTAGACGAACATTAGAGCATCAATTTGCTCTCTTATTTGTGTCTTCTCGCGTTTTGGACAACGTCTGTTCTCGTCCGTTTTTATTTGTCTTAAAACCGTTTTTCCTTTTGTTTCTTGCTAAATTTTGATTACTTGTTCTTCAAGGATTCCAAAACATCTTTTGGATTTAGATTTGAGCAAGAAACGAAGTCACAATCTTCGTTTGAAAATCGTTATACGAAGCACAACATAAATCGCGTTTTTCAACTCGTGTGGACAACACCTATTTTCGTTCGTTTTTAATCAATTCAAAGTGCTTTTTGCTTCTGTTTTTTTATTGCAAAAGCTCAAATCTTTGGAACGCAAGGATTCCAGAATATCTTTCGGAATGAACTTTAGTTAAGAAACGAAGTCACAATCGTCAGTCAAAGATCGTCACACGAAGTGCATCTTTTAAAAAGAAATTGTTTTCTTTTTTTTCGAATTTGTTTTCAAATCAATTTGTTTTACAATCGCCGAAGACGCAGCTTCATAGCAAAAGCTTGCATACGAGATCCCGAGTGGTGTCCAAGTCTACATGTAAGTTGAGGTTGCACAAAATCCCGTCTCTCTTTCTCTCTTTCACCCGTGCGTGTCACGGCCATGTGGCCTTTTGTCTCATTTTTTATCGTCATTTAATTATCATCTCATGTTTGTTAATATGTTACATAATTATGATGTTAGTGTTGGGTTAATTGCTGTTTAGAATAGATAGTATTTTAATCGCATGTTTGCTTTTCAATTTATGACGATAACATGTTTAGTTAGAATAATTAACATGTTTAATGAATTGTTTGTTGATTGTATGACGATAACATGTCTTAAATCAATTAAAATGAAATTTTAATTAGTTTAATTCATTCTCACATGTTTAATATGTTTTAATTACGAAGTAATTAGTTTGATTCACATGTTTAATATTTTGATTTAATTTTAATTATGAAATAATTATATTAAATCGCATGTTTAATTGATTATGATGCATGTATGTTATTTGTATCGTTTATCAATTGTTAAATCTCAACTTGGCCTAATTAATATGTAGAATGCATGTTAAAGAGATTAGACATTCATAGGTCATACAAAACCGACATAGGACTTGAAATGAATATCTTTAAAGAATTTAATGAATTCAACGTTTCTTATGACGATTTCTCGTTAATTGAATTGCACATACTTAACATCCGATTCATTGCACTCGATGGCTATAATAGTCAACTTTAACCACCCCTTTGGCCGCGTGTTTTGGCCGTGTGATTGCCTCGGTTTGCGTGCTAAATTTGGCTCGTTTTCGCTTTATTTAATTATTGCGGTTTTATTCAGATTGTTATTGTTATTTAATCGTTGTAATTATTGTAATTCATTTTAAGCAATGTAATTTGTACTTTAAAATATGGGTCTAGTTAGTCCTTTATTTTGAGTTAAAATGTTTTATAAAACCTTTGTTTTAATTGCTTAAATTGAAGTATTTAATCAATTAAACAGAAGTGAGTGCAACAAACAATGATAAGGCTAAGGACGAAGTCCTATGTGAGCCGTGGCCTTATCATTGGCTTGGTTTTCGAGGCATCTAGATAGGCGTGTCGATCGTCTGTCAAGTGTCGTGTTTTAGCAATTGTATTTAGATCGAGTTGTATCTTTATTTCAATTGTTTGCAAATCGAGTTGACGAGAATCGTCTGGTTTGTAATAGTTAGCTCCCCAATGGCTCCCCCATTCCCATCTAAGCTATGCTTGTGAATGCTTGTTAGTATATTTCACGTCAATCTTACATACTAAATCACTTGGACAAAGTAGATTAGATGCATTAAACGATTAGAAACCAATTCACATGTTAGGGTCAAAATGGTGTTTGCATTCTCTTACAACGATCATAGTCTTGTCCAATTAGCCATCGTAGTCCTTAGTAGAGGCCGTTATTGCAACGGGCGGGGGTGGGTGTTTTATTAACAAACTTCCCATCACGTACTTTCAACAATGAACTCAAATCTCATTTATGGTTCCCAAATTTCCTTAAATTTGGCGGCGACTCTAAACGATTTTTAAACCCGTGGATATCCAAATCCCCACATCCACATTTTGGCGACTCCGCTGGGGAGTTTTAACTTGAAAAGGAAAATGATGGCTAATAGGATTAACATGATGATTCGTTTTGCATAGATACATCACCCATTCAAGACTTTAGGAGGGCCACCTCACCCATTGGATCGATTTCAGTAGTTAGGAGATGACGTCCACTATGCTGATTTAAGTATCAAAATGGTACCGCCGAGATCTCTAAGTACTCGCTCTTACCATATTGCACACTTCTGCTTATGGGAGGCTTGACTTTTTTTTTTATAAGTTGGATCATTGGCATAGACTCAATTAGAAGACCGACCTAGACTTAGAAGAGTCTAGGTTCATGCACGATTAATATGTGAAAGCTTATATGCTACGTGATCATCATCCATATTTTTTTCGAAATTTTCAACCGTTTTTGTCAAAACCGTTTTTTCGAAAACCGTCTTCAAATCATGCATGTTTTCAAACTCGGAATGCTGCCGAAATAGATATAGGGTTTTAACCAAAATGAGCTTTTTATAGCCGGCATGCTGCCCATTTAAAATCTCATTTTCAAATCATCCATTTTCAAATCAATTCCGAAACGATTTGTCACCTCTCCCTAACATAGAATATGTTTCGAGTCAAGTCTAGTCACATCTTGGGTTCGAGTGAACCGTGTCAAGAACACAAGCCTAATGGGTTACCCAAGTCAACTCTTCAGTCCAAGTCAAGTATGTTGACCATTTGGTCAAAGTCAAACCACCAAACGTCCCAGGTTAGACCACTTAGGATGTTTTCAATGCACCCATGAGCCAAGTTGGTTCAATATGTAGATACCTCATTTCTACACCTTCCGCCAACTACCCAGTGATGATTGGGCCACATGTTTGTTACGCGCAACGATTTATGACAGTTCGTAAGTTTATCGTCAAGTGATAGCTCAAACACTTGTGTCTACCCCTTGGTCGTCATCTACGCGCCGATGCGGTCGTTTTGACAGCAATTAGAGTTCATTTGGAGTCCGGGTCAAAAACCGCTTCATTTAAGAAACCGTTTAAAATGCCGAGTCGGAACGTTCTAGAATATTACAGATATTTATTCCTAAAATTAAATTTATATCTTTTGGTAAAATATATCCCAAATATCATATTTTACGGAATAAGGAAGTAGAGATCTACCGCAATTCCCTAAAAGAAACGCGGAAATCTTTCTTCCACAAGAGGAAACCTCTGGGGAAATGACGCAGCAGGTGCTGCGCCTCTTGGAAGGAACGCAGCAGCTGCTGCGCCTCTTCTCCAGCCTGTTTTTGCTGTTTACGGTATATTTCCGTGATTTCTTTCCAAAGTTTGTGTCATTCCAAAACTCTTCACATTTTCTAGAATCAATAGAGACCTCCGGTCTCCATATTTTTCACGCGAGTGTCCGCCCTTCTCTTCTCCCTTTGCATTCTAGACCTTGCTCTAAGCTTTCGACGCCTACATGCTTGATCAATCAACCACATAAGCTCAGATCATTCTGAGTACCAGTCAGGTTGCATGACCGACCAATTTGACCACTACACATCAATTAATCAATTAATCTAAAATCCTCCAACGAGGGTACTTTCTACATACATTCGAGTCGAGAAATCACTAACGTTAACTTAGTCAATCTCGTTTCGTCAAACATGTAAGTCTGACGGTGTAAATCCCATCTTTTTTTATTGTATTTTATTTTTGTACTCATTATTGTAAGATTTACGTCAAAAGTATATTTAAAACCGATTTTAAAAACCTTTATTACAAACTGTTTTTACGAAAAAGCAGTAACCAGACGTCGAGAAGAAACGCAGCAGCAGCTGCGCCTCTTTGAAGGGTCGCAGCATCTGCTGCGCCTCTTCCAGATGCTGCCGCTGCCGCTGCTCCTGATCTTTTTCTTCTTCTTCTTCTTCCTCGGGTTTCTGTGGTTCTGTCTCTTTTGTTTTATTTTCTTACTTTCTTTCTTTCTTTAGTACATATATCATGTTCAATAATTCCTTTTAATCATAACGTTTTATTCTCAACTTAAATCCCTTATAATTTGATATTTGCGGGTTTTCGTCATTAAATCAAACCCGGATGTTAGAAACTCGATTTGTTCATATCAAGTTTCTGGGATTCGTCTTCGATTTTAAGGTTTGTTCCTTTCGTATTTTTCCGACATCGTAAATAAATTCAATTCGTTCTAACTTGTTCTAACTCGTTTTAATCCGTTTTTATCGCTTTTATGACGGTTCCAGATGTAATTAATATGCTAAACCACTTTAATTTGAGTCTAAATATCAATAATTAATCATAAATATACCAACGAACATTAACAAATAGCAGTTCTGACTTCACATCCAGAGCTCAACTCAAGAACAGACGCAGGAATAGCTGCGCCTCTTGCAAGGGACGCATCAGATGCTGCGCCTGTTCTGAGATGATTTCTGTCCCTGAACTTTTGTTCTCGCTTTGACGTAGCCTTTAATTACGTGATTAGTTAACTAATAATCGTAATATCACCCTTAATCTGACTTATTTTGTCACTTTATTTTCCAACTCTTTTATTTTCTCTCTTTTATCTTCAAAATTCCGTCTTAAGTGTACTTTTGACGTAAATCAACTAACCTTTGTAATTCTTTTGTAATTTTGATTATCGTTGTTTATTTATCGTTTTTGTTTATGTATGATTTTTTTACTTGTCTCACACATGCAATCAATTTCTAACTTTCAATTCGACATTATTAATTGCTAAATTACGTGTTCACCGACATAGTTTAATTCACATGCTAGGATTAATCTGTGGATGTTGTATTGCATGCATATAATCGACAACATATCAAAAACGAACGATTTCCCTAATCATTAGTAGAGGCCGCTATCGAGGCGGGTGGTATTAGGTGTTCGATTAAAGGACTTCCTAATACGTGCCCTCACCCCTTACTCCAGATCTCTGTGAACATCCGTGTTCATTGGAATCCACGAGAGTCATTCTAGACATAGAATGCTAAGGGTAATGAGTTCTTAGTGTTCATGTCACTACTTTGTGTCTTGACATGGCACGGGGTATTCTAACGGTTCCAATTTCCCATAAAAATTGGTGGTGACTCCACAAATGCAGGCTTATTCAACCTTTCACCGATTTCAATGCCTCACAAATCGGTAATGGCCCATGATGTGCTTTGGCTATCCAAGGTTCCGTGGGGAAGTGCCGCCGCCTTAAAACAATCACAAACGCGCGGGTGGCCCATGTCCACAGTTTGGCGACTACGCTGGGGATTACACACTTACGTGTTACCCAAGGTGAAACTTGAACGAGGTTAGGGAATAGTTTATACGAGACAGTTGTCGGTTTTCATTACTCGACCTTCTTAGGTCGTTTCATTCGGCCTTCATAGGCTTAACCCAACCCATTCGACCAATCGTCCCGTCTGGACGGTCCAAATTTTTATCTAGGCCTAAGGATAGATAGCGATTGACGTCAACCATACCGTGGTACATAATCTTGTTTGTATCAAGAGCTTTCACTACTCGAGGAAATGGATTAGGAACCGACCTTACATATGTTGGGCACGGACCTCTCCACAGACCAGGGTTTGATTGCTTGGTATGGCAACCCACCTTTTAAGCCAAAACCCTTTAAATGCACTCAGCATACCGTTATAATACCTGTATGAATGTTTGTATCATATACGTGATCGCCATTTGTAAACAAAACCATTTTGTAAAATAAAATCTTTTTCAAAATGTAAATATTTCAAAAGTGGCCTAAAATAGCGGAGACTGAGTCGAAACTCTGTCCAAATGTCCAGTCAAAATTCGGGCCTCAAAACCCATTTTAAAAACCTCACCTCGAGTTAGCACTCCTACAACTAAACTACAGTTGCCTAGGACAAACATTTTAAATTTCGTCATTTTCAAACCTCACTTGACACAGTGGCACACGCCCACTTCACGAGTCGAGTCTCTTTTGAGTAAGTGTGCTAAAATGGCCGATCGCAAGTGTTAATGGATAACCCCAAAATGGTAATGATCTAATCCTAGATGCGCTCGTCCGTCTCCAAACAAGCCAAGAACAAGCTTATGCTCGCCTCAATTCTATTGAAAGCCGAATTGTTGCTGTAGAAACTAGACTTCCTCCTGCAGAGAATGATGTTCCCGACATGAGCGTGCATGATAACCTTCCACCCTTTGTTGGACAACCAGAAGTCAACCCCCCACTAGGTCCTACTGAAGCTGAAAAGCGACTCCAATACTTGGAGGAGCAACTGATGTACCTTAAGGGAGATGACATCTACAGGGAGAATAATCGCAAGTCTGAGGCGGTAAATGCTCAAATGCCTACCAACTTCAACATGACTGACATCCCAAAGTTCAAGGGGCATGAAAATCCTTTGAACCACATTCGTGCCTTCAAAGATTATATGTTTATCAAAGGCATCAAACCGGAGATGTTCCTAAGGATCTTTCCTTCATCTCTCGACACTATTCCTAAGCAATGGTTTTACTCTTTGGAGCACAAGAACATTGCCACTTGAGACGATGCCGCAATTGTGTTCACTAAACAATACGTGGATAATGCCGAAATCCAAGTCAATATGCGCACTTTAGAGGTTCCTTCCCAAAATGAGAAAGAAGGCTTCACCGACTTCCTAAGTAGGTGGAGGAAGACTAACACACAACTTGTTGAACGCCCACATGAAGCCACTCTTGTGGAAAAGTTCGTGGATAATTTGAGACCTGTTTACGCAAAACATTTGAGGTACAAAAACATAAAGTCTTTCAAAGACTTGACTGTGCTAGGAACGAGAATTGAAGACGACTTCCGAAAGGGGCTCTTGTCCAAAATGGTAGATCTCAGATATCAAGGTTCAACGAGTCGTTCTTATGGATGCTCCACTAGCAAGACCGATGAGGTCAACCTTGTCGAATCATCTAAAAAGAATAACCTGCTAAGGAAGTTCACAAACATTGGTGATTCATATTCCAACTCTTTGAAAAGGTTGATGAAACAAGGCAAGCTCCAACCCATAGGACCTACACCCAACCCAGAGAAGAAGTCGAAATTCTGGGATGAGAATGCATACTGCAAATATCATTGAGGCAAGGGACACGATACGGAGAAATGCTTCAAGTTGAAACATGTCATCCAGGATATGATTGAAGATGGTCGTTTACCCATACCTCCCGGAGGTAAGCCTAACAATACTCAGAATCCTCTTGGAGTTCTGATGATCACAGATGAAGAATCCACCTTGGATTGTTCACACCTCATTTCACCAGTCGTGGATGAGATTCATGTGCTAGAAGATGAGGGAAGCTATTCCATCATTTCTCCTACCATTGCCGATTTTATCGCATGGACAAAGAGTGTAAGTAGGCAAGTTTCAAGAGGTAATCGCAGTAGTTGACAATCTAGTCGAGCAAATAATCAGTCTGGAAGCCGAAATCATCAGGTTGAGAGAGCTCAATATCGTCAACGGAATATGGGTTGATGACGATGAAGATAAATGCCTCACAAAACATTATCTAGTCAAGGTTAGTGAGGATATAGTCAAGGCTAGCGAAGATCAAGATATAGACCACCTTACTCGCTCAGGGCGTCCATATCAGAATGTCTCTCAGAATGGTCCTACAGCTAACGGTCTAGTTACTAACACCAATGTCATCACACCAAATGATAACAAAGATACATCTACTGACCACTTACTAAAACAACTACAGAAGACAAAGGCTGATCTTTCAGTCTGGCAATTAGTTGCAAGTTCATTTCCCCATCGTCAAGCTTTACTGCAAGCTTTGGCTAAGTTGAACGTAGCGCACAACTCTACGCCTGATGACGTAGTCAACCTAGTCTTCCAAGACTCAGTTAAACTAAGTAACCCAGTTACTTTTTCAGATGAGGATTTGCCTCCTTTCGGCGCCTGTCATCACCTCGCTCTATACATTATAGTCACATGCTTAAAAAAGAACGTACAAATGACTTTGTTGGATGACGGCTCCGCAGTCAACGTCATACCACTAAAGACAGCACATAAGTTGGGCATGAATGAATCAGATTGGATTCCTACCAACCAAGGTGTTCGAGCATACGATGGAACACGACGTAAAGTAGTAGGGCTAGTTAACCTCACTATAGCCACAGGGCCAATCGAGCGAAAGGTTAATTTTCAGATAGTGGACATCGAAGCATCTTTTAATATAATTTTGGGAAGGCCTTGGATTCACGCTTCCAAAGCGGTAACATCCACTTTGCACCAAAAGATCAAGATTCCTCTAGTTGGCAAAGTAGTGACGATCACTTCGTCACCTATCAAGGTTGTGATAGAGAAAATGTCAAGCAACCAAGTGGTCACAGACCCAGTATATGAGCTTGGAGGATTTCAGAGGATAATTATTGTAGAGAGCGAACTGGCGCCTCTATACTTCAACCCATACTCCAATTTAGTGGTCAACCACATACTCAAGTCCCAGGGATACTTCCCGGGAATGCCATTAAACCCTGCCAAGAAGAATACCTTTGCACCTTACGAAGAAGGAAACTCTCAAAGGATACCATTAGGTTTGGGGTACAAGCCCACAAAAGCAGAAGCCTTAGAAATGCTTACTCAGTTCCAAAATAGTAAAGACAAAGGAATCCAAATGCGACCCTATCTCCCTACCCTAAATGGATACTTCGTTAGGGAGGGGAGTCATGAATACTTTCACGGGTTTCCCGAACCTTAGCATTATAAGGGAATACAACTAGTTGAAATCGAGGTCTTCCACGATTGCTATTTCATCCCTTCAGAAACGGTTCCTACCATCAAAACTTGTTAAACACCTTGTTTAGACAAAGAAGCCGTAAGCCTTCTGTTTGGGGAAGACCGATTTGTTAGAGCAGCGCGGGATGAGATCATTACCATGATACTTCAAGATGACCATTTCAACCCCACAACATTGATCACTGACACCAGTCCGAATCAGCAAAAAGGATGGAGAAAGTCATTCAAATGGACTAACAACAAAAAAAAGCTCTTTAAAGTCACTACTGGAGAAGGAGAGATGTTCAAAGGAGAACCCGAAGACAACAAATTCGAGTCAGAGTCAGAGTCGGAGTCGGAATCAGAGTCTAAGTCTAGAGAAGTCGCTAGAGAGTCTTCTTCTGTCATCACTCCCCATCCCATTGTTTCTCCTAGCATAGCATCGCGTAGTAACAGCAGCTTGGGAAATGTCCCAGCAGCCGTCCCTTTACCGCCACTGACTACTGAGCAGATGGCTTCTTTGTTTCAGCTCTTTTCAAATGTTAATATGAATAAATCAGATTCTGCTTACGCCTTGTGTTTTTCTGAATACAATTCTATTTATGATGATAATGAGGATGACCCTGACCCAGACTCAGTCGAATTACCTCCCTATATAGTTAAAGAAATACTACAAGAGGGGGAAGGGGCACCAGTTATAGAGAACACCAAACCCATCAACGTAGGAACCAAACTAGAACCCCAAGAACTTAGGATAGGGACGACCTTAAACCCAACTGAAAGGGCAAATTTCATCGACCTCCTACACGAGTTCAAGGACGTTTTCGCTTGGTCTTACAAGGACATGCCATGGATCGACATGGATATTGCAAAACATCGAATTCCAATCAAACCAGGTTTCAAACCTGTAAAACAGAAGCTCCGTCGGATGACGACAGAGTGGGCTCTTAAAATCAAAGAAGAAGTTGATAAGCAATTCAAAGCCGGGTTCGTCAAAGTTTCCGAGTACCCAAAAAGAATGGGCGAATCCGGGTTTGTGTTGATTTCAGAGGCTTGAACAAAGAGAGTCCCAAGGACGACTTCCCTCTACCACACATCGATATATTGGTAGATAATATAGCGGATCACGCGTTGTTATCCTTCATGGATGGGTATGCAGGGTATAATCAGATCAAAATGGCTATAGAAGATATGCATAAGACAGCCTCCGTCACTCATTGGGGTGCATATTGCTATACAGTTATGCCATTTAGGCTAATCAATGCTGGAGCTACATATCAGCGCACTGCGACCACATTGCTACATGACATGATGCACAAAGAAGTAGAAGTGTACGTGGATGATATGATTGTCAAATCCAAAGATAGGAAGGGGCATATCGATAACCTTTGCAAATTCTTCCTAAGACTGCGAAATTACAACACGAGGCTCAATCCTCAGAAGTGTGCATTCGGAGTAACGTCAGGCAAGCTTCTGGGATATGTTGTCATCCAAAGGGGAATAGAAATTGATCCATCCAAGATCAAAGCTTTAATCGAAATGCCACAACCCCAAACTGAGAAGGAGGTTAAAGGATTTTTAGGCAAATTGCAGTATATAAGCCGGTTCATATCGAAACTCACTATAATCTGCGAACCTATTTTCAAAAAGCTCAAGAAAACAGATCATACCATATGGGACGATGACTGTCAAAAGGCGTTTGACAGAATTAAGGAGATATTGGCTACGCCACCAGTACTAATGCCTCCCCAACGAGATCAACCTCTTGGTTTGTATCTCACAGTCACCGAAATAGCCATGGGGGCTATGCTTGCACATACTATTGGAAAAGAAGAAAGAGCTATCTACTACCTTAGTAAGAAGTTCTTAGAATACGAGTGTAAGTACACACCTCTCGAAAAGACATGCCTCGTTCTTGTGTGGGCGATAAAGAAGCTACGCCACTACATGCTTAGCTACTCGGTCAAGGTGTATTCTAAAATGGATCCTGTCAAATACCTTTTCGAGAAACCCGTTCTCAACGGACGTTTGGCAAGGTGGACCATAATGCTCTCGGAGTTCGATATCAAGTACGTACCTCTGAAAGTCATAAAAGGGCGCGCCGTTGCCGAGTTTTTCGTAGATAATCCTATCAACGATACCCAAGCAATAGATATGTGATCATTTCCAGACGAGGATATCCGACGGACCAGTGTAGACTCTTGGGATCTTTATTTTGATGGGGCGTCGAATTTAAGAGGATTTAGAATAGGAGTGTTGCTCATTTCTCCTGAAGGCGAGCATACACCACTTCTGTCAAACTCGACTTCGAGGTGACAAATAATGTAGCAAAATATGAAGCTTGCCTCATTGGTCTACAAGCAGCAGTGAGTTTAGGCATTAAGAATCTTCGGGTTCATGGAGACTCATCCTTGATCATTAACCAAGTTACAGGATCTTGGAAAATTGGAAGTGAAAGTCTAGCACCCTATCAGGTTAGGATAGATCAAGTCGGCCAATTCTTTGATCAGGTCACTTATCTACACCTGCCTCGTGAAGAGAATCAATTTGCAGACGCTCTTGCAAAACATGCATCTTTGATTAATATGCCAGACAACATGGTGGAAATGCCTTTATGCATCGAACGACGGCCAGAACCAGCCTATGTACACCTCCTTACAATGCGCAATACGCCTACTAGCCTCTCAATACCTCCTCATGGAAGGAGAATTGTACAAAAGAACACCTCTTGGTGCCATCTTGCGTTGCCTAGATCATTCACTGGCACAAAAAGTGATGGAAGAAGTTCACGATGGAGAATGCGGTCCTCACATGAGTGGACCCATGATGGCAAACAAAATCACACGTCTAGGATATTACTGGACGACAATGGAGTCAGATTGTATTAAATACGTCAGACATTGCCATAATTGCCAGATCTTTGGGAATGTGCAACATGTTCCTCCCTCGATGCTTTACACCATGACATCTCCTTGGCCATTTCTGCTTGGGGAATCGACATCATCAGGAAGATCACTCCAGCCGGAACAGGAGGTCACTATTTCATTTTGGTAGCTATCTAAATGGGTCGAAGCAGCATCTTACACTAGTCTCACGGCAAAAAATGTGGCAAAGTTCATACAAACCAATATCATATGTCGATATGGTTGCCCGCATGAAATCGTCAGTGACAATGGATCACATTTCCAGGCTGAGACTGAACAATTGCTAGCCAAATATAAGATCAAGAACCACCATTCCTCACCTTAAAGACCTCAAACTAATGGCGCGGTAGAAGAAGCTAACAAGAATGTCGTCATGATCCTCAAGAAAATGATCGACAATTATCGAGACTGGCATAGCAAAATACCCTTTGCGTTGTGGGGATATCGCACATCAGTTCCGACGCCCACCGGGGACACTCCTTTCTATTTGACTTACGGGATGGAAGCTGTACAGCCAGTGGAGCTAGAGATCCCGTCTCTACGCATTCTATTAGAAAGACAAATTCCAGAAGCTGATTGGAAGAGAGATAGATATGATGAACTTGTCCTCTTGGACGAACGAAGGTTGCGCGCATTACATAATAATGTGCAAACATATCAGGCACGTATCAAACAAGCCTTTAACAAATGGGTTAAGCCCAGGAACATCAAAGAAGGAGATTTGGTGCTCAAATCAGTTAGAGCTCTCCTATCTGTCGATCCACGAGGAAAGTTTAAGCCCAACTAGGCCGCACCTTTCTTAGTCAAGTCCATACTCTCGGGGGGTGCGATTAGGATTACAGACCTAGATGAAAATGAATTTGCTAACGCTACCAACCTAGACCAATTGAAACGTTACAAACCTTAGCATAGGACAAAAACGCGCCTCGCATAGCCCACGTGCCGCTCATGCGACACGAAATAAAATCGGCCCCTGGTCAGCCAAAGCTTATGTCACTATGCTCTTGCATTTTGACATTTCGACATCCTCATATCATCAAATAAACTGAATTGTACTTTCCTTAGGAGTATGTAAAGCACATGCTTATTTTTCTAAAGTTCCTTACAAGCTCTTGCTTCGAACAATTATTCTTTTACATTTACTCGAACTACGCAATGGGTTTGACTTCATTTTTTTATCATGAATACGTAGTCAATCCTTCACAGGATACAACCCATTATTATTTTAAAATGTAAATAGAAGGACATTTGCATTTGCATTTGGATTTCGACATGAATAATAAAAGTAAATCATAACGGTTTCTTAACTAATTAATATTTTATTCATTGTTCCATAAATATTAATAATACGCCAAATACATAAAAATAATAATGCTGAAAATAAATGCTAGGCTAGGATTCTAAAAACCCCGCCATTTATTAGAAATTAATAATAAATAATACTATAATAAATGACTAAGGCTATTCTTCCATTTTCCCTTTACCTTTGTCACCCTTATCATACTTCTTGTCTCGACCACGAGCCGGGCGCTCTTGTGCTATCTCCGACCTAATCACCAATGGTCGTTCTCGCAGTCTAGCCTTACCATTTTGATCTATCACCATCTTCTCGGCAGAGGCGATTTTCGGCTTCTTCGACGGACGCGCGACTCGGAATCCGGCCTCTTCTCCCGCTTCCGTCAACTACTTTTGGTTCTCATTTGCTGCTTCGCGGATTTTATAATCCACGGGCTCGTGTTTCCTTAGCTTCTCACTTTCTTCGGGAGTACCGGCCTTTCTCCATTGAAAATATGAGTCAGATACCCATAAGGAGCCAACAGGAACGGGTATGAACCACATGTTCCTTTGGGCCCACCGAATAACCCATTCCCGACAGGACTCTGAACTATGTGTCAAGGCAGTTTGAGGAACGGTATCCAACTTCGGAATTTTCTGCTTAAGACCCACTTGCCTCATCAATCTCTCCGGAAAAATGCAAACCATGAATTCCAAGCCAGGGACACGAACTGACCGTGTCGGGTCCAAAGATGAGACTCCAGTAACTAACCTGAGATGCCACCATGGCACAATCCATCGGATCAAGGGACCACCTTCACTCTTCAACTTATTTTCCCAGTAGTTGCATACCCGAGTGAAGTCCACCATGTATAGCCTGGTTCTCAATGCAATTGATCGAGCATGATATCCGGGCACATTAACTGGCGGCTCGATCAACCGCAGCCCTTTCATCAGCCAAACCTGCAAGAAAAAAAAGAAAACGAGAATTAATACCCGTGCATATATAAAAAAATAAACAAAAATCCGAAAAAAAACGGAAAAACAACAAAAAAAGGGAACAAGTACGGTCGAAAAATGGTTCTTACCTGCAAGATGATGGGACTTCCCAAATAAGGAAGTTCGCGGTTGGCCTTTCTATTATCCAAACCATGAATGGTCTCCCCTAAGACTAAGCATGCTGGGCTCTTGCGAAGCTCCATTTGTTCCACTAGGCTCAAAAAACGAGGATCCCCTCTCATCTCCTCATCAACATGCCCTCGAAGGACATAGAAATGCAGTAGACAAAACCCGAAGGCCCTGCGCCTCGCAACATAAGAAATAGTAGGGTCCTCCCTATTTATAAATCGGTCAATAAAGTCAAACATGCGGACACCTTTTGAGGTCACAAGTGTGGACACGGGCCACGGGGGCGCTTGGGAAACAAGCGTTTGCATTTGTGGAGTCGCCACCAATTTATTGTGGAAAATTGGAAACCGTTCGAATATCTCATGTCACGTCAAGACACAAAGTAGTGACATGAACACCAAGAACTCGTTACCCTTAGCATTCTATGTCTAGAATGACTCTCATGGATGCCAATGAACACGGATGTTGACAGAGATCTGGAGTAAGGGGTGAGGGTACGTATTAGGAAGCTCTTTGATCGAACACCTAATCCCGCCCGCCTCGATAGCGGCCTCTACTAATGATTAGGGAAGATTGTCTATACTCGATATATTGTCGATTATATGCATGCAATACAACATTCAACGTTTAATCCTAACACGTGAGAATTAAACTAAGTCGGTGAAACAACTAATTTAACATACATTTGAGTCGAAGTAGGGATTTAGATTGAATTACATGTGAAAACATACGAGTGATACAAGAAATATAAATACAATAAATACAACAAAGAAGAATTACAATAATTACATTGGATTAATGATTTATGTCGAAAATACTTCTAAAACGGATAATTTGGGAAAGAATAAACAAATAAATTAACGAACAGGAATTAGGCGACAATACGAATAATAGTAGATTAAGACGTAATCAATAAACTAAGTCATGGAAACACGGGAGTTCAGACACAGAAATCAACCAGGAACAGGCGCAGCAGAGCTGCGTCCCTTGGAAGAGGCGCAACAGTTGTTGCGTCTGTTTCTTGGCTCAGTTCTGGCTGTGAAGCCATAATCGCAAGTCGTTAATATTCGTTGGTGAATTTAGTGATTGATTATGATATTCGACTCGGATGAAAGTAATTTAATACATTAATTACATGTGAATGAGTCATAAAAACGATAAAACATGGATGAAACGAATGTAAACGAATTAATTACATGAATGAAAGATTGATTAGTGACATGAGTGAACTAATTAGGTTAAATATGACGAATTAATGACGAACTAATGACGGATAAACACATGGGAATATACCAAAGATCGAATTCCAGAAACTCAATATGAAAGAATCGAATTTCTACAACCCAGATTGACTTTAATGACGAAAACCCGCGAATATTGGTTATAAGGGATTTAAGTCTGGAGTCAATGATGAATTGTATACTAATAGTGATTAACAATATGTTAAATTATTATGTGAATGAAGCAAGAGCAAACAATGACGAAAGAAAAAAAAGAAACGAAACTAACAGAGGACAAAGGAAGAAGAAAGGAAGCAGGAACTGCGGCAGCCTCACGAAGAGGCGCAGCAGGTGCTGCGTCCATTCGAAGAGGCGCAACAGTTGATGTGTCCTTTCTCGACGTCTGTCTCCTGATAATCCGTAAAAAGGGTTTTAAACATGGTTTTACAGATCGGTTTTTGAAGTACTTTCGACATAAACCTTACATTAATGATTACAAAAAGTAAATAAAAATAATAAAAGAGAGATTTACACCCTCAGACTTACATGTTTGATGAAACGAGATGAACTAAGTTTATGTTTTAGTGATGCTCGACTCGAATGTAACGAAAGTGCCCTCGTAAGAGGAAAACGACTAAGATTAATTAATGTTGATTATTGTGGAGTTGGTCAAATTGGTCGGTCATGCAAAACGAGGCTGGTACTAAGAAAGATCCGAGCTTACGTGGTCGAAAGTTCAAGCACGTAGACGCCAAAAAGTAAGAACGTGGTCTAGAAAGCAAAGGGAGAAGAGAAGGGCGGACACTCGCGTGAGAAATATGAGGAGCGAAGGTTCCTATTTATACTAATCACGTGAAGGAATTAGGGTTTTCGGAGAGACTTTGGAAGTGAATCTCGAAAAGATATGAAAAGATACGAAAAATACGCAGAAAAGGACTTGGGAAGAGGCGCAGCAGGCACTGCGTCCCCTGGAAGAGGCGCAGCAACTGCTGCGTCTGTTCCTAAATGGTTTCCTCCCGCGGAAGAAAGATTTCCGTGTTTAATTTATGGAATAACGGATTAATCTTATTTTCCTTAATATTTTGTATGAATATTACGGGAAATTCTTTACCAAAGATTAAAAGATTGTGAAATATGGAATAGAAATATCCGGAACATTCCAGAACATTCTGACTCGGGATTTTAGCGGTTATCAGAAAATGAAGACGGTTTTAAGCCCGGACTCCAAATGTACTCTAATTACTGTCAAAACGACCGTATCGGCGCGTTGATGACAATTAAGAGGTAGACACAAGTGTTTGAGCAATCACTTGACGATAAACTTATGAACTGTCACAAATCGTTCCGCGTACCAAACATGCGGCCCAATCATCATCGGGTGGTTTGCAGGAGGTGCAGAAATGAGGTATCTACAGAGCCCCCACTTTGACTGAGGTTTGGACAAGGGGAAAGTAAAAGTATAGCCATTAGGTCAATCGAAGATTACAACCTGACGACTATGGCGACGCGAGGCGGTTCAAGGGGTCTGAACCAAGGACCTGTCGTCGGGAACATTTTAGAGTCTGTCGACTATCGGGGAGGGTCGTTTAAAGTCCATTAGACTACGTAAGGAAGCTCGCCAGCCATAAGAAGAGACCATACCTGAGACTTCTTTCTCATGATGCTTCTGGAGGTATACAGGAGCTAAGGTTAAGCGTAGGAGCTAAGGGTAAGCGTGGGAGCTAAAGGTAAGCATAGGAGCTAAGGGTAAGCATAGGAGCTAAAGGATAAGCGTGGGAGCTAAAGGTAAGCATAGGAGCTAAGGGTAAGACCTAAAATATATATAAGGATTGTGCTCTAGGGTGTGGGACCCTAAAGGAAAGCATCGATGGGGAGGAGGCCAAATATAATTTCAACCTAAGGGGTAATCAAGGCTCGAGTGTAAGAACTCTGCCGGTCTGAAAACTTCTTGAGAACGACACCTTTGTCGCACTCTGTGGGGAAACAAGAAATATCGTGAGTAGCAGGACACAGGCGGGAACTGCTGGGAGAAATTTGCTTGGGTCGTCTTCAAACAAACATCAGAAGAACTTGAGAAGGACAATTGTATGTCGTGAACTCTTGTTGGAGATACCTTATCGGGAACTTATCTCCATGTCTCGAGAGGGATTGTCTATCCGCTTACTCTCGCTGGGGGAATATAATGAAGGCGTGTCGAAACACCTGCCAGAGAATACTTGCTCGTTGTGACAAGCAAGGTCTTGGAAGCAATAAATAATGTACGGTAGTCTGCATTTGGCTTAGAAATGCGGGTCTGAGCGAAGAATAATTGTCAAACGGACCAGAAAAGATAAAATGGCATCGGGGAAGAGGCGCACCAAAGATGGGCTCCCAAATAACGAACTCATAACGAATTTTTGAAAATTCGTATGAAGGGAAGTTGAGGAAGAGGCGCAGCAAGAGCTGCGTCTCTTGGAAGACGCGCAACACCTGCTGCGTCTATTCCTGGAGGTGTCTTTCCTGCGTAAAAGCGCGATGAAACAGGGGTTTCATTTCATTATTTCGAAACACAAATCATCAATTTCCCTCTCAAATCTCAACCATTTCCGCCAAAATTTTATCCAAAAGCTTGCATTTGCCATGACTAATCGAGGTATGTATATCATTCTTGCATTAATCTTCTATAATGGACGAATTGGATCGACAAAATTTAGGGTTTTCAACCCTAAAATGTCGAAAATTTGGGGCTTTTCCCCCAAATGATCTTGCCTTGTAAAATTGACCTTGTAAATGGCTAATTGGTAGTATAAGGATCATAACCATGTATTTGTTTCGAATTTAATTGAGTTTTAAGCATTTGAGTGAAATTGTGACGGTTTCACAACTAAACCGTAAATTGCTTCGAAAATAGCCTTAGGATTGCCCATTTGCGATAAAACTTGATATTTGGATTCCTTGGATGATGGGTAAATTTCCTACAATCTCGGAATTTTAGTTTGTGACGGCTTTTTCAGGACACTTTTCTAGGGCATAATCGCCAATATAACGAAATGCTGTCGAAATTTCGATTCGAACCCATGACTAAGATTCAACTTAGGTTTGACTTAACCCAAATTACCACATGAGTGATCCAGTTTGTGGGAATACGGCCAAAGATGGCAAAAAAAGAGCGACTTCGGGGCTTCTAAAGCTCAAAAATCCCCTAATCAAGGTTCGTCGTCACTTGACGCGGCCTAAAATTACTTTAACGTTGCAGGTGATGAGGCTTCTACTTCTGGGAGAGCTCCCATGGACATAGACACAGCCATTAACGCTTCTCGTGCTCTCGAGGAGGCTTTCACTGCTGCTGGGGCAGCTACTGAGGTTGCTGAGGACGAGGTCCTCAAGGAGGAGGAGGAGGAGGCCCTGAGGCAAGCCAACGTTGGGCGAGGTGGTCGACAGCTGAGGGGAGCACCTGCGTGGGCTGAGACCTGGGACAGCAGGCACTTGCTTTGGGCCGCGGAGGGTCACCTGTCCTATAGGACGGTGAAGAGCTTGGTAATCTTGAATTCATTACTCATCACTCATCTTCTTTCATTTCATTTGCTCATATCTTTTCCAATTTAATTCAAACTAAAGATAGATTTTGCTTCAAATCACAATAGGAGGCCGGGAACATCAGATCGTTCTCGGGTTACACGACGGCGATGGCGTGCTACGAGAGGCTGTCGGCGGAGGAGCGAGCCATGATTGAGCGGGGAGCATTTGGCGCCCTGGTGCAGGCTTGGAGGGATATCGCGAAGAGGAAGCTGCGGGCTAACCTTAGCCTGGTCCGCGCTTTCTTGGACCGATTCTGGGACACGACTTCCACTTTTCACATGTCTTTTGGTGAGGTGGGAGTCACGTTGGAGGACTACGGCATGATTTATGGTCTGCCGTGTGGGACCGAGGCGGTGGAGTGGCCGGAGACTGCCATGAGGGTGGACTCGGCCGAGGCTAGGAGGTTGATCGGCTAGAACTTGGCGCCGAAGGCTGCTATAGTGCCTGGTTTGGTGCCTAGTTCTTACGTCCAAGACTACTCTGCAGGGAAGACCCCGACGTTGGTGGTGATTGACGGGAGGGAGACGGCTCCTCCTCCCTGTACAGCTGAGCAGAGGGCCCGCTTGTGGCTCTGGTGGTTCTTGTCTTCGATCTACCTCGGAGACAAGGTAGAGAGGCTGTCGACGAAGCTTCTTCCCTTTCTTTCTGACCTGAGCTCCCTAGGACGTTGGGACTGGGTCACTGCTGGTTTTGCGGTCCTCATTCGCTTCATGAGGACCATGGTTCGTCCGGAGTTGATGGAGAAGGGGACTTCTCCTGGTGCTGTCGGCCCTGGACTACTGTTGGAGGTATGAACCTTCATTTAGACTAAAATCACTTCTTTTCCTTATCGAATTACGAAAGATCGTTATTGACTATCTTGCTTCACAGGCGTGGGTGTACTCCTACTTTCCGAGCCTCTCGCCCAAGAGGACGGAGCCGCTGGAGAAGGCCTATCCCGTTGTGAGGGATTGGGTGATGTGTCGCACGAGGAGCAAGCATTCCTCTCATGGTGTCTACCGGCGGGACGTGAACGCTCTTCAGCTGGATAGCGTGAGCATCTCACTTATATTCGTTTTGCTTCTTTATTACTTTTTAACCGATCATATGAATGATTTCTTGCTTGTCTTTTCCGAGTGGGTGCCCAGGCCTTGGGCGGAGTACGCTGACGCTCCTCCTTTCGTGGCTGAGGTCCTTCGACCGAGGAGCTCGAGCCGGTTACTGTTGAGGATGTCGATGGGTCCTGTGTGGTATTTGGGCGAGCGCTTGGCTCGTCAGTGCTCTCGGGATGTCTTGACGGTTCCCATCGATCCTCCTAGGACGATGTTCAGGGAGCCTTCTGAGGCTGAGATGGAGGCTGACTTGGCAGGCGTTGGCGGCGACGCCCTTGTGCTTCCGGATGAGGATTACTCGGCGTTCCTCTACGGGAGGTTGGCGTACTGGCCGGTTGTGGTGAGCATTTACTCTCCTTATGACCATTTCGAAAGCATGATGAATGATCATCGATTTAATGACAATTCTTTGTCTTTGCAGGAGGTTGAGGCAGCGGGCATTGAGCCCAGAGTACCCCGAGACCCTCGAGTACAATAACGCGACCGGGAGGACAACGATCTCCGAGCTGCGTGACTTTGACGTGGCTGTGACGGATGCTGGCTTGGACGATTGGCAGCATCTGATTCTGAGGGTGAGCCTCTAATTTGTATGACTTTTGTGTAACAACACATTTGATTGAACTTATCCAGTTATTGAGAAGCTTCTTATTTGAAAATGCAGGTTGCGCCGTCTCGGTTTGTGGCGTTATGGAGGGTAGCCAACTGGCTGCGAGCTACTGCCGTCGAGGCACTTGTCGGCGGTCGAGGTCGCCATGTATGAACCTTTCGTCTACTTCATTTTTGAACTTTCTAACTTTCTTATGATTGCTTGAAACAATTGACATGAGCCAATTGTTGCGCTTGCAGAGGGAGCGCGAGCTGGAGCGAGAGCTGGCCCAGTCTCGGGAGGAGACGGCTCGCCTGCTGAGGGAGCTCGAGGTTCGTGACGCCGAGGTTGTTGCTCTCGAGGCGAGAGTTGCTGAGTTAGGCGGCGACCGACAGTAGTTTTGTTTTGTTGTTGTTTGTTGTTGGCTGTATCTTGCACATCTGTACATTTTAGGATCCACATTTTGGACATTTTGGATTTTGCTTGGGGTTCCATTGCCCAGTTTGTTGTACATATCCCTCTTTTGGTTATATATACGATAGCCTGAGTGCCTTTGCTGCTGGGTTGCGTTGTTTGTTCCTGCAGGTTAGCTTTGAATAGGTTTGGTAGATGACGGTTTACGCCGTCATGCTGCCGAAATTTACATAGAAATTCACGTAAAACATACATTTGTATATATGGCCTAAATTAGCGCAAAACGAATGAATCAAAAGTGCAAAAGTGCAAAAATGCAAAAATGCAAAATGCAAAAATGCAAAAAATTTGCCGGAAATGACCGGACGGTAGGGAGGGTTACCCCCAAAAAAAATGAAAAAATAGAAACCTATAAGTTAGAAATGTAATGCAGGACGGGAGTGGAATGATTCCCCAAAAGAGAAAAAAGGAAAGAAATATATATAAGTGTGCTAAAAAGACGAAAATGCTGATATTGCCTCGAAATGCGTGCCCTTGGAATTCGGAAACACGAACTATGGTAACTTTGACGTATTTACCAAAATAATAACCCGTATGAATAGGAAATTATTCTCTAAGGAATTTAGGAAAGATCCAACGCGGAAAATCACAGAGACGTGGTGAGGAAGAGGCGCAGCAGGAGCTGCGTCCCTTTCAAGAGGCGCAGCAGGTGCTGCCCCTGTTCCCCAGTGTATCCGTCCTGGCGGAGATTTTAGTATAAATAGAAACGTCGATAGAGGTTTGATTCACACAATTCTTCCGTCTCTTCCTTCGTCTTATTACATAAAACTCTCAAAATAATCATTCATCATGAATACTTTAGAGATTCGTCTAAAAGAGTGGACAAATGAGTTTTCCAACGTGGAGAAACACGACATGGGTGCCTATAATCTTGGATCATTGTTGAGTTTGAAGCTTATCAAGGTGGTCAAACCATTCCTAGATGCTTGTCTTGATTATTGGGACCTGAATTATCACGTTTTTGCTTTCCCCGGAGGTGACATTTGCCCATTTCCTGAAGAAATTGCTGCGATCGGTGGGTGGGACCCAGAACACTTGCCTGCTATTCCTTCTACTTCACAAGGGTATAAGAACAAATTTAAAGACTTGCTTGGGTTGACAAGAATTGAGGTGGACCGTCTAGTGACCTCGAAAGGAGTGCGAATGTTGGACTTTATTTACCGATTCATTAACAAGGCCGACCCCACCATCTCTTATGTTGCTAGGCGAAGGGCATTCGGATTTTGCTTGTTACATGTATATGTCCTTCACGGGCACGTTGATGAGGATTTGAGAGGTGATCCCCGTTTCCTGAGCCTAGTTGAGCAAATGGAACTGCGCAGGAGCCCAGCCTGTTTATGTTTAGGAGAGATCCTATTGGGTTTGGATAGCAGGAAAGCCAATCGTGACCTACCTTATTTGGGAAGTCCCATTATTTTTCAGGTAAAAGAATAAAGAATTTATTCTTTTCTTTTTTTCGTTTTTTTTTTCTTTTTTTTTTAACACCTGCTTTTTTGGTAGGTTTGGCTTATGGAGCGTCTTCGATTGATCGAACCCCCAGTTAATATTCCTGCCTATCATGCTCGCTCAATTGCTATGAGGACTAGGCTCTACATGGTGGACTTCACTCGAGTCTGCAATTATTGGGAAAACAAATTGAAGAGTGATGATGGTCCCTTGATTAGATGGATCGTACCATGGTGGCATCTTAAATCCGTCACTGGAGTATCTTCCTTGGATCCTACCCGATCTGTGTGCATTCCTGGCTTGGAATTCATGGTATGCATCTTCCCGGAGAGGCTGATGAGACAGGTTGGACTGAAGCAGACAATCCCGAAGCTTGACACTGTCCCGCAGACTGTTGTGGCGCTTACTACTGAGAGTCGAAGGGAGTGGGCCATTAAATGGGCTCAAAGAAACGTATGGTTCTTGAACTCTTCTGTTTGTGCCTTATGGGTGTCGGACTCCTATCTGCGGTGGAGGAAAGCTACTACTCCGGAGGAGCGTGAGAGATTGAGGAAGCGCGAGCCCGTTGACTACAGGGTGCGCGAGGTGGTAAAGGAGAAAGAGAAGCATCTGACTGAGGGAGAGGAAGAAGCCGGGTTTCGAGTTGTTCATCCTTCGAAGAAACCGAAGACCTCTCCTGCCGTGGACAAAGTGATTAACAAGAATGGGAAGGCTAGACCTCGAGAAAGACCGTTGGTGATTAGGTCCGAAGTGGCGCAAGAGCGTCCGGCTCGAGGTCGTGACAAGAAATATGACAAAAATGACAAGGGCAAAGCGAAAATGGAGGAATAGCCCAAGTCTTTACTATTATTTATTATTATTATTGTAATAAGAAGGTGGGGTTTTAGAATCCTAGCCTATTTTATTTTTTTGTTTATCTTTAGCATTATTATTATGTAACGTACTACTATTATTATTAGAAAATGAATGAAATAAAGGAGGTTAATTGGTTATGAAACCGTTGTGATTTTCTATTTATTATTCTTGTCGAATTCCAAATGCAACTGCAAATGTCCTTCTATTTACATTTTAAAATTAATGGGTTGTATCCTGCGAAGGATTGCCTACGTATTCATTAAAAAATGAAATCAAACCCTTGTGCGTAGTTCGAGTAAATGTAAAAGAATAATTGTTCTAAGCAAGAGCTTGTTATGAACTTAGAAAATAAGCATGAGCTTTTTACTTAATCTTAAGTTGCAATTTAGTTTATTTGATGATATGAGGATGACAGATTGTCAAAATGTAAGAGCAAGGTGACATTAGCTTTTTTTCAGCTTAGCCGGGGGCCGTTTATTTAGTGCCACAAGAGCGACACGTGAGGTTACGCGAGGCGCGTTTTTGTTCCTATTCTAGGCATAATAACGCTTTAGTTAGTCAAGGTTCGTCGGGTTGGCAAATTCATTCCCATCTAGGTCTGTGATTCTAACCGCACCCCTGGAAGTATGGACTTGACTAGAAATGGCCCAGCCCAATTAGGTTTGAATTTTCCTCGTGGGTCGACAGGTAAAAGAGCTATAATCGACTTGAGTACTAAGTCTCCTTCCTTGATGTTCCTTGGCTTGAACCTTTTGTTGAAGGCTCGTTTGATACGTGTTTGATATGTTTGTACATTATGTAATGCGCGTAGCCTACGTTCATCCAGGAGGATGAGTTCTTCATATCTATCCCTCTTCCAATCGGCTTCCGGGATTTGACTTTCGAGTAAGATACGCAATGATGGTATTTCTAACTCGACTGGCTGTACAGCTTCCATGCCGTAGGTCAAATAGAAAGGGGTGGTCCCAGTGGGCGTCCTAACAGATGTACGATATCCCACAAAGCAAAGGGTAGCTTGCTTGGCCAATCTCGATAGTTGTCAATCATTTTCTTGAGAATTGTGACAACGTTCTTCTTTGCCGCGTCTACCGCGCCATTAGTCTGTGGTATATATGGCGAAGAGTGGTGATGCCTAATTTTGTACTTGGCTAGCAATTGCTCAGTCTCAGCTTGGAAATGTGATCCGTTATCACTAATGATCTCATGTGGGCAACCATATCGACATATGATGTTGTTTTGTATGAACTTTGCTACATTTTTAGCCGTGAGACTAGCGTAGGAAGCCGCTTCTACTTATTTGGTGAAATAGTCAATTTCCACTAGGATGAAACAGTGACCTCCTGTTCCGGCTGGAGTTATCTTCCCGATTATATTAATTCCCCAGGCAGAAAATGGCCAAGGAGATGTCATCGTATATAGCAATGAAGGAGGGACATGCTGTACATTCCCAAAGATTTGGCAGTTGTGGCAATGTCTTACGTATTTGATGCAATCGGATTCCATTGTGGTCCACTAATACCCCAAACGCGTTATTTTCTTTGCCATCATGGGCCCACTCATGTGAGGACCGCATTCTCTATCATGGACCTAGTCCATCACTTTCCGCGCCTGTGAATGATCAAGGCAACGTAGGATTACACCAAGAGGTGTTCTTTTGTATAACTCTCCTTGCATGAGAACGTATTGGGAAGCTAGTAGGCGTATAACACGTTGTCCCGTTTTGTCCATATCCGGTGGATAGGTACCGTTGATCTTGAAATTTAGGATTGCTTGGAACCAAGGTTCCTCTGTGATTTCCTTTTCATCGGTGATTTGGTGGACATAAGCTGGCTCTGATCATCGTTCGATACATAAAGGCATTTCCACCATGTCATCTGGCATATTAATCAAAGATGCAAGTTTTGCAAGAGCATCTGCAAATTGATTTTCTTCTTGAGGTAGGTGTAGATAGGTCACGTGATCAAAGAATTGGGCAACTTGGTCTATTCTGGCTTGATAAGGTGCTAGGCTTTCGCTTCGGATTTTCCAAGATCCCGTAACTTGATTGATGATCTGGGACGAATCCCCATGCACTCGGAGGTTTTTAATGCCTAAGCTCACTGCCGCTTGTAGTCCAATGAGACAAGCTTCGTATTCTGCAGCATTGTTTGTCACCTCGAAGTCGAGTTTGACATAGATCGGTGTGTGCTCGCCTTCAGGAGAAATGAGCAACACTCCTATTCCAAATCCTCTTAAGTTTGATGCTCTATCAAAGTAAAGGTCCCAGGAGTCTACATCGGTTTGGAGTATATTTTGACGGAGTAGATAAGCATGTAATGACGTAGCTTCTTCGTTGCCCACACAAGAGCGAGGCATGTCTTTTCAAGTTGTGAATATTTGCACTCGTATTGTAACACCCCCATATTCAGAGGAGCCTTAACTAGGCCTTCCTTAGCATATAAGGGCGTTACCATCTCGGTTGCCCAAGGATAGTAATTATCAAATGTCGATAAGAGAACTATTATATTATATTACAAGTGATTTAAACCAACAAACGATATAAAGATAAACCTCAAAGCTACACTCTAAAGCTATCGAATCTCGTGAAGACTCATCCCTGTCCGGACTCCAGCTATCAACAACAACAACAACACTTGCTAAGACCGACTGCTCACCATAAGGGATCACAACAGACACATAACAAACAAACAACCACACAAGGTCAGTACTGAGATAAGATACGACAACAACAACATAGCTACCAACACGACACGACACTATCAATCTCACACACAATCACAATAATCCAAGCAACCTCTGTCACTGACTGTCCACTGGACCAACCCTGCCAGTGGGGGACCGCATTCGTTCCCACCTAAGCCCCGCTCATCATATCGAGTGATAACCCTGTCCATTAATGTGCACATCCCTCCTGTGGCGGGTTCCACAGGAGGCGAAACTAGGGCGTGAAGCCACTCCCGCAAGTGACCCCACTCAGCCGAGAACGCATCTCGACAACCAGAGACAAACAATCACAATCACCGCCGTCACAATACAAATACGATATTAAACAATCACAATACAACCACAACAACCGACACACTAGACTATCTATAGAAACTGAGTAGGCGAACCTACCTTTAAGCAACTGCAACCAATCCATGCCGACATACAACATATCCAGCAATCAAGCAATGCCTATAACCACAATACAATCTTCTATTACTATCAAGTAAACCCTAACTGCAAAGATGAGGACACGGATGATGATTATGACATACCTATAAGGAGAAACCCGGCAAAAGACCGCTACCCGACTCAAGTGACGCTTTCCTAAGGTACAAGGATCTTCAAAAGGCTTCCATAGAGGTTTCATGGTGAAGGGAAGGGAAAGAGGCGACTGAAGGATAGGAGGAAAGTGGCGGAAATGATATGCGGATATAACAAAACGCGATTAAAAACCCTCGTTGAAAACTCGATACTCGATCGAGTACCCAACATACTCGATCGAGTGGCCCTCTACTCGATCGAGTAACCTAGCTACTCGATCGAGTAGCCTCTACTCTATCGAGTCCCACTCATAACTCGTAACCCAAGATAGTTTTGGCACGCATTTCTAAGACTATTCCCGCTCCCAAGGTCAGTCAACGCTGGTCAAAGGGTCTTTAAAAGGGCGGGTATTACAGTCTTCCCCCCTTAAAAGAACTTCGTCCCCGAAGTTCAACTCACTCATCTTAACGCACAAGACACGGGAAAACACGCCATCACCATTCTTCCTATTCAAGTCATTACTCCCCGGAAATACCATCCCCCATGTCATCATCACCACCGTCTTTCGTTCTATTCAAACCGACTCTTACAACTATCATGCAAACATTGTCATCATCAACTGTCACTCTATACGTACACCTCTACTCTTACAAACTATCATATATAAAATATCAACCTCGCAATACAAATCAGCACAAACAACCATCACCCATCATATGATAACAACTATCAACCCGAAACATATCTCCTGTCAACTTCATGCCGCACAACTAATACCACCATCTTACTTAACAACGCGATTCTATTATGCCACGTTGCACCACAACTATCTCCTTATGACTGTCCTTTAAAACATACTATCACTTTCACTTTAATGAACTAAAGTAACTACTTACACTTCATATAAGTAATGTGATCAAAGTACTATAAAATTTTGTAATTAAACAACAAAACATTATAAACGAACAACAACATAACTTCAAAATTAGCCTTTTTATTTTGCGACATTACTCTTTCCCTCTAAAAAGGAACTTTGTCCCCGAAGTTCACCACCAAAAATTACAACACATATTACCTATTTCTTGCTTCATAACATGAATTAGAAACATATTATTTATTATGGGCATTACTCGCTAAGCATA